>NC_091807.1:43397894-43707763 GCF_041296235.1 Equus asinus | reverse complement strand
ACGCCGGAGCCACCTGCTGGACTCACCAGAACCACCTGCCTGACAGGCCAAAATCAACAGCTGGCTATGAGAGAACCACCTGGCAGACAATCCGCAATAACCTGCCAGGCATGCAGGAACCACCTCTCAGACGTAAGAGAACCACGTGCCGGACACGCTGGAACCACGTCCTGGACAGACTGGAACCACCTGCCGGACATGCCTGGACCACCTGCCGAGCACGCCGGAACCACCTGCTCGACTCGCAGGACCCATGTGCCAGACACGCCAAAATGAACTGCCGGCTACACCAGAACCACTTACCGGACACTCCGGAATAACCTGCCCGGCATGCCAGAACCACCTCTCAGAAGTGCCAGAAGCACGTGCTGGACATGCCGGAACAACCTATCGGACAGAACGGAACAACCTGCCGGACACACCAAAATCACCTGCGGGCTACGCCAGAACCACTTGGAGGACTCTCCAGGAAAACCTGCCGGGCATGCTGGAACCACCTCTCAGACGTGCCTGAACCACGTGGCGGACACTCCGGAAACGCATGTCGGGCCGGCCGGAACCACCTCTCAGACGTGCCAGAACCTCATGCCGGACACCCCAGAACCACCTGCTGGACAGACCGGAAACACCTGCCGGACACGCCGGAACCACATGTTCGACTCGCTGGAACCACATTCTGGACATGGCAAAATCACCTGCCGCCTATGCCAGAACCGCTTGGCGAACACTCCGGAATCACCTGTCAGGCATGCCGGAACCATCTCTCAGACCTGCCAGAACCACATGCCAATGACACCGGAAGCACCTGCCGAGCATGCCGGAAGCACCTGCTCGACTCGCCAGAACCACCTGTCGGACACGCCAAAATCACCTGCTGGCTACGCCACAGCCAGTTGGTGAACACTCCGGAAACACCTGCCGGGCTGGCTGGAACCACCTGCCAGTCACGCCAACATCACCTGCCAGCTACGCCAGAACCACTTGGCGGAGACTCCAGAAACACCTGTTGGGCCAGCCGGAACCACCTCTCAGACGTGCCAGAACCATGTGCCTGAGATGCTGGAACCACACCCCGAACAGACCGAAACCACCTGCCAGACCCAACTGAACCACCTGCCGAGCACGCAGGAACAACCTGCTCGCCTCGCCGGAACCACCTGCCTGGCGCAGCGGAAGCACCTGCCGAGCGCGCCGGAGCCACCTGCTCGCCTCGCCGGAACCATCTGCCGGGCCCAGCGGAAGCACCTGCCGGGCGCACCGGAGCCACCTGCTCGGCTCGCCGGAACCACCTGCCCGGCGCGCCAGAGCCACCTGCTCGCCTCGCCGGAACCACCTGCCGGGCCCAGCGGAAGCACTTGCCGAGCGCGCCGGAGCCACCTGCTCGCCTCGCCGGAACCACGTGCCGGGCCCTAACCCTAACCCTAACCCTAACCCTATCCCCAAACCCTAACCCTAACCCTAACCCCTAACCCTAAGCCTAACCCTAAACCCTAACCCAACCGTAACCCTAACCCTAACCCTACCCCTAACCCTAACCCCTAACCCCAAACCCTAAACCCTAACCCTAACCGTAACCCTAACCCTATCCCTAACCCTAACCTGACGGACAGGCTGGAACCAGCTGCTCAACTCGCCGGAACCACCTGCCAGACATGCCAGAACCACCTGCCGAGCACGCCGGAGCCACCTGCTGGACTCACCAGAACCACCTGCCTGACAGGCCAAAATCAACAGCTGGCTATGAGAGAACCACCTGGCAGACAATCCGCAATAACCTGCCAGGCATGCAGGAACCACCTCTCAGACGTAAGAGAACCACGTGCCGGACACGCAGGAACCACGTCCTGGACAGACTGGAACCACCTGCCGGACATGCCTGGACCACCTGCCGAGCACGCCGGAACCACCTGCTCGACTCGCAGGACCCATGTGCCAGACACGCCAAAATGAACTGCCGGCTACACCAGAACCACTTACCGGACACTCCGGAATAACCTGCCCGGCATGCCAGAACCACCTCTCAGAAGTGCCAGAAGCACGTGCTGGACATGCCGGAACAACCTATCGGACAGAACGGAACAACCTGCCGGACACACCAAAATCACCTGCGGGCTACGCCAGAACCACTTGGAGGACTCTCCGGGAAAACCTGCCGGGCATGCTGGAACCACCTCTCAGACGTGCCTGAACCACGTGGCGGACACTCCGGAAACGCATGTCGGGCCGGCCGGAACCACCTCTCAGACGTGCCAGAACCTCATGCCGGACACCCCAGAACCACCTGCTGGACAGACCGGAAACACCTGCCGGACACGCCGGAACCACATGTTCGACTCGCTGGAACCACATTCTGGACATGGCAAAATCACCTGCCGCCTATGCCAGAACCGCTTGGCGAACACTCCGGAATCACCTGTCAGGCATGCCGGAACCACCTCTCAGACCTGCCAGAACCACATGCCAATGACACCGGAAGCACCTGCCGAGCATGCCGGAAGCACCTGCTCGACTCGCCAGAACCACCTGTCGGACATGCCAAAATCACCTGCCGGCTACGCCACAGCCAGTTGGTGAACACTCCGGAAACACCTGCCGGGCTGGCTGGAACCACCTGCCAGTCACGCCAACATCACCTGCCAGCTACGCCAGAACCACTTGGCGGAGACTCCAGAAACACCTGCTGGGCCAGCCGGAACCACCTCTCAGACGTGCCAGAACCATGTGCCTGAGATGCTGGAACCACAGCCCGAACAGACCGAAACCACCTGCCAGACCCAACTGAACCACCTGCCGAGCACGCAGGAACAACCTGCTCGCCTCGCCGGAACCACCTGCCGGGCGCAGCGGAAGCACCTGCCGAGCGCGCCGGAGCCACCTGCTCGCCTCGCCGTAACCACCTGCTCGGCGCGCCGGAGCCACCTGCTCGCCTCGCCGGAACCACCTGCCAGGCCCAGCAGAAGCACCTGCCGGGCGCGCCGGAGCCACCTGCTCGCATCGCCGGAACCACCTGCCGGGCGCAGCGGAAGCACCTGCCGAGCGCGCCGGAGCCACCTGCTCGCCTCGCCGGAAACACCAGCCGGGCCCAGCGGAAGCACCTGCCGAGCGCACGGGAGCCACCTGCTCGCCTCGCCGGAACCACCTGCCCGGCGCGCCGGAGCCACCTGCTCTCCTCGCCGGAACCACCTGCCGGGCGCAGCGGAAGCACCTGCCAGGCGCGCCGGAGCCACCTGCTCGCCTCGCCGGAACCACCTGCCACGCCCAGCGGAAGCACCTGCCAGGCGCGCCGGAGCCACCTGCTCGCCTCGCCGGAACCTCCTGCCGGGCCCAGCGGAAGCACGTGCCAAGCACGCCGGAGCCACCTGCTCGCCTCGCCGGAACCACCTGCCGGGCCCAGCGGAAGCACCTGCCGAGCGCGCCAGAGCCACCTGCTCGCCTCGCCGGAACCACGCGCCGGGCCCTAACCCTAACCCTAACCCTAACCCTATCCCCAAACCCTAACCCTAACCCTAACCCCTAACCCTAAGCCTAACCCTAAACCCTAACCCAACCGTAACCCTAACCCTAACCCTACCCCTAACCCTAACCCCTAACCCCAAACCCTAAACCCTAACCCTAACCGTAACCCTAACCCTATCCCTAACCCTAACCTGACGGACAGGCTGGAACCAGCTGCTCAACTCGCCGGAACCACCTGCCAGACATGCCAGAACCACCTGCCGAGCACGCCGGAGCCACCTGCTGGTCTCACCAGAACCACCTGCCTGACAGGCCAAAATCAACAGCTGGCTATGAGAGAACCACCTGGCAGACAATCCGCAATAACCTGCCAGGCATGCAGGAACCACCTCTCAGACGTAAGAGAACCACGTGCCGGACACGCTGGAACCACGTCCTGGACAGACTGGAACCACCTGCCGGACATGCCTGGACCACCTGCCGAGCACGCCGGAACCACCTGCTCGACTCGCAGGACCCATGTGCCAGACACGCCAAAATGAACTGCCGGCTACACCAGAACCACTTACCGGACACTCCGGAATAACCTGCCCGGCATGCCAGAACCACCTCTCACAAGTGCCAGAAGCACGTGCTGGACATGCCGGAACAACCTATCGGACAGAACGGAACAACCTGCCGGACACACCAAAATCACCTGCGGGCTACGCCAGAACCACTTGGAGGACTCTCCGGGAAAACCTGCCGGGCATGCTGGAACCACCTCTCAGACGTGCCTGAACCACGTGGCGGACACTCCGGAAACGCATGTCGGGCCGGCCGGAACCACCTCTCAGACGTGCCAGAACCTCATGCCGGACACCCCAGAACCACCTGCTGGACAGACCGGAAACACCTGCCGGACACGCCGGAACCACATGTTCGACTCGCTGGAACCACATTCTGGACATGGCAAAATCACCTGCCGCCTATGCCAGAACCGCTTGGCGAACACTCCGGAATCACCTGTCAGGCATGCCGGAACCACCTCTCAGACCTGCCAGAACCACATGCCAATGACACCGGAAGCACCTGCCGAGCATGCCGGAAGCACCTGCTCGACTCGCCAGAACCACCTGTCGGACACGCCAAAATCACCTGCCGGCTACGCCACAGCCAGTTGGTGAACACTCCGGAAACACCTGCCGGGCTGGCTGGAACCACCTGCCAGTCACGCCAACATCACCTGCCAGCTACGCCAGAACCACTTGGCGGAGACTCCAGAAACACCTGTTGGGCCAGCCGGAACCACCTCTCAGACGTGCCAGAACCATGTGCCTGAGATGCTGGAACCGCACCCCGAACAGACCGAAACCACCTGCCAGACCCAACTGAACCACCTGCCGAGCACGCAGGAACAACCTGCTCGCCTCGCCGGAACCACCTGCCGGGCGCAGCGGAAGCACCTGCCGAGCGCGCCGGAGCCACCTGCTCGCCTCGCCGGAAACACCAGCCGGGCCCAGCGGAAGCACCTGCCGAGCGCACGGGAGCCACCTGCTCGCCTCGCCGGAACCACCTGCCCGGCGCGCCGGAGCCACCTGCTCTCCTCGCCGGAACCACCTGCCGGGCGCAGCGGAAGCACCTGCCGGGCGCGCCGGAGCCACCTGCTCGGCTCGCCGGAACCACCTGCCGGGCCCTAACCCTAACCCTAACCCTAACCCTATCCCCAAACCCTAACCCTAACCCTAACCCCTAACCCTAAGCCTAACCCTAAACCCTAACCCAACCGTAACCCTAACCCTAACCCTACCCCTAACCCTAACTCCTAACCCCAAACCCTAAACCCTAACCCTAACCGTAACCCTAACCCTATCCCTAACCCTAACCTGACGGACAGGCTGGAACCAGCTGCTCAACTCGCCGGAACCACCTGCCAGACATGCCAGAACCACCTGCCGAGCACGCCGGAGCCACCTGCTGGTCTCACCAGAACCACCTGCCTGACAGGCCAAAATCAACAGCTGGCTATGAGAGAACCACCTGGCAGACAATCCGCAATAACCTGCCAGGCATGCAGGAACCACCTCTCAGACGTAAGAGAACCACGTGCCGGACACGCTGGAACCACGTCCTGGACAGACTGGAACCACCTGCCGGACATGCCTGGACCACCTGCCGAGCACGCCGGAACCACCTGCTCGACTCGCAGGACCCATGTGCCAGACACGCCAAAATGAACTGCCGGCTACACCAGAACCACTTACCGGACACTCCGGAATAACCTGCCCGGCATGCCAGAACCACCTCTCAGAAGTGCCAGAAGCACGTGCTGGACATGCCGGAACAACCTATCGGACAGAACGGAACAACCTGCCGGACACACCAAAATCACCTGCGGGCTACGCCAGAACCACTTGGAGGACTCTCCGGGAAAACCTGCCGGGCATGCTGGAACCACCTCTCAGACGTGCCTGAACCACGTGGCGGACACTCCGGAAACGCATGTCGGGCCGGCTGGAACCACCTCTCAGACGTGCCAGAACCTCATGCCGGACACCCCAGAACCACCTGCTGGACAGACCGGAAACACCTGCCGGACACGCCGGAACCACATGTTCGACTCGCTGGAACCACATTCTGGACATGGCAAAATCACCTGCCGCCTATGCCAGAACCTCTTGGCGAACACTCCGGAATCACTTGTCAGGCATGCCGGAACCACCTCTCAGACCTGCCAGAACCACATGCCAGTGACACCGGAAGCACCTGCCGAGCATGCCGGAAGCACCTGCTCGGCTCGCCAGAACCACCAGTCGGACACGCCAAAATCACCTGCCGGCTACGTCACAGCCAGTTGGTGAACACTCCGGAAACACCTGCCGGGCTGGCTGGAACCACCTGCCAGTCACGCCAACATCACCTGCCAGCTACGCCAGAACCACTTGGCGGAGACTCCAGAAACACCTGTTGGGCCAGCCGGAACCACCTCTCAGACGTGCCAGAACCATGTGCCTGAGATGCTGGAACCGCACCCCGAACAGACCGAAACCACCTGCCAGACCCAACTGAACCACCTGCCGAGCACGCAGGAACAACCTGCTCGCATCGCCGGAACCACCTGCCGGGCGCAGCGGAAGCACCTGCCGAGCGCGCCGGAGCCACCTGCTCGCCTCGCCGGAAACACCAGCCGGGCCCAGCGGAAGCACCTGCCGAGCGCACGGGAGCCACCTGCTCGCCTCGCCGGAACCACCTGCCCGGCGCGCCGGAGCCACCTGCTCTCCTCGCCGGAACCACCTGCCGGGCGCAGCGGAAGCACCTGCCGGGCGCGCCGGAGCCACCTGCTCGGCTCGCCGGAACCACCTGCCGGGCCCTAACCCTAACCCTAACCCTAACCCTATCCCCAAACCCTAACCCTAACCCTAACCCCTAACCCTAAGCCTAACCCTAAACCCTAACCCAACCGTAACCCTAACCCTAACCCTACCCCTAACCCTAACCCCTAACCCCAAACCCTAAACCCTAACCCTAACCGTAACCCTAACCCTATCCCTAACCCTAACCTGACGGACAGGCTGGAACCAGCTGCTCAACTCGCCGGAACCACCTGCCAGACATGCCAGAACCACCTGCCGAGCACGCCGGAGCCACCTGCTGGACTCACCAGAACCACCTGCCTGACAGGCCAAAATCAACAGCTGGCTATGAGAGAACCACCTGGCAGACAATCCGCAATAACCTGCCAGGCATGCAGGAACCACCTCTCAGACGTAAGAGAACCACGTGCCGGACACGCTGGAACCACGTCCTGGACAGACTGGAACCACCTGCCGGACATGCCTGGACCACCTGCCGAGCACGCCGGAACCACCTGCTCGACTCGCAGGACCCATGTGCCAGACACGCCAAAATGAACTGCCGGCTACACCAGAACCACTTACCGGACACTCCGGAATAACCTGCCCGGCATGCCAGAACCACCTCTCACAAGTGCCAGAAGCACGTGCTGGACATGCCGGAACAACCTATCGGACAGAACGGAACAACCTGCCGGACACACCAAAATCACCTGCGGGCTACGCCAGAACCACTTGGAGGACTCTCCGGGAAAACCTGCCGGGCATGCTGGAACCACCTCTCAGACGTGCCTGAACCACGTGGCGGACACTCCGGAAACGCATGTCGGGCCGGCCGGAACCACCTCTCAGACGTGCCAGAACCTCATGCCGGACACCCCAGAACCACCTGCTGGACAGACCGGAAACACCTGCCGGACACGCCGGAACCACATGTTCGACTCGCTGGAACCACATTCTGGACATGGCAAAATCACCTGCCGCCTATGCCAGAACCGCTTGGCGAACACTCCGGAATCACCTGTCAGGCATGCCGGAACCACCTCTCAGACCTGCCAGAACCACATGCCAATGACACCGGAAGCACCTGCCGAGCATGCCGGAAGCACCTGCTCGACTCGCCAGAACCACCTGTCGGACACGCCAAAATCACCTGCCGGCTACGCCACAGCCAGTTGGTGAACACTCCGGAAACACCTGCCGGGCTGGCTGGAACCACCTGCCAGTCACGCCAACATCACCTGCCAGCTACGCCAGAACCACTTGGCGGAGACTCCAGAAACACCTGTTGGGCCAGCCGGAACCACCTCTCAGACGTGCCAGAACCATGTGCCTGAGATGCTGGAACCGCACCCCGAACAGACCGAAACCACCTGCCAGACCCAACTGAACCACCTGCCGAGCACGCAGGAACAACCTGCTCGCATCGCCGGAACCACCTGCCGGGCGCAGCGGAAGCACCTGCCGAGCGCGCCGGAGCCACCTGCTCGCCTCGCCGGAAACACCAGCCGGGCCCAGCGGAAGCACCTGCCGAGCGCACGGGAGCCACCTGCTCGCCTCGCCGGAACCACCTGCCCGGCGCGCCGGAGCCACCTGCTCTCCTCGCCGGAACCACCTGCCGGGCGCAGCGGAAGCACCTGCCGGGCGCGCCGGAGCCACCTGCTCGGCTCGCCGGAACCACCTGCCGGGCCCTAACCCTAACCCTAACCCTAACCCTATCCCCAAACCCTAACCCTAACCCTAACCCCTAACCCTAAGCCTAACCCTAAACCCTAACCCAACCGTAACCCTAACCCTAACCCTACCCCTAACCCTAACCCCTAACCCCAAACCCTAAACCCTAACCCTAACCGTAACCCTAACCCTATCCCTAACCCTAACCTGACGGACAGGCTGGAACCAGCTGCTCAACTCGCCGGAACCACCTGCCAGACATGCCAGAACCACCTGCCGAGCACGCCGGAGCCACCTGCTGGTCTCACCAGAACCACCTGCCTGACAGGCCAAAATCAACAGCTGGCTATGAGAGAACCACCTGGCAGACAATCCGCAATAACCTGCCAGGCATGCAGGAACCACCTCTCAGACGTAAGAGAACCACGTGCCGGACACGCTGGAACCACGTCCTGGACAGACTGGAACCACCTGCCGGACATGCCTGGACCACCTGCCGAGCACGCCGGAACCACCTGCTCGACTCGCAGGACCCATGTGCCAGACACGCCAAAATGAACTGCCGGCTACACCAGAACCACTTACCGGACACTCCGGAATAACCTGCCCGGCATGCCAGAACCACCTCTCAGAAGTGCCAGAAGCACGTGCTGGACATGCCGGAACAACCTATCGGACAGAACGGAACAACCTGCCGGACACACCAAAATCACCTGCGGGCTACGCCAGAACCACTTGGAGGACTCTCCGGGAAAACCTGCCGGGCATGCTGGAACCACCTCTCAGACGTGCCTGAACCACGTGGCGGACACTCCGGAAACACATGTCGGGCCGGCTGGAACCACCTCTCAGACGTGCCAGAACCTCATGCCGGACACCCCAGAACCACCTGCTGGACAGACCGGAAACACCTGCCGGACACGCCGGAACCACATGTTCGACTCGCTGGAACCACATTCTGGACATGGCAAAATCACCTGCCGCCTATGCCAGAACCTCTTGGCGAACACTCCGGAATCACTTGTCAGGCATGCCGGAACCACCTCTCAGACCTGCCAGAACCACATGCCAGTGACACCGGAAGCACCTGCCGAGCATGCCGGAAGCACCTGCTCGGCTCGCCAGAACCACCAGTCGGACACGCCAAAATCACCTGCCGGCTACGTCACAGCCAGTTGGTGAACACTCCGGAAACACCTGCCGGGCTGGCTGGAACCACCTGCCAGTCACGCCAACATCACCTGCCAGCTACGCCAGAACCACTTGGCGGAGACTCCAGAAACACCTGTTGGGCCAGCCGGAACCACCTCTCAGACGTGCCAGAACCATGTGCCTGAGATGCTGGAACCGCACCCCGAACAGACCGAAACCACCTGCCAGACCCAACTGAACCACCTGCCGAGCACGCAGGAACAACCTGCTCGCATCGCCGGAACCACCTGCCGGGCGCAGCGGAAGCACCTGCCGAGCGCACGGGAGCCACCTGCTCGCCTCGCCGGAACCACCTGCCCGGCGCGCCGGAGCCACCTGCTCTCCTCGCCGGAACCACCTGCCGGGCGCAGCGGAAGCACCTGCCGGGCGCGCCGGAGCCACCTGCTCGGCTCGCCGGAACCACCTGCCGGGCCCTAACCCTAACCCTAACCCTAACCCTATCCCCAAACCCTAACCCTAACCCTAACCCCTAACCC
The DNA here is from genome assembly GCF_041296235.1 of Equus asinus. Lineage (NCBI taxonomy): Eukaryota > Metazoa > Chordata > Mammalia > Perissodactyla > Equidae > Equus > Equus asinus. The sequence continues at coordinate 43,697,613 of NC_091807.1, read as the reverse complement.
TAAGCCTAACCCTAAACCCTAACCCAACCGTAACCCTAACCCTAACCCTACCCCTAACCCTAACCCCTAACCCCAAACCCTAAACCCTAACCCTAACCGTAACCCTAACCCTATCCCTAACCCTAACCTGACGGACAGGCTGGAACCAGCTGCTCAACTCGCCGGAACCACCTGCCAGACATGCCAGAACCACCTGCCGAGCACGCCGGAGCCACCTGCTGGTCTCACCAGAACCACCTGCCTGACAGGCCAAAATCAACAGCTGGCTATGAGAGAACCACCTGGCAGACAATCCGCAATAACCTGCCAGGCATGCAGGAACCACCTCTCAGACGTAAGAGAACCACGTGCCGGACACGCTGGAACCACGTCCTGGACAGACTGGAACCACCTGCCGGACATGCCTGGACCACCTGCCGAGCACGCCGGAACCACCTGCTCGACTCGCAGGACCCATGTGCCAGACACGCCAAAATGAACTGCCGGCTACACCAGAACCACTTACCGGACACTCCGGAATAACCTGCCCAGCATGCCAGAACCACCTCTCAGAAGTGCCAGAAGCACGTGCTGGACATGCCGGAACAACCTATCGGACAGAACGGAACAACCTGCCGGACACACCAAAATCACCTGCGGGCTACGCCAGAACCACTTGGAGGACTCTCCGGGAAAACCTGCCGGGCATGCTGGAACCACCTCTCAGACGTGCCTGAACCACGTGGCGGACACTCCGGAAACGCATGTCGGGCCGGCCGGAACCACCTCTCAGACGTGCCAGAACCTCATGCCGGACACCCCAGAACCACCTGCTGGACAGACCGGAAACACCTGCCGGACACGCCGGAACCACATGTTCGACTCGCTGGAACCACATTCTGGACATGGCAAAATCACCTGCCGCCTATGCCAGAACCGCTTGGCGAACACTCCGGAATCACCTGTCAGGCATGCCGGAACCACCTCTCAGACCTGCCAGAACCACATGCCAATGACACCGGAAGCACCTGCCGAGCATGCCGGAAGCACCTGCTCGACTCGCCAGAACCACCTGTCGGACACGCCAAAATCAGCTGCCGGCTACGCCACAGCCAGTTGGTGAACACTCCGGAAACACCTGCCGGGCTGGCTGGAACCACCTGCCAGTCACGCCAACATCACCTGCCAGCTACGCCAGAACCACTTGGCGGAGACTCCAGAAACACCTGTTGGGCCAGCCGGAACCACCTCTCAGACGTGCCAGAACCATGTGCCTGAGATGCTGGAACCGCACCCCGAACAGACCGAAACCACCTGCCAGACCCAACTGAACCACCTGCCGAGCACGCAGGAACAACCTGCTCGCATCGCCGGAACCACCTGCCGGGCGCAGCGGAAGCACCTGCCGAGCGCGCCGGAGCCACCTGCTCGCCTCGCCGGAAACACCAGCCGGGCCCAGCGGAAGCACCTGCCGAGCGCACGGGAGCCACCTGCTCGCCTCGCCGGAACCACCTGCCCGGCGCGCCGGAGCCACCTGCTCTCCTCGCCGGAACCACCTGCCGGGCGCAGCGGAAGCACCTGCCGGGCGCGCCGGAGCCACCTGCTCGGCTCGCCGGAACCACCTGCCGGGCCCTAACCCTAACCCTAACCCTAACCCTATCCCCAAACCCTAACCCTAACCCTAACCCCTAACCCTAAGCCTAACCCTAAACCCTAACCCAACCGTAACCCTAACCCTAACCCTACCCCTAACCCTAACCCCTAACCCCAAACCCTAAACCCTAACCCTAACCGTAACCCTAACCCTATCCCTAACCCTAACCTGACGGACAGGCTGGAACCAGCTGCTCAACTCGCCGGAACCACCTGCCAGACATGCCAGAACCACCTGCCGAGCACGCCGGAGCCACCTGCTGGACTCACCAGAACCACCTGCCTGACAGGCCAAAATCAACAGCTGGCTATGAGAGAACCACCTGGCAGACAATCCGCAATAACCTGCCAGGCATGCAGGAACCACCTCTCAGACGTAAGAGAACCACGTGCCGGACACGCTGGAACCACGTCCTGGACAGACTGGAACCACCTGCCGGACATGCCTGGACCACCTGCCGAGCACGCCGGAACCACCTGCTCGACTCGCAGGACCCATGTGCCAGACACGCCAAAATGAACTGCCGGCTACACCAGAACCACTTACCGGACACTCCGGAATAACCTGCCCGGCATGCCAGAACCACCTCTCACAAGTGCCAGAAGCACGTGCTGGACATGCCGGAACAACCTATCGGACAGAACGGAACAACCTGCCGGACACACCAAAATCACCTGCGGGCTACGCCAGAACCACTTGGAGGACTCTCCGGGAAAACCTGCCGGGCATGCTGGAACCACCTCTCAGACGTGCCTGAACCACGTGGCGGACACTCCGGAAACGCATGTCGGGCCGGCCGGAACCACCTCTCAGACGTGCCAGAACCTCATGCCGGACACCCCAGAACCACCTGCTGGACAGACCGGAAACACCTGCCGGACACGCCGGAACCACATGTTCGACTCGCTGGAACCACATTCTGGACATGGCAAAATCACCTGCCGCCTATGCCAGAACCGCTTGGCGAACACTCCGGAATCACCTGTCAGGCATGCCGGAACCACCTCTCAGACCTGCCAGAACCACATGCCAATGACACCGGAAGCACCTGCCGAGCATGCCGGAAGCACCTGCTCGACTCGCCAGAACCACCTGTCGGACACGCCAAAATCACCTGCCGGCTACGCCACAGCCAGTTGGTGAACACTCCGGAAACACCTGCCGGGCTGGCTGGAACCACCTGCCAGTCACGCCAACATCACCTGCCAGCTACGCCAGAACCACTTGGCGGAGACTCCAGAAACACCTGTTGGGCCAGCCGGAACCACCTCTCAGACGTGCCAGAACCATGTGCCTGAGATGCTGGAACCGCACCCCGAACAGACCGAAACCACCTGCCAGACCCAACTGAACCACCTGCCGAGCACGCAGGAACAAGCTGCTCGCATCGCCGGAACCACCTGCCGGGCGCAGCGGAAGCACCTGCCGAGCGCGCCGGAGCCACCTGCTCGCCTCGCCGGAAACACCAGCCGGGCCCAGCGGAAGCACCTGCCGAGCGCACGGGAGCCACCTGCTCGCCTCGCCGGAACCACCTGCCCGGCGCGCTGGAGCCACCTGCTCTCCTCGCCGGAACCACCTGCCGGGCGCAGCGGAACCACCTGCCGGGCGCGCCGGAGCCACCTGCTCGGCTCGCCGGAACCACCTGCCGGGCCCTAACCCTAACCCTAACCCTAACCCTATCCCCAAACCCTAACCCTAACCCTAACCCCTAACCCTAAGCCTAACCCTAAACCCTAACCCAACCGTAACCCTAACCCTAACCCTACCCCTAACCCTAACCCCTAACCCCAAACCCTAAACCCTAACCCTAACCGTAACCCTAACCCTATCCCTAACCCTAACCTGACGGACAGGCTGGAACCAGCTGCTCAACTCGCCGGAACCACCTGCCAGACATGCCAGAACCACCTGCCGAGCACGCCGGAGCCACCTGCTGGTCTCACCAGAACCACCTGCCTGACAGGCCAAAATCAACAGCTGGCTATGAGAGAACCACCTGGCAGACAATCCGCAATAACCTGCCAGGCATGCAGGAACCACCTCTCAGACGTAAGAGAACCACGTGCCGGACACGCTGGAACCACGTCCTGGACAGACTGGAACCACCTGCCGGACATGCCTGGACCACCTGCCGAGCACGCCGGAACCACCTGCTCGACTCGCAGGACCCATGTGCCAGACACGCCAAAATGAACTGCCGGCTACACCAGAACCACTTACCGGACACTCCGGAATAACCTGCCCGGCATGCCAGAACCACCTCTCACAAGTGCCAGAAGCACGTGCTGGACATGCCGGAACAACCTATCGGACAGAACGGAACAACCTGCCGGACACACCAAAATCACCTGCGGGCTACGCCAGAACCACTTGGAGGACTCTCCGGGAAAACCTGCCGGGCATGCTGGAACCACCTCTCAGACGTGCCTGAACCACGTGGCGGACACTCCGGAAACGCATGTCGGGCCGGCCGGAACCACCTCTCAGACGTGCCAGAACCTCATGCCGGACACCCCAGAACCACCTGCTGGACAGACCGGAAACACCTGCCGGACACGCCGGAACCACATGTTCGACTCGCTGGAACCACATTCTGGACATGGCAAAATCACCTGCCGCCTATGCCAGAACCGCTTGGCGAACACTCCGGAATCACCTGTCAGGCATGCCGGAACCACCTCTCAGACCTGCCAGAACCACATGCCAATGACACCGGAAGCACCTGCCGAGCATGCCGGAAGCACCTGCTCGACTCGCCAGAACCACCTGTCGGACACGCCAAAATCACCTGCCGGCTACGCCACAGCCAGTTGGTGAACACTCCGGAAACACCTGCCGGGCTGGCTGGAACCACCTGCCAGTCACGCCAACATCACCTGCCAGCTACGCCAGAACCACTTGGCGGAGACTCCAGAAACACCTGTTGGGCCAGCCGGAACCACCTCTCAGACGTGCCAGAACCATGTGCCTGAGATGCTGGAACCGCACCCCGAACAGACCGAAACCACCTGCCAGACCCAACTGAACCACCTGCCGAGCACGCAGGAACAAGCTGCTCGCATCGCCGGAACCACCTGCCGGGCGCAGCGGAAGCACCTGCCGAGCGCGCCGGAGCCACCTGCTCGCCTCGCCGGAAACACCAGCCGGGCCCAGCGGAAGCACCTGCCGAGCGCACGGGAGCCACCTGCTCGCCTCGCCGGAACCACCTGCCCGGCGCGCTGGAGCCACCTGCTCTCCTCGCCGGAACCACCTGCCGGGCGCAGCGGAACCACCTGCCGGGCGCGCCGGAGCCACCTGCTCGGCTCGCCGGAACCACCTGCCGGGCCCTAACCCTAACCCTAACCCTAACCCTATCCCCAAACCCTAACCCTAACCCTAACCCCTAACCCTAAGCCTAACCCTAAACCCTAACCCAACCGTAACCCTAACCCTAACCCTACCCCTAACCCTAACCCCTAACCCCAAACCCTAAACCCTAACCCTAACCGTAACCCTAACCCTATCCCTAACCCTAACCTGACGGACAGGCTGGAACCAGCTGCTCAACTCGCCGGAACCACCTGCCAGACATGCCAGAACCACCTGCCGAGCACGCCGGAGCCACCTGCTGGTCTCACCAGAACCACCTGCCTGACAGGCCAAAATCAACAGCTGGCTATGAGAGAACCACCTGGCAGACAATCCGCAATAACCTGCCAGGCATGCAGGAACCACCTCTCAGACGTAAGAGAACCACGTGCCGGACACGCTGGAACCACGTCCTGGACAGACTGGAACCACCTGCCGGACATGCCTGGACCACCTGCCGAGCACGCCGGAACCACCTGCTCGACTCGCAGGACCCATGTGCCAGACACGCCAAAATGAACTGCCGGCTACACCAGAACCACTTACCGGACACTCCGGAATAACCTGCCCGGCATGCCAGAACCACCTCTCAGAAGTGCCAGAAGCACGTGCTGGACATGCCGGAACAACCTATCGGACAGAACGGAACAACCTGCCGGACACACCAAAATCACCTGCGGGCTACGCCAGAACCACTTGGAGGACTCTCCGGGAAAACCTGCCGGGCATGCTGGAACCACCTCTCAGACGTGCCTGAACCACGTGGCGGACACTCCGGAAACGCATGTCGGGCCGGCCGGAACCACCTCTCAGACGTGCCAGAACCTCATGCCGGACACCCCAGAACCACCTGCTGGACAGACCGGAAACACCTGCCGGACACGCCGGAACCACATGTTCGACTCGCTGGAACCACATTCTGGACATGGCAAAATCACCTGCCGCCTATGCCAGAACCGCTTGGCGAACACTCCGGAATCACCTGTCAGGCATGCCGGAACCACCTCTCAGACCTGCCAGAACCACATGCCAATGACACCGGAAGCACCTGCCGAGCATGCCGGAAGCACCTGCTCGACTCGCCAGAACCACCTGTCGGACACGCCAAAATCACCTGCCGGCTACGCCACAGCCAGTTGGTGAACACTCCGGAAACACCTGCCGGGCTGGCTGGAACCACCTGCCAGTCACGCCAACATCACCTGCCAGCTACGCCAGAACCACTTGGCGGAGACTCCAGAAACACCTGTTGGGCCAGCCGGAACCACCTCTCAGACGTGCCAGAACCATGTGCCTGAGATGCTGGAACCGCACCCCGAACAGACCGAAACCACCTGCCAGACCCAACTGAACCACCTGCCGAGCACGCAGGAACAACCTGCTCGCATCGCCGGAACCACCTGCCGGGCGCAGCGGAAGCACCTGCCGAGCGCGCCGGAGCCACCTGCTCGCCTCGCCGGAAACACCAGCCAGGCCCAGCGGAAGCACCTGCCGAGCGCGCCGGAGCCACCTGCTCGCCTCGCCGGAACCACCTGCCGGGCCCAGCGGAAGCACGTGCCAAGCACGCCGGAGCCACCTGCTCGCCTCGCCGGAACCACCAGCCGGGCGCAGCGGAAGCACCTGCGGAGCGCGCCGGAGACACCTGCTCGCCTCGCCGGAACCACCTGCCGGGCCCAGCGGAAGCACCTGCCGGGCCCTAACCCTAACCCTAACCCTAACCCTATCCCCAAACCCTAACCCTAACCCTAACCCCTAACCCTAAGCCTAACCCTAAACCCTAACCCAACCGTAACCCTAACCCTAACCCTACCCCTAACCCTAACCCCTAACCCCAAACCCTAAACCCTAACCCTAACCGTAACCCTAACCCTATCCCTAACCCTAACCTGACGGACAGGCTGGAACCAGCTGCTCAACTCGCCGGAACCACCTGCCAGACATGCCAGAACCACCTGCCGAGCACGCCGGAGCCACCTGCTGGACTCACCAGAACCACCTGCCTGACAGGCCAAAATCAACAGCTGGCTATGAGAGAACCACCTGGCAGACAATCCGCAATAACCTGCCAGGCATGCAGGAACCACCTCTCAGACGTAAGAGAACCACGTGCCGGACACGCTGGAACCACGTCCTGGACAGACTGGAACCACCTGCCGGACATGCCTGGACCACCTGCCGAGCACGCCGGAACCACCTGCTCGACTCGCAGGACCCATGTGCCAGACACGCCAAAATGAACTGCCGGCTACACCAGAACCACTTACCGGACACTCCGGAATAACCTGCCCGGCATGCCAGAACCACCTCTCAGAAGTGCCAGAAGCACGTGCTGGACATGCCGGAACAACCTATCGGACAGAACGGAACAACCTGCCGGACACACCAAAATCACCTGCGGGCTACGCCAGAACCACTTGGAGGACTCTCCGGGAAAACCTGCCGGGCATGCTGGAACCACCTCTCAGACGTGCCTGAACCACGTGGCGGACACTCCGGAAACGCATGTCGGGCCGGCCGGAACCACCTCTCAGACGTGCCAGAACCTCATGCCGGACACCCCAGAACCACCTGCTGGACAGACCGGAAACACCTGCCGGACACGCCGGAACAACATGTTCGACTCGCTGGAACCACATTCTGGACATGGCAAAATCACCTGCCGCCTATGCCAGAACCGCTTGGCGAACACTCCGGAATCACCTGTCAGGCATGCCGGAACCACCTCTCAGACCTGCCAGAACCACATGCCAATGACACCGGAAGAACCTGCCGAGGATGCCGGAAGCACCTGCTCGACTCGCCAGAACCACCTGTCGGACACGCCAAAATCACCTGCCGGCTACGCCACAGCCAGTTGGTGAACACTCCGGAAACACCTGCCGGGCTGGCTGGAACCACCTGCCAGTCACGCCAACATCACCTGCCAGCTACGCCAGAACCACTTGGCGGAGACTCCAGAAACACCTGTTGGGCCAGCCGGAACCACCTCTCAGACGTGCCAGAACCATGTGCCTTAGATGCTGGAACCACACCCCGAACAGACCGAAACCACCTGCCAGACCCAACTGAACCACCTGCCTAGCACGCAGGAACAACCTGCTCGCCTCGCTGGAACCACCTGCCGGGCGCAGCGGAAGCACCTGCCGAGCGCGCCGGAGCCACCTGCTCGCCTCGCCGGAACCACCTGCCGGGCCCAGCGGAAGCACCTGCCGGGCGCGCCGGAGCCACCTCCTCGGCTCGCCGGAACCACCTGCCGGGCCCTAACCCTAACCCTAACCCTAACCCTATCCCCAAACCCTAACCCTAACCCTAACCCCTAACCCTAAGCCTAACCCTAAACCCTAACCCAACCGTAACCCTAACCCTAACCCTACCCCTAACCCTAACCCCTAACCCCAAACCCTAAACCCTAACCCTAACCGTAACCCTAACCCTATCCCTAACCCTAACCTGACGGACAGGCTGGAACCAGCTGCTCAACTCGCCGGAACCACCTGCCAGACATGCCAGAACCACCTGCCGAGCACGCCGGAGCCACCTGCTGGACTCACCAGAACCACCTGCCTGACAGGCCAAAATCAACAGCTGGCTATGAGAGAACCACCTGGCAGACAATCCGCAATAACCTGCCAGGCATGCAGGAACCACCTCTCAGACGTAAGAGAACCACGTGCCGGACACGCTGGAACCACGTCCTGGACAGACTGGAACCACCTGCCGGACATGCCTGGACCACCTGCCGAGCACGCCGGAACCACCTGCTCGACTCGCAGGACCCATGTGCCAGACACGCCAAAATGAACTGCCGGCTACACCAGAACCACTTACCGGACACTCCGGAATAACCTGCCCGGCATGCCAGAACCACCTCTCAGAAGTGCCAGAAGCACGTGCTGGACATGCCGGAACAACCTATCGGACAGAACGGAACAACCTGCCGGACACACCAAAATCACCTGCGGGCTACGCCAGAACCACTTGGAGGACTCTCCGGGAAAACCTGCCGGGCATGCTGGAGCCACCTCTCAGACGTGCCTGAACCACGTGGCGGACACTCCGGAAACGCATGTCGGGCCGGCCGGAACCACCTCTCAGACGTGCCAGAACCTCATGCCGGACACCCCAGAACCACCTGCTGGACAGACCGGAAACACCTGCCGGACACGCCGGAACCACATGTTCGACTCGCTGGAACCACATTCTGGACATGGCAAAATCACCTGCCGCCTATGCCAGAACCGCTTGGCGAACACTCCGGAATCACCTGTCAGGCATGCCGGAACCACCTCTCAGACCTGCCAGAACCACATGCCAATGACACCGGAAGCACCTGCCGAGCATGCCGGAAGCACCTGCTCGACTCGCCAGAACCACCTGTCGGACACGCCAAAATCACCTGCCGGCTACGCCACAGCCAGTTGGTGAACACTCCGGAAACACCTGCCGGGCTGGCTGGAACCACCTGCCAGTCACGCCAACATCACCTGCCAGCTACGCCAGAACCACTTGGCGGAGACTCCAGAAACACCTGTTGGGCCAGCCGGAACCACCTCTCAGACGTGCCAGAACCATGTGCCTGAGATGCTGGAACCACACCCCGAACAGACCGAAACCACCTGCCAGACCCAACTGAACCACCTGCCTAGCACGCAGGAACAACCTGCTCGCCTCGCTGGAACCACCTGCCGGGCGCAGCGGAAGCACCTGCCGAGCGCGCCGGAGCCACCTGCTCGCCTCGCCGGAACCACCTGCCGGGCCCAGCGGAAGCACCTGCCGGGCGCGCCGGAGCCACCTCCTCGGCTCGCCGGAACCACCTGCCAGGCCCTAACCCTAACCCTAACCCTAACCCTATCCCCAAACCCTAACCCTAACCCTAACCCCTAACCCTAAGCCTAACCCTAAACCCTAACCCAACCGTAACCCTAACCCTAACCCTACCCCTAACCCTAACCCCTAACCCCAAACCCTAAACCCTAACCCTAACCGTAACCCTAACCCTATCCCTAACCCTAACCTGACGGACAGGCTGGAACCAGCTGCTCAACTCGCCGGAACCACCTGCCAGACATGCCAGAACCACCTGCCGAGCACGCCGGAGCCACCTGCTGGACTCACCAGAACCACCTGCCTGACAGGCCAAAATCAACAGCTGGCTATGAGAGAACCACCTGGCAGACAATCCGCAATAACCTGCCAGGCATGCAGGAACCACCTCTCAGACGTAAGAGAACCACGTGCCGGACACGCTGGAACCACGTCCTGGACAGACTGGAACCACCTGCCGGACATGCCTGGACCACCTGCCGAGCACGCCGGAACCACCTGCTCGACTCGCAGGACCCATGTGCCAGACACGCCAAAATGAACTGCCGGCTACACCAGAACCACTTACCGGACACTCCGGAATAACCTGCCCGGCATGCCAGAACCACCTCTCAGAAGTGCCAGAAGCACGTGCTGGACATGCCGGAACAACCTATCGGACAGAACGGAACAACCTGCCGGACACACCAAAATCACCTGCGGGCTACGCCAGAACCACTTGGAGGACTCTCCGGGAAAACCTGCCGGGCATGCTGGAGCCACCTCTCAGACGTGCCTGAACCACGTGGCGGACACTCCGGAAACGCATGTCGGGCCGGCCGGAACCACCTCTCAGACGTGCCAGAACCTCATGCCGGACACCCCAGAACCACCTGCTGGACAGACCGGAAACACCTGCCGGACACGCCGGAACCACATGTTCGACTCGCTGGAACCACATTCTGGACATGGCAAAATCACCTGCCGCCTATGCCAGAACCGCTTGGCGAACACTCCGGAATCACCTGTCAGGCATGCCGGAACCACCTCTCAGACCTGCCAGAACCACATGCCAATGACACCGGAAGCACCTGCCGAGCATGCCGGAAGCACCTGCTCGACTCGCCAGAACCACCTGTCGGACACGCCAAAATCACCTGCCGGCTACGCCACAGCCAGTTGGTGAACACTCCGGAAACACCTGCCGGGCTGGCTGGAACCACCTGCCAGTCACGCCAACATCACCTGCCAGCTACGCCAGAACCACTTGGCGGAGACTCCAGAAACACCTGTTGGGCCAGCCGGAACCACCTCTCAGACGTGCCAGAACCATGTGCCTGAGATGCTGGAACCACACCCCGAACAGACCGAAACCACCTGCCAGACCCAACTGAACCACCTGCCTAGCACGCAGGAACAACCTGCTCGCCTCGCTGGAACCACCTGCCGGGCGCAGCGGAAGCACCTGCCGAGCGCGCCGGAGCCACCTGCTCGCCTCGCCGGAACCACCTGCCGGGCCCAGCGGAAGCACCTGCCGGGCGCGCCGGAGCCACCTCCTCGGCTCGCCGGAACCACCTGCCAGGCCCTAACCCTAACCCTAACCCTAACCCTATCCCCAAACCCTAACCCTAACCCTAACCCCTAACCCTAAGCCTAACCCTAAACCCTAACCCAACCGTAACCCTAACCCTAACCCTACCCCTAACCCTAACCCCTAACCCCAAACCCTAAACCCTAACCCTAACCGTAACCCTAACCCTATCCCTAACCCTAACCTGACGGACAGGCTGGAACCAGCTGCTCAACTCGCCGGAACCACCTGCCAGACATGCCAGAACCACCTGCCGAGCACGCCGGAGCCACCTGCTGGACTCACCAGAACCACCTGCCTGACAGGCCAAAATCAACAGCTGGCTATGAGAGAACCACCTGGCAGACAATCCGCAATAACCTGCCAGGCATGCAGGAACCACCTCTCAGACGTAAGAGAACCACGTGCCGGACACGCTGGAACCACGTCCTGGACAGACTGGAACCACCTGCCGGACATGCCTGGACCACCTGCCGAGCACGCCGGAACCACCTGCTCGACTCGCAGGACCCATGTGCCAGACACGCCAAAATGAACTGCCGGCTACACCAGAACCACTTACCGGACACTCCGGAATAACCTGCCCGGCATGCCAGAACCACCTCTCAGAAGTGCCAGAAGCACGTGCTGGACATGCCGGAACAACCTATCGGACAGAACGGAACAACCTGCCGGACACACCAAAATCACCTGCGGGCTACGCCAGAACCACTTGGAGGACTCTCCGGGAAAACCTGCCGGGCATGCTGGAACCACCTCTCAGACGTGCCTGAACCACGTGGCAGACACTCCGGAAACGCATGTAGGGCCGGCCGGAACCACCTCTCAGACGTGCCAGAACCTCATGCCGGACACCCCAGAACCACCTGCTGGACAGACCGGAAACACCTGCCGGACACGCCGGAACCACATGTTCGACTCGCTGGAACCACATTCTGGACATGGCAAAATCACCTGCCGCCTATGCCAGAACCGCTTGGCGAACACTCCGGAATCACCTGTCAGGCATGCCGGAACCACCTCTCAGACATGGCAGAACCACATGCCAATGACACAGGAAGCACCTGCCGAGCATGCCGGAAGCACCTGCTCGACTCGCCAGAACCACCTGTCGGACACGCCAAAATCACCTGCCGGCTACGCCACAGCCAGTTGGTGAACACTCCGGAAACACCTGCCGGGCTGGCTGGAACCACCTGCCAGTCACGCCAACATCACCTGCCAGCTACGCCAGAACCACTTGGCGGAGACTCCAGAAACACCTGTTGGGCCAGCCGGAACCACCTCTCAGACGTGCCAGAACCATGTGCCTGAGATGCTGGAACCACAGCCCGAACAGACCGAAACCACCTGCCAGACCCAACTGAACCACCTGCCGAGCACGCAGGAACAACCTGCTCGCCTCGCCGGAACCACGTGCCGGGCCCTAACCCTAACCCTAACCCTAACCCTATCCCCAAACCCTAACCCTAACCCTAACCCCTAACCCTAAGCCTAACCCTAAACCCTAACCCAACCGTAACCCTAACCCTAACCCTACCCCTAACCCTAACCCCTAACCCCAAACCCTAAACCCTAACCCTAACCGTAACCCTAACCCTATCCCTAACCCTAACCTGACGGACAGGCTGGAACCAGCTGCTCAACTCGCCGGAACCACCTGCCAGACATGCCAGAACCACCTGCCGAGCACGCCGGAGCCACCTGCTGGACTCACCAGAACCACCTGCCTGACAGGCCAAAATCAACAGCTGGCTATGAGAGAACCACCTGGCAGACAATCCGCAATAACCTGCCAGGCATGCAGGAACCACCTCTCAGACGTAAGAGAACCACGTGCCGGACACGCTGGAACCACGTCCTGGACAGACTGGAACCACCTGCCGGACATGCCTGGACCACCTGCCGAGCACGCCGGAACCACCTGCTCGACTCGCAGGACCCATGTTTCAGACACGCCAAAATGAACTGCCGGCTACACCAGAACCACTTACCGGACACTCCGGAATAACCTGCCCGGCATGCCAGAACCACCTCTCAGAAGTGCCAGAAGCACGTGCTGGACATGCCGGAACAACCTATCGGACAGAACGGAACAACCTGCCGGACACACCAAAATCACCTGCGGGCTACGCCAGAACCACTTGGAGGACTCTCCGGGAAAACCTGCCGGGCATGCTGGAACCACCTCTCAGACGTGCCTGAACCACGTGGCGGACACTCCGGAAACGCATGTCGGGCCGGCCGGAACCACCTCTCAGACGTGCCAGAACCTCATGCCGGACACCCCAGAACCACCTGCTGGACAGACCGGAAACACCTGCCGGACACGCCGGAACCACATGTTCGACTCGCTGGAACCACATTCTGGACATGGCAAAATCACCTGCCGCCTATGCCAGAACCGCTTGGCGAACACTCCGGAATCACCTGTCAGGCATGCCGGAACCACCTCTCAGACCTGCCAGAACCACATGCCAATGACACCGGAAGAACCTGCCGAGGATGCCGGAAGCACCTGCTCGACTCGCCAGAACCACCTGTCGGACACGCCAAAATCACCTGCCGGCTACGCCACAGCCAGTTGGTGAACACTCCGGAAACACCTGCCGGGCTGGCTGGAACCACCTGCCAGTCACGCCAACATCACCTGCCAGCTACGCCAGAACCACTTGGCGGAGACTCCAGAAACACCTGTTGGGCCAGCCGGAACCACCTCTCAGACGTGCCAGAACCATGTGCCTGAGATGCTGGAACCACACCCCGAACAGACCGAAACCACCTGCCAGACCCAACTGAACCACCTGCCTAGCACGCAGGAACAACCTGCTCGCCTCGCTGGAACCACCTGCCGGGCGCAGCGGAAGCACCTGCCGAGCGCGCCGGAGCCACCTGCTCGCCTCGCCGGACCACCTGCCGGGCCCAGCGGAAGCACCTGCCGGGCGCGCCGGAGCCACCTCCTCGGCTCGCCGGAACCACCTGCCGGGCCCTAACCCTAACCCTAACCCTAACCCTATCCCCAAACCCTAACCCTAACCCTAACCCCTAACCCTAAGCCTAACCCTAAACCCTAACCCAACCGTAACCCTAACCCTAACCCTACCCCTAACCCTAACCCCTAACCCCAAACCCTAAACCCTAACCCTAACCGTAACCCTAACCCTATCCCTAACCCTAACCTGACGGACAGGCTGGAACCAGCTGCTCAACTCGCCGGAACCACCTGCCAGACATGCCAGAACCACCTGCCGAGCACGCCGGAGCCACCTGCTGGACTCACCAGAACCACCTGCCTGACAGGCCAAAATCAACAGCTGGCTATGAGAGAACCACCTGGCAGACAATCCGCAATAACCTGCCAGGCATGCAGGAACCACCTCTCAGACGTAAGAGAACCACGTGCCGGACACGCTGGAACCACGTCCTGGACAGACTGGAACCACCTGCCGGACATGCCTGGACCACCTGCCGAGCACGCCGGAACCACCTGCTCGACTCGCAGGACCCATGTGCCAGACACGCCAAAATGAACTGCCGGCTACACCAGAACCACTTACCGGACACTCCGGAATAACCTGCCCGGCATGCCAGAACCACCTCTCAGAAGTGCCAGAAGCACGTGCTGGACATGCCGGAACAACCTATCGGACAGAACGGAACAACCTGCCGGACACACCAAAATCACCTGCGGGCTACGCCAGAACCACTTGGAGGACTCTCCGGGAAAACCTGCCGGGCATGCTGGAACCACCTCTCAGACGTGCCTGAACCACGTGGCGGACACTCCGGAAACGCATGTCGGGCCGGCCGGAACCACCTCTCAGACGTGCCAGAACCTCATGCCGGACACCCCAGAACCACCTGCTGGACAGACCGGAAACACCTGCCGGACACGCCGGAACCACATGTTCGACTCGCTGGAACCACATTCTGGACATGGCAAAATCACCTGCCGCCTATGCCAGAACCGCTTGGCGAACACTCCGGAATCACCTGTCAGGCATGCCGGAACCACCTCTCAGACCTGCCAGAACCACATGCCAATGACACCGGAAGCACCTGCCGAGCATGCCGGAAGCACCTGCTCGACTCGCCAGAACCACCTGTAGGACACGCCAAAATCACCTGCCGGCTACGCCACAGCCAGTTGGTGAACACTCCGGAAACACCTGCCGGGCTGGCTGGAACCACCTGCCAGTCACGCCAACATCACCTGCCAGCTACGCCAGAACCACTTGGCGGAGACTCCAGAAACACCTGTTGGGCCAGCCGGAACCACCTCTCAGACGTGCCAGAACCATGTGCCTGAGATGCTGGAACCACACCCCGAACAGACCGAAACCACCTGCCAGACCCAACTGAACCACCTGCCGAGCACGCAGGAACAACCTGCTCGCCCCGCCGGAACCACCTGCCGGGCGCAGCGGAAGCACCTGCCGAGCGCGCCGGAGCCACCTGCTCGCCTCGACGGAACCACCTGCCCGGCGCGCCGGAGCCCCCTGCTCGCCTCGCCGGAACCACGTGCCGGGCCCTAACCCTAACCCTAACCCTAACCCTATCCCCAAACCCTAACCCTAACCCTAACCCCTAACCCTAAGCCTAACCCTAAACCCTAACCCAACCGTAACCCTAACCCTAACCCTACCCCTAACCCTAACCCCTAACCCCAAACCCTAAACCCTAACCCTAACCGTAACCCTAACCCTATCCCTAACCCTAACCTGACGGACAGGCTGGAACCAGCTGCTCAACTCGCCGGAACCACCTGCCAGACATGCCAGAACCACCTGCCGAGCACGCCGGAGCCACCTGCTGGACTCACCAGAACCACCTGCCTGACAGGCCAAAATCAACAGCTGGCTATGAGAGAACCACCTGGCAGACAATCCGCAATAACCTGCCAGGCATGCAGGAACCACCTCTCAGACGTAAGAGAACCACGTGCCGGACACGCTGGAACCACGTCCTGGACAGACTGGAACCACCTGCCGGACATGCCTGGACCACCTGCCGAGCACGCCGGAACCACCTGCTCGACTCGCAGGACCCATGTGCCAGACACGCCAAAATGAACTGCCGGCTACACCAGAACCACTTACCGGACACTCCGGAATAACCTGCCCGGCATGCCAGAACCACCTCTCAGAAGTGCCAGAAGCACGTGCTGGACATGCCGGAACAACCTATCGGACAGAACGGAACAACCTGCCGGACACACCAAAATCACCTGCGGGCTACGCCAGAACCACTTGGAGGACTCTCCGGGAAAACCTGCCGGGCATGCTGGAACCACCTCTCAGACGTGCCTGAACCACGTGGCGGACACTCCGGAAACGCACGTCGGGCCGGCCGGAACCACCTCTCAGACGTGCCAGAACCTCATGCCGGACACCCCAGAACCACCTGCTGGACAGACCGGAAACACCTGCCGGACACGCCGGAACCACATGTTCGACTCGCTGGAACCACATTCTGGACATGGCAAAATCACCTGCCGCCTATGCCAGAACCGCTTGGCGAACACTCCGGAATCACCTGTCAGGCATGCCGGAACCACCTCTCAGACATGGCAGAACCGCATGCCAATGACACCGGAAGCACCTGCCGAGCATGCCGGAAGCACCTGCTCGACTCGCCAGAACCACCTGTCGGACACGCCAAAATCACCTGCCGGCTACGCCACAGCCAGTTGGTGAACACTCCGGAAACACCTGCCGGGCTGGCTGGAACCACCTGCCAGTCACGCCAACATCACCTGCCAGCTACGCCAGAACCACTTGGCGGAGACTCCAGAAACACCTGTTGGGCCAGCCGGAACCACCTCTCAGACATGCCAGAACCATGTGCCTGAGATGCTGGAACCACACCCCAAACAGACCGAAACCACCTGCCAGACCCAACTGAACCACCTGCCAAGCACGCAGGAACAACCTGCTCGCCTCGCCGGAACCACCTGCCGGGCGCAGCGGAAGCACCTGCCGAGCGCGCCGGAGCCACCTGCTCGCCTCGACGGAACCACCTGCCCGGCGCGCCGGAGCCACCTGCTCGCCTCGCCGGAACCACGCGCCGGGCCCTAACCCTAACCCTAACCCTAACCCTATCCCCAAACCCTAACCCTAACCCTAACCCCTAACCCTAAGCCTAACCCTAAACCCTAACCCAACCGTAACCCTAACCCTAACCCTACCCCTAACCCTAACCCCTAACCCCAAACCCTAAACCCTAACCCTAACCGTAACCCTAACCCTATCCCTAACCCTAACCTGACGGACAGGCTGGAACCAGCTGCTCAACTCGCCGGAACCACCTGCCAGACATGCCAGAACCACCTGCCGAGCACGCCGGAGCCACCTGCTGGACTCACCAGAACCACCTGCCTGACAGGCCAAAATCAACAGCTGGCTATGAGAGAACCACCTGGCAGACAATCCGCAATAACCTGCCAGGCATGCAGGAACCACCTCTCAGACGTAAGAGAACCACGTGCCGGACACGCTGGAACCACGTCCTGGACAGACTGGAACCACCTGCCGGACATGCCTGGACCACCTGCCGAGCACGCCGGAACCACCTGCTCGACTCGCAGGACCCATGTGCCAGACACGCCAAAATGAACTGCCGGCTACACCAGAACCACTTACCTGACACTCCGGAATAACCTGCCCGGCATGCCAGAACCACCTCTCAGAAGTGCCAGAAGCACGTGCTGGACATGCCGGAACAACCTATCGGACAGAACGGAACAACCTGCCGGACACACCAAAATCACCTGCGGGCTACGCCAGAACCACTTGGAGGACTCTCCGGGAAAACCTGCCGGGCATGCTGGAACCACCTCTCAGACGTGCCTGAACCACGTGGCGGACACTCCGGAAACGCATGTCGGGCCGGCCGGAACCACCTCTCAGACGTGCCAGAACCTCATGCCGGACACCCCAGAACCACCTGCTGGACAGACCGGAAACACCTGCCGGACACGCCGGAACCACATGTTCGACTCGCTGGAACCACATTCTGGACATGGCAAAATCACCTGCCGCTTATGCCAGAACCGCTTGGCGAACACTCCGGAATCACCTGTCAGGCATGCCGGAACCACCTCTCAGACATGGCAGAACCACATGCCAATGACACCGGAAGCACCTGCCGAGCATGCCGGAAGCACCTGCTCGACTCGCCAGAACCACCTGTCGGACACGCCAAAATCACCTGCCGGCTACGCCACAGCCAGTTGGTGAACACTCCGGAAACACCTGCCGGGCTGGCTGGAACCACCTGCCAGTCACGCCAACATCACCTGCCAGCTACGCCAGAACCACTTGGCGGAGACTCCAGAAACACCTGTTGGGCCAGCCGGAACCACCTCTCAGACGTGCCAGAACCATGTGCCTGAGATGCTGGAACCACACCCAGAACAGACCGAAACCACCTGCCAGACCCAACTGAACCACCTGCCGAGCACGCAGGAACAACCTGCTCGCCTCGCCGGAACCACCTGCCTGGCGCAGCGGAAGCACCTGCCGAGCGCGCCGGAGCCACCTGCTCGCCTCGACGGAACCACCTGCCCGGCGCGCCGGAGCCACCTGCTCGCCTCGCCGGAACCACGTGCCGGGCCCTAACCCTAACCCTAACCCTAACCCTATCCCCAAACCCTAACCCTAACCCTAACCCCTAACCCTAAGCCTAACCCTAAACCCTAACCCAACCGTAACCCTAACCCTAACCCTACCCCTAACCCTAACCCCTAACCCCAAACCCTAAACCCTAACCCTAACCGTAACCCTAACCCTATCCCTAACCCTAACCTGACGGACAGGCTGGAACCAGCTGCTCAACTCGCCGGAACCACCTGCCAGACATGCCAGAACCACCTGCCGAGCACGCCGGAGCCACCTGCTGGACTCACCAGAACCACCTGCCTGACAGGCCAAAATCAACAGCTGGCTATGAGAGAACCACCTGGCAGACAATCCGCAATAACCTGCCAGGCATGCAGGAACCACCTCTCAGACGTAAGAGAACCACGTGCCGGACACGCTGGAACCACGTCCTGGACAGACTGGAACCACCTGCCGGACATGCCTGGACCACCTGCCGAGCACGCCGGAACCACCTGCTCGACTCGCAGGACCCATGTTTCAGACACGCCAAAATGAACTGCCGGCTACACCAGAACCACTTACCGGACACTCCGGAATAACCTGCCCGGCATGCCAGAACCACCTCTCAGAAGTGCCAGAAGCACGTGCTGGACATGCCGGAACAACCTATCGGACAGAACGGAACAACCTGCCGGACACACCAAAATCACCTGCGGGCTACGCCAGAACCACTTGGAGGACTCTCCGGGAAAACCTGCCGGGCATGCTGGAACCACCTCTCAGACGTGCCTGAACCACGTGGCGGACACTCCGGAAACGCATGTCGGGCCGGCCGGAACCACCTCTCAGACGTGCCAGAACCTCATGCCGGACACCCCAGAACCACCTGCTGGACAGACCGGAAACACCTGCCGGACACGCCGGAACCACATGTTCGACTCGCTGGAACCACATTCTGGACATGGCAAAATCACCTGCCGCCTATGCCAGAACCGCTTGGCGAACACTCCGGAATCACCTGTCAGGCATGCCGGAACCACCTCTCAGACCTGCCAGAACCACATGCCAATGACACCGGAAGAACCTGCCGAGGATGCCGGAAGCACCTGCTCGACTCGCCAGAACCACCTGTCGGACACGCCAAAATCACCTGCCGGCTACGCCACAGCCAGTTGGTGAACACTCCGGAAACACCTGCCGGGCTGGCTGGAACCACCTGCCAGTCACGCCAACATCACCTGCCAGCTACGCCAGAACCACTTGGCGGAGACTCCAGAAACACCTGTTGGGCCAGCCGGAACCACCTCTCAGACGTGCCAGAACCATGTGCCTGAGATGCTGGAACCACACCCCGAACAGACCGAAACCACCTGCCAGACCCAACTGAACCACCTGCCTAGCACGCAGAAACAACCTGCTCGCCTCGCTGGAACCACCTGCCGGGCGCAGCGGAAGCACCTGCCGATCGCGCGGGAGCCACCAGCTCGCCTCGCCGGAACCACCTGCCGGGCCCAGCGGAAGCACCTGCCGGGCGCGCCGGAGCCACCTCCTCGGCTCGCCGGAACCACCTGCCGGGCCCAGCGGAAGCACCTGCCGGGCGCGCCGGAGCCACCTGCTCGGTTCGCCAGAACCACCTGCCGGGCCCTAACCCTAACCCTAACCCTAACCCTATCCCCAAACCCTAACCCTAACCCTAACCCCTAACCCTAAGCCTAACCCTAAACCCTAACCCAACCGTAACCCTAACCCTAACCCTACCCCTAACCCTAACCCCTAACCCCAAACCCTAAACCCTAACCCTAACCGTAACCCTAACCCTATCCCTAACCCTAACCTGACGGACAGGCTGGAACCAGCTGCTCAACTCGCCGGAACCACCTGCCAGACATGCCAGAACCACCTGCCGAGCACGCCGGAGCCACCTGCTGGACTCACCAGAACCACCTGCCTGACAGGCCAAAATCAACAGCTGGCTATGAGAGAACCACCTGGCAGACAATCCGCAATAACCTGCCAGGCATGCAGGAACCACCTCTCAGACGTAAGAGAACCACGTGCCGGACACGCTGGAACCACGTCCTGGACAGACTGGAACCACCTGCCGGACATGCCTGGACCACCTGCCGAGCACGCCGGAACCACCTGCTCGACTCGCAGGACCCATGTGCCAGACACGCCAAAATGAACTGCCGGCTACACCAGAACCACTTACCGGACACTCCGGAATAACCTGCCCGGCATGCCAGAACCACCTCTCAGAAGTGCCAGAAGCACGTGCTGGACATGCCGGAACAACCTATCGGACAGAACGGAACAACCTGCCGGACACACTAAAATCACCTGCGGGCTACGCCAGAACCACTTGGAGGACTCTCCGGGAAAACCTGCCGGGCATGCTGGAACCACCTCTCAGACGTGCCTGAACCACGTGGCAGACACTACGGAAACGCACGTCGGGCCGGCCGGAACCACCTCTCACACGTGCCAGAACCTCATGCCGGACACCCCAGAACCACCTGCTGGACAGACCAGAAACACCTGCCGGACACGCCGGAACCACATGTTCGACTCGCTGGAACCACATGCTGGACATGGCAAAATCACCTGCCGCCTATGCCAGAACCGCTTGGCGAACACTCCGGAATCACCTGTCAGGCATGCCGGAACCACCTCTCAGACCTGCCAGAACCACATGCCAATGACACCGGAAGCACCTGCCGAGCATGCCGGAAGCACCTGCTCGACTCGCCAGAACCACCTGTCGGACACGCCAAAATCACCTGCCGGCTACGCCACAGCCAGTTGGTGAACACTCCGGAAACACCTGCCGGGCTGGCTGGAACCACCTGCCAGTCACGCCAACATCACCTGCCAGCTACGCCAGAACCACTTGGCGGAGACTCCAGAAACACCTGTTGGGCCAGCCGGAACCACCTCTCAGACGTGCCAGAACCATGTGCCTGAGATGCTGGAACCACACCCCGAACAGACCGAAACCACCTGCCAGACCCAACTGAACCACCTGCATAGCACGCAGGAACAACCTGCTCGCCTCGCTGGAACCACCTGCCGGGCGCAGCGGAAGCACCTGCCGAGCGCGCCGGAGCCACCTGCTCGCCTCGCCGGAACCACCTGCCGGGCCCAGCGGAAGCACCTGCCGGGCGCGCCGGAGCCACCTCCTCGGCTCGCCGGAACCACCTGCCGGGCCCTAACCCTAACCCTAACCCTAACCCTATCCCCAAACCCTTACCCTAACCCTAACCCCTAACCCTAAGCCTAACCCTAAACCCTAACCCAACCGTAACCCTAACCCTAACCCTACCCCTAACCCTAACCCCTAACCCCAAACCCTAAACCCTAACCCTAACCGTAACCCTAACCCTATCCCTAACCCTAACCTGACGGACAGGCTGGAACCAGCTGCTCAACTCGCCGGAACCACCTGCCAGACATGCCAGAACCACCTGCCGAGCACGCCGGAGCCACCTGCTGGACTCACCAGAACCACCTGCCTGACAGGCCAAAATCAACAGCTGGCTATGAGAGAACCACCTGGCAGACAATCCGCAATAACCTGCCAGGCATGCAGGAACCACCTCTCAGACGTAAGAGAACCACGTGCCGGACACGCTGGAACCACGTCCTGGACAGACTGGAACCACCTGCCGGACATGCCTGGACCACCTGCCGAGCACGCCGGAACCACCTGCTCGACTCGCAGGACCCATGTGCCAGACACGCCAAAATGAACTGCCGGCTACACCAGAACCACTTACCGGACACTCCGGAATAACCTGCCCGGCATGCCAGAACCACCTCTCAGAAGTGCCAGAAGCATGTGCTGGACATGCCGGAACAACCTATCGGACAGAACGGAACAACCTGCCGGACACACCAAAATCACCTGCGGGCTACGCCAGAACCACTTGGAGGACTCTCCGGGAAAACCTGCCGGGCATGCTGGAACCACCTCTCAGACGTGCCTGAACCACGTGGCGGACACTCCGGAAACGCATGTCGGGCCGGCCGGAACCACCTCTCAGACGTGCCAGAACCTCATGCCGGACACCCCAGAACCACCTGCTGGACAGACCGGAAACACCTGCCGGACACGCCGGAACCACATGTTCGACTCGCTGGAACCACATTCTGGACATGGCAAAATCACCTGCCGCCTATGCCAGAACCGCTTGGCGAACACTCCGGAATCACCTGTCAGGCATGCCGGAACCACCTCTCAGACCTGCCAGAACCACATGCCAATGACACCGGAAGCACCTGCCGAGCATGCCGGAAGCACCTGCTCGACTCGCCAGAACCACCTGTCGGACACGCCAAAATCACCTGCCGGCTACGCCACAGCCAGTTGGTGAACACTCCGGAAACACCTGCCGGGCTGGCTGGAACCACCTGCCAGTCACGCCAACATCACCTGCCAGCTACGCCAGAACCACTTGGCGGAGACTCCAGAAACACCTGTTGGGCCAGCCGGAACCACCTCTCAGACGTGCCAGAACCATGTGCCTGAGATGCTGGAACCACACCCCGAACAGACCGAAACCACCTGCCAGACCCAACTGAACCACCTGCCGAGCACGCAGGAACAACCTGCTCGCCTCGCCGGAACCACCTGCCTGGCGCAGCGGAAGCACCTGCCGAGCGCGCCGGAGCCACCTGCTCGCCTCGCCGGAACCATCTCCCGGGCCCAGCGGAAGCACCTGCCGGGCGCACCGGAGCCACGTGCTCGGCTCGCCGGAACCACCTGACGGGCCCTAACCCTAACCCTATCCCCAAACCCTAACCCTAACCCTAACCCCTAACCCTAAGCCTAACCCTAAACCCTAACCCAACCGTAACCCTAACCCTAACCCTACCCCTAACCCTAACCCCTAACCCCAAACCCTAAACCCTAACCCTAACCGTAACCCTAACCCTATCCCTAACCCTAACCTGACGGACAGGCTGGAACCAGCTGCTCAACTCGCCGGAACCACCTGCCAGACATGCCAGAACCACCTGCCGAGCACGCCGGAGCCACCTGCTGGACTCACCAGAACCACCTGCCTGACAGGCCAAAATCAACAGCTGGCTATGAGAGAACCACCTGGCAGACAATCCGCAATAACCTGCCAGGCATGCAGGAACCACCTCTCAGACGTAAGAGAACCACGTGCCGGACACGCTGGAACCACGTCCTGGACAGACTGGAACCACCTGCCGGACATGCCTGGACCACCTGCCGAGCACGCCGGAACCACCTGCTCGACTCGCAGGACCCATGTGCCAGACACGCCAAAATGAACTGCCGGCTACACCAGAACCACTTACCGGACACTCCGGAATAACCTGCCCGGCATGCCAGAACCACCTCTCAGAAGTGCCAGAAGCACGTGCTGGACATGCCGGAACAACCTATCGGACAGAACGGAACAACCTGCCGGACACACCAAAATCACCTGCGGGCTACGCCAGAACCACTTGGAGGACTCTCCGGGAAAACCTGCCGGGCATGCTGGAACCACCTCTCAGACGTGCCTGAACCACGTGGCGGACACTCCGGAAACGCATGTCGGGCCGGCCGGAACCACCTCTCAGACGTGCCAGAACCTCATGCCGGACACCCCAGAACCACCTGCTGGACAGACCGGAAACACCTGCCGGACACGCCGGAACCACATGTTCGACTCGCTGGAACCACATTCTGGACATGGCAAAATCACCTGCCGCCTATGCCAGAACCGCTTGGCGAACACTCCGGAATCACCTGTCAGGCATGCCGGAACCAGCTCTCAGACATGCCAGAACCACATGTCAATGACACCGGAAGCACCTGCCGAGCATGCCGGAAGCACCTGCTCGACTCGCCAGAACCACCTGTCGGACACGCCAAAATCACCTGCCGGCTACGCCACAGCCAGTTGGTGAACACTCCGGAAACACCTGCCGGGCTGGCTGGAACCACCTGCCAGTCACGCCAACATCACCTGCCAGCTACGCCAGAACCACTTGGCGGAGACTCCAGAAACACCTGTTGGGCCAGCCGGAACCACCTCTCAGACGTGCCAGAACCATGTGCCTGAGATGCTGGAACCACACCCCAAACAGACCGAAACCACCTGCCAGACCCAACTGAACCACCTGCCAAGCACGCAGGAACAACCTGCTCGCCTCACCGGAACCACATGCCGGGCGCAGCGGAAGCACCTGCCGTGCGCGCCGGAGCCACCTGCTCGCCTCGCCGGAACCACCTGCCCGGCGCGCCGGAGCCACCTGCTCGCCTCGCCGGAACCACCTGCCAGGCCCAGCAGAAGCACCTGCCGGGCGCGCCGGAGCCACCTGCTCGCCTCGCCGGAACCACGTGCCGGGCCCTAACCCTAACCCTAACCCTAACCCTATCCCCAAACCCTAACCCTAACCCTAACCCCTAACCCTAAGCCTAACCCTAAACCCTAACCCAACCGTAACCCTAACCCTAACCCTACCCCTAACCCTAACCCCTAACCCCAAACCCTAAACCCTAACCCTAACCGTAACCCTAACCCTATCCCTAACCCTAACCTGACGGACAGGCTGGAACCAGCTGCTCAACTCGCCGGAACCACCTGCCAGACATGCCAGAACCACCTGCCGAGCACGCCGGAGCCACCTGCTGGACTCACCAGAACCACCTGCCTGACAGGCCAAAATCAACAGCTGGCTATGAGAGAACCACCTGGCAGACAATCCGCAATAACCTGCCAGGCATGCAGGAACCACCTCTCAGACGTAAGAGAACCACGTGCCGGACACGCTGGAACCACGTCCTGGACAGACTGGAACCACCTGCCGGACATGCCTGGACCACCTGCCGAGCACGCCGGAACCACCTGCTCGACTCGCAGGACCCATGTGCCAGACACGCCAAAATGAACTGCCGGCTACACCAGAACCACTTACCGGACACTCCGGAATAACCTGCCCGGCATGCCAGAACCACCTCTCAGAAGTGCCAGAAGCACGTGCTGGACATGCCGGAACAACCTATCGGACAGAACGGAACAACCTGCCGGACACACCAAAATCACCTGCGGGCTACGCCAGAACCACTTGGAGGACTCTCCGGGAAAACCTGCCGGGCATGCTGGAACCACCTCTCAGACGTGCCTGAACCACGTGGTGGACACTCCGGAAACGCATGTCGGGCCGGCCGGAACCACCTCTCAGACGTGCCAGAACCTCATGCCGGACACCCCAGAACCACCTGCTGGACAGACCGGAAACACCTGCCGGACACGCCGGAACCACATGTTCGACTCGCTGGAACCACATTCTGGACATGGCAAAATCACCTGCCGCCTATGCCAGAACCGCTTGGCGAACACTCCGGAATCACCTGTCAGGCATGCCGGAACCATCTCTCAGACATGCCAGAACCACATGCCAATGACACCGGAAGCACCTGCCGAGCATGCCGGAAGCACCTGCTCGACTCGCCAGAACCACCTGTCGGACACGCCAAAATCACCTGCCGGCTACGCCACAGCCAGTTGGTGAACACTCCGGAAACACCTGCCGGGCTGGCTGGAACCACCTGCCAGTCACGCCAACATCACCTGCCAGCTACGCCAGAACCACTTGGCGGAGACTCCAGAAACACCTGTTGGGCCAGCCGGAACCACCTCTCAGACGTGCCAGAACCATGTGCCTGAGATGCTGGAACCACACCCCGAACAGACCGAAACCACCTGCCAGACCCAACTGAACCACCTGCCGAGCACGCAGGAACAACCTGCTCGCCTCGCCGGAACCACCTGCCTGGCGCAGCGGAAGCACCTGCCGAGCGCGCCGGAGCCACCTGCTCGCCTCGCCGGAACCATCTGCCGGGCCCAGCGGAAGCACCTGCCGGGCGCACCGGAGCCACGTGCTCGGCTCGCCGGAACCACCTGCCGGGCCCTAACCCTAACCCTAACCCTAACCCTATCCCCAAACCCTAACCCTAACCCTAACCCCTAACCCTAAGCCTAACCCTAAACCCTAACCCAACCGTAACCCTAACCCTAACCCTACCCCTAACCCTAACCCCTAACCCCAAACCCTAAACCCTAACCCTAACCGTAACCCTAACCCTATCCCTAACCCTAACCTGACGGACAGGCTGGAACCAGCTGCTCAACTCGCCGGAACCACCTGCCAGACATGCCAGAACCACCTGCCGAGCACGCCGGAGCCACCTGCTGGACTCACCAGAACCACCTGCCTGACAGGCCAAAATCAACAGCTGGCTATGAGAGAACCACCTGGCAGACAATCCGCAATAACCTGCCAGGCATGCAGGAACCACCTCTCAGACGTAAGAGAACCACGTGCCGGACACGCTGGAACCACGTCCTGGACAGACTGGAACCACCTGCCGGACATGCCTGGACCACCTGCCGAGCACGCCGGAACCACCTGCTCGACTCGCAGGACCCATGTGCCAGACACGCCAAAATGAACTGCCGGCTACACCAGAACCACTTACCGGACACTCCGGAATAACCTGCCCGGCATGCCAGAACCACCTCTCAGAAGTGCCAGAAGCACGTGCTGGACATGCCGGAACAACCTATCGGACAGAACGGAACAACCTGCCGGACACACCAAAATCACCTGCGGGCTACGCCAGAACCACTTGGAGGACTCTCCAGGAAAACCTGCCGGGCATGCTGGAACCACCTCTCAGACGTGCCTGAACCACGTGGCGGACACTCCGGAAACGCATGTCGGGCCGGCCGGAACCACCTCTCAGACGTGCCAGAACCTCATGCCGGACACCCCAGAACCACCTGCTGGACAGACCGGAAACACCTGCCGGACACGCCGGAACCACATGTTCGACTCGCTGGAACCACATTCTGGACATGGCAAAATCACCTGCCGCCTATGCCAGAACCGCTTGGCGAACACTCCGGAATCACCTGTCAGGCATGCCGGAACCATCTCTCAGACCTGCCAGAACCACATGCCAATGACACCGGAAGCACCTGCCGAGCATGCCGGAAGCACCTGCTCGACTCGCCAGAACCACCTGTCGGACACGCCAAAATCACCTGCTGGCTACGCCACAGCCAGTTGGTGAACACTCCGGAAACACCTGCCGGGCTGGCTGGAACCACCTGCCAGTCACGCCAACATCACCTGCCAGCTACGCCAGAACCACTTGGCGGAGACTCCAGAAACACCTGTTGGGCCAGCCGGAACCACCTCTCAGACGTGCCAGAACCATGTGCCTGAGATGCTGGAACCACACCCCGAACAGACCGAAACCACCTGCCAGACCCAACTGAACCACCTGCCGAGCACGCAGGAACAACCTGCTCGCCTCGCCGGAACCACCTGCCTGGCGCAGCGGAAGCACCTGCCGAGCGCGCCGGAGCCACCTGCTCGCCTCGCCGGAACCATCTGCCGGGCCCAGCGGAAGCACCTGCCGGGCGCACCGGAGCCACCTGCTCGGCTCGCCGGAACCACCTGCCCGGCGCGCCAGAGCCACCTGCTCGCCTCGCCGGAACCACCTGCCGGGCCCAGCGGAAGCACTTGCCGAGCGCGCCGGAGCCACCTGCTCGCCTCGCCGGAACCACGTGCCGGGCCCTAACCCTAACCCTAACCCTAACCCTATCCCCAAACCCTAACCCTAACCCTAACCCCTAACCCTAAGCCTAACCCTAAACCCTAACCCAACCGTAACCCTAACCCTAACCCTACCCCTAACCCTAACCCCTAACCCCAAACCCTAAACCCTAACCCTAACCGTAACCCTAACCCTATCCCTAACCCTAACCTGACGGACAGGCTGGAACCAGCTGCTCAACTCGCCGGAACCACCTGCCAGACATGCCAGAACCACCTGCCTGACAGGCCAAAATCAACAGCTGGCTATGAGAGAACCACCTGGCAGACAATCCGCAATAACCTGCCAGGCATGCAGGAACCACCTCTCAGACGTAAGAGAACCACGTGCCGGACACGCAGGAACCACGTCCTGGACAGACTGGAACCACCTGCCGGACATGCCTGGACCACCTGCCGAGCACGCCGGAACCACCTGCTCGACTCGCAGGACCCATGTGCCAGACACGCCAAAATGAACTGCCGGCTACACCAGAACCACTTACCGGACACTCCGGAATAACCTGCCCGGCATGCCAGAACCACCTCTCAGAAGTGCCAGAAGCACGTGCTGGACATGCCGGAACAACCTATCGGACAGAACGGAACAACCTGCCGGACACACCAAAATCACCTGCGGGCTACGCCAGAACCACTTGGAGGACTCTCCGGGAAAACCTGCCGGGCATGCTGGAACCACCTCTCAGACGTGCCTGAACCACGTGGCGGACACTCCGGAAACGCATGTCGGGCCGGCCGGAACCACCTCTCAGACGTGCCAGAACCTCATGCCGGACACCCCAGAACCACCTGCTGGACAGACCGGAAACACCTGCCGGACACGCCGGAACCACATGTTCGACTCGCTGGAACCACATTCTGGACATGGCAAAATCACCTGCCGCCTATGCCAGAACCGCTTGGCGAACACTCCGGAATCACCTGTCAGGCATGCCGGAACCACCTCTCAGACCTGCCAGAACCACATGCCAATGACACCGGAAGCACCTGCCGAGCATGCCGGAAGCACCTGCTCGACTCGCCAGAACCACCTGTCGGACATGCCAAAATCACCTGCCGGCTACGCCACAGCCAGTTGGTGAACACTCCGGAAACACCTGCCGGGCTGGCTGGAACCACCTGCCAGTCACGCCAACATCACCTGCCAGCTACGCCAGAACCACTTGGCGGAGACTCCAGAAACACCTGCTGGGCCAGCCGGAACCACCTCTCAGACGTGCCAGAACCATGTGCCTGAGATGCTGGAACCACAGCCCGAACAGACCGAAACCACCTGCCAGACCCAACTGAACCACCTGCCGAGCACGCAGGAACAACCTGCTCGCCTCGCCGGAACCACCTGCCGGGCGCAGCGGAAGCACCTGCCGAGCGCGCCGGAGCCACCTGCTCGCCTCGCCGTAACCACCTGCTCGGCGCGCCGGAGCCACCTGCTCGCCTCGCCGGAACCACCTGCCAGGCCCAGCAGAAGCACCTGCCGGGCGCGCCGGAGCCACCTGCTCGCATCGCCGGAACCACCTGCCGGGCGCAGCGGAAGCACCTGCCGAGCGCGCCGGAGCCACCTGCTCGCCTCGCCGGAAACACCAGCCGGGCCCAGCGGAAGCACCTGCCGAGCGCACGGGAGCCACCTGCTCGCCTCGCCGGAACCACCTGCCCGGCGCGCCGGAGCCACCTGCTCTCCTCGCCGGAACCACCTGCCGGGCGCAGCGGAAGCACCTGCCAGGCGCGCCGGAGCCACCTGCTCGCCTCGCCGGAACCACCTGCCACGCCCAGCGGAAGCACCTGCCAGGCGCGCCGGAGCCACCTGCTCGCCTCGCCGGAACCTCCTGCCGGGCCCAGCGGAAGCACGTGCCAAGCACGCCGGAGCCACCTGCTCGCCTCGCCGGAACCACCTGCCGGGCCCAGCGGAAGCACCTGCCGAGCGCGCCAGAGCCACCTGCTCGCCTCGCCGGAACCACGCGCCGGGCCCTAACCCTAACCCTAACCCTAACCCTATCCCCAAACCCTAACCCTAACCCTAACCCCTAACCCTAAGCCTAACCCTAAACCCTAACCCAACCGTAACCCTAACCCTAACCCTACCCCTAACCCTAACCCCTAACCCCAAACCCTAAACCCTAACCCTAACCGTAACCCTAACCCTATCCCTAACCCTAACCTGACGGACAGGCTGGAACCAGCTGCTCAACTCGCCGGAACCACCTGCCAGACATGCCAGAACCACCTGCCGAGCACGCCGGAGCCACCTGCTGGTCTCACCAGAACCACCTGCCTGACAGGCCAAAATCAACAGCTGGCTATGAGAGAACCACCTGGCAGACAATCCGCAATAACCTGCCAGGCATGCAGGAACCACCTCTCAGACGTAAGAGAACCACGTGCCGGACACGCTGGAACCACGTCCTGGACAGACTGGAACCACCTGCCGGACATGCCTGGACCACCTGCCGAGCACGCCGGAACCACCTGCTCGACTCGCAGGACCCATGTGCCAGACACGCCAAAATGAACTGCCGGCTACACCAGAACCACTTACCGGACACTCCGGAATAACCTGCCCGGCATGCCAGAACCACCTCTCAGAAGTGCCAGAAGCACGTGCTGGACATGCCGGAACAACCTATCGGACAGAACGGAACAACCTGCCGGACACACCAAAATCACCTGCGGGCTACGCCAGAACCACTTGGAGGACTCTCCGGGAAAACCTGCCGGGCATGCTGGAACCACCTCTCAGACGTGCCTGAACCACGTGGCGGACACTCCGGAAACGCATGTCGGGCCGGCCGGAACCACCTCTCAGACGTGCCAGAACCTCATGCCGGACACCCCAGAACCACCTGCTGGACAGACCGGAAACACCTGCCGGACACGCCGGAACAACATGTTCGACTCGCTGGAACCACATTCTGGACATGGCAAAATCACCTGCCGCCTATGCCAGAACCGCTTGGCGAACACTCCGGAATCACCTGTCAGGCATGCCGGAACCACCTCTCAGACCTGCCAGAACCACATGCCAATGACACCGGAAGAACCTGCCGAGCATGCCGGAAGCACCTGCTCGACTCGCCAGAACCACCTGTCGGACACGCCAAAATCACCTGCCGGCTACGCCACAGCCAGTTGGTGAACACTCCGGAAACACCTGCCGGGCTGGCTGGAACCACCTGCCAGTCACGCCAACATCACCTGCCAGCTACGCCAGAACCACTTGGCGGAGACTCCAGAAACACCTGTTGGGCCAGCCGGAACCACCTCTCAGACGTGCCAGAACCATGTGCCTGAGATGCTGGAACCGCACCCCGAACAGACCGAAACCACCTGCCAGACCCAACTGAACCACCTGCCGAGCACGCAGGAACAACCTGCTCGCATCGCCGGAACCACCTGCCGGGCGCAGCGGAAGCACCTGCCGAGCGCGCCGGAGCCACCTGCTCGCCTCGCCGGAAACACCAGCCGGGCCCAGCGGAAGCACCTGCCGAGCGCACGGGAGCCACCTGCTCGCCTCGCCGGAACCACCTGCCCGGCGCGCCGGAGCCACCTGCTCTCCTCGCCGGAACCACCTGCCGGGCGCAGCGGAAGCACCTGCCGGGCGCGCCGGAGCCACCTGCTCGGCTCGCCGGAACCACCTGCCGGGCCCTAACCCTAACCCTAACCCTAACCCTATCCCCAAACCCTAACCCTAACCCTAACCCCTAACCCTAAGCCTAACCCTAAACCCTAACCCAACCGTAACCCTAACCCTAACCCTACCCCTAACCCTAACCCCTAACCCCAAACCCTAAACCCTAACCCTAACCGTAACCCTAACCCTATCCCTAACCCTAACCTGACGGACAGGCTGGAACCAGCTGCTCAACTCGCCGGAACCACCTGCCAGACATGCCAGAACCACCTGCCTGACAGGCCAAAATCAACAGCTGGCTATGAGAGAACCACCTGGCAGACAATCCGCAATAACCTGCCAGGCATGCAGGAACCACCTCTCAGACGTAAGAGAACCACGTGCCGGACACGCTGGAACCACGTCCTGGAAAGACTGGAACCACCTGCCGGACATGCCTGGACCACCTGCCGAGCACGCCGGAACCACCTGCTCGACTCGCAGGACCCATGTGCCAGACACGCCAAAATGAACTGCCGGCTACACCAGAACCACTTACCGGACACTCCGGAATAACCTGCCCGGCATGCCAGAACCACCTCTCAGAAGTGCCAGAAGCACGTGCTGGACATGCCGGAACAACCTATCGGACAGAACGGAACAACCTGCCGGACACACCAAAATCACCTGCGGGCTACGCCAGAACCACTTGGAGGACTCTCCGGGAAAACCTGCCGGGCATGCTGGAACCACCTCTCAGACGTGCCTGAACCACGTGGCGGACACTCCGGAAACGCATGTCGGGCCGGCCGGAACCACCTCTCAGACGTGCCAGAACCTCATGCCGGACACCCCAGAACCACCTGCTGGACAGACCGGAAACACCTGCCGGACACGCCGGAACCACATGTTCGACTCGCTGGAACCACATTCTGGACATGGCAAAATCACCTGCCGCCTATGCCAGAACCGCTTGGCGAACACTCCGGAATCACCTGTCAGGCATGCCGGAACCACCTCTCAGACCTGCCAGAACCACATGCCAATGACACCGGAAGCACCTGCCGAGCATGCCGGAAGCACCTGCTCGACTCGCCGAACCACTTGTCGGACACGCCAAAATCACCTGCCGGCTACGCCACAGCCAGTTGGTGAACACTCCGGAAACACCTGCCGGGCTGGCTGGAACCACCTGCCAGTCACGCCAACATCACCTGCCAGCTACGCCAGAACCACTTGGCGGAGACTCCAGAAACACCTGTTGGGCCAGCCGGAACCACCTCTCAGACGTGCCAGAACCATGTGCCTGAGATGCTGGAACCGCACCCCGAACAGACCGAAACCACCTGCCAGACCCAACTGAACCACCTGCCGAGCACGCAGGAACAACCTGCTCGCATCGCCGGAACCACCTGCCGGGCGCAGCGGAAGCACCTGCCGAGCGCGCCGGAGCCACCTGCTCGCCTCGCCGGAAACACCAGCCGGGCCCAGCGGAAGCACCTGCCGAGCGCACGGGAGCCACATGCTCGCCTCGCCGGAACCACCTGCCCGGCGCGCCGGAGCCACCTGCTCTCCTCGCCGGAACCACCTGCCGGGCGCAGCGGAAGCACCTGCCGGGCGCGCCGGAGCCACCTGCTCGGCTCGCCGGAACCACCTGCCGGGCCCTAACCCTAACCCTAACCCTAACCCTATCCCCAAACCCTAACCCTAACCCTAACCCCTAATCCTAAGCCTAACCCTAAACCCTAACCCAACCGTAACCCTAACCCTAACCCTACCCCTAACCCTAACCCCTAACCCCAAACCCTAAACCCTAACCCTAACCGTAACCCTAACCCTATCCCTAACCCTAACCTGACGGACAGGCTGGAACCAGCTGCTCAACTCGCCGGAACCACCTGCCAGACATGCCAGAACCACCTGCCGAGCACGCCGGAGCCACCTGCTGGACTCACCAGAACCACCTGCCTGACAGGCCAAAATCAACAGCTGGCTATGAGAGAACCACCTGGCAGACAATCCGCAATAACCTGCCAGGCATGCAGGAACCACCTCTCAGACGTAAGAGAACCACGTGCCGGACACGCTGGAACCACGTCCTGGACAGACTGGAACCACCTGCCGGACATGCCTGGACCACCTGCCGAGCACGCCGGAACCACCTGCTCGACTCGCAGGACCCATGTGCCAGACACGCCAAAATGAACTGCCGGCTACACCAGAACCACTTACCGGACACTCCGGAATAACCTGCCCGGCATGCCAGAACCACCTCTCACAAGTGCCAGAAGCACGTGCTGGACATGCCGGAACAACCTATCGGACAGAACGGAACAACCTGCCGGACACACCAAAATCACCTGCGGGCTACGCCAGAACCACTTGGAGGACTCTCCGGGAAAACCTGCCGGGCATGCTGGAACCACCTCTCAGACGTGCCTGAACCACGTGGCGGACACTCCGGAAACGCATGTCGGGCCGGCCGGAACCACCTCTCAGACGTGCCAGAACCTCATGCCGGACACCCCAGAACCACCTGCTGGACAGACCGGAAACACCTGCCGGACACGCCGGAACCACATGTTCGACTCGCTGGAACCACATTCTGGACATGGCAAAATCACCTGCCGCCTATGCCAGAACCGCTTGGCGAACACTCCGGAATCACCTGTCAGGCATGCCGGAACCACCTCTCAGACCTGCCAGAACCACATGCCAATGACACCGGAAGCACCTGCCGAGCATGCCGGAAGCACCTGCTCGACTCGCCAGAACCACCTGTCGGACACGCCAAAATCACCTGCCGGCTACGCCACAGCCAGTTGGTGAACACTCCGGAAACACCTGCCGGGCTGGCTGGAACCACCTGCCAGTCACGCCAACATCACCTGCCAGCTACGCCAGAACCACTTGGCGGAGACTCCAGAAACACCTGTTGGGCCAGCCGGAACCACCTCTCAGACGTGCCAGAACCATGTGCCTGAGATGCTGGAACCGCACCCCGAACAGACCGAAACCACCTGCCAGACCCAACTGAACCACCTGCCGAGCACGCAGGAACAACCTGCTCGCATCGCCGGAACCACCTGCCGGGCGCAGCGGAAGCACCTGCCGAGCGCGCCGGAGCCACCTGCTCGCCTCGCCGGAAACACCAGCCGGGCCCAGCGGAAGCACCTGCCGAGCGCACGGGAGCCACCTGCTCGCCTCGCCGGAACCACCTGCCCGGCGCGCCGGAGCCACCTGCTCTCCTCGCCGGAACCACCTGCCGGGCGCAGCGGAAGCACCTGCCGGGCGCGCCGGAGCCACCTGCTCGGCTCGCCGGAACCACCTGCCGGGCCCTAACCCTAACCCTAACCCTAACCCTATCCCCAAACCCTAACCCTAACCCTAACCCCTAACCCTAAGCCTAACCCTAAACCCTAACCCAACCGTAACCCTAACCCTAACCCTACCCCTAACCCTAACCCCTAACCCCAAACCCTAAACCCTAACCCTAACCGTAACCCTAACCCTATCCCTAACCCTAACCTGACGGACAGGCTGGAACCAGCTGCTCAACTCGCCGGAACCACCTGCCAGACATGCCAGAACCACCTGCCGAGCACGCCGGAGCCACCTGCTGGTCTCACCAGAACCACCTGCCTGACAGGCCAAAATCAACAGCTGGCTATGAGAGAACCACCTGGCAGACAATCCGCAATAACCTGCCAGGCATGCAGGAACCACCTCTCAGACGTAAGAGAACCACGTGCCGGACACGCTGGAACCACGTCCTGGACAGACTGGAACCACCTGCCGGACATGCCTGGACCACCTGCCGAGCACGCCGGAACCACCTGCTCGACTCGCAGGACCCATGTGCCAGACACGCCAAAATGAACTGCCGGCTACACCAGAACCACTTACCGGACACTCCGGAATAACCTGCCCGGCATGCCAGAACCACCTCTCAGAAGTGCCAGAAGCACGTGCTGGACATGCCGGAACAACCTATCGGACAGAACGGAACAACCTGCCGGACACACCAAAATCACCTGCGGGCTACGCCAGAACCACTTGGAGGACTCTCCGGGAAAACCTGCCGGGCATGCTGGAACCACCTCTCAGACGTGCCTGAACCACGTGGCGGACACTCCTGAAACACATGTCGGGCCGGCTGGAACCACCTCTCAGACGTGCCAGAACCTCATGCCGGACACCCCAGAACCACCTGCTGGACAGACCGGAAACACCTGCCGGACACGCCGGAACCACATGTTCGACTCGCTGGAACCACATTCTGGACATGGCAAAATCACCTGCCGCCTATGCCAGAACCTCTTGGCGAACACTCCGGAATCACTTGTCAGGCATGCCGGAACCACCTCTCAGACCTGCCAGAACCACATGCCAGTGACACCGGAAGCACCTGCCGAGCATGCCGGAAGCACCTGCTCGGCTCGCCAGAACCACCAGTCGGACACGCCAAAATCACCTGCCGGCTACGTCACAGCCAGTTGGTGAACACTCCGGAAACACCTGCCGGGCTGGCTGGAACCACCTGCCAGTCACGCCAACATCACCTGCCAGCTACGCCAGAACCACTTGGCGGAGACTCCAGAAACACCTGTTGGGCCAGCCGGAACCACCTCTCAGACGTGCCAGAACCATGTGCCTGAGATGCTGGAACCGCACCCCGAACAGACCGAAACCACCTGCCAGACCCAACTGAACCACCTGCCGAGCACGCAGGAACAACCTGCTCGCATCGCCGGAACCACCTGCCGGGCGCAGCGGAAGCACCTGCCGAGCGCACGGGAGCCACCTGCTCGCCTCGCCGGAACCACCTGCCCGGCGCGCCGGAGCCACCTGCTCTCCTCGCCGGAACCACCTGCCGGGCGCAGCGGAAGCACCTGCCGGGCGCGCCGGAGCCACCTGCTCGGCTCGCCGGAACCACCTGCCGGGCCCTAACCCTAACCCTAACCCTAACCCTATCCCCAAACCCTAACCCTAACCCTAACCCCTAACCCTAAGCCTAACCCTAAACCCTAACCCAACCGTAACCCTAACCCTAACCCTACCCCTAACCCTAACCCCTAACCCCAAACCCTAAACCCTAACCCTAACCGTAACCCTAACCCTATCCCTAACCCTAACCTGACGGACAGGCTGGAACCAGCTGCTCAACTCGCCGGAACCACCTGCCAGACATGCCAGAACCACCTGCCGAGCACGCCGGAGCCACCTGCTGGTCTCACCAGAACCACCTGCCTGACAGGCCAAAATCAACAGCTGGCTATGAGAGAACCACCTGGCAGACAATCCGCAATAACCTGCCAGGCATGCAGGAACCACCTCTCAGACGTAAGAGAACCACGTGCCGGACACGCTGGAACCACGTCCTGGACAGACTGGAACCACCTGCCGGACATGCCTGGACCACCTGCCGAGCACGCCGGAACCACCTGCTCGACTCGCAGGACCCATGTGCCAGACACGCCAAAATGAACTGCCGGCTACACCAGAACCACTTACCGGACACTCCGGAATAACCTGCCCAGCATGCCAGAACCACCTCTCAGAAGTGCCAGAAGCACGTGCTGGACATGCCGGAACAACCTATCGGACAGAACGGAACAACCTGCCGGACACACCAAAATCACCTGCGGGCTACGCCAGAACCACTTGGAGGACTCTCCGGGAAAACCTGCCGGGCATGCTGGAACCACCTCTCAGACGTGCCTGAACCACGTGGCGGACACTCCGGAAACGCATGTCGGGCCGGCCGGAACCACCTCTCAGACGTGCCAGAACCTCATGCCGGACACCCCAGAACCACCTGCTGGACAGACCGGAAACACCTGCCGGACACGCCGGAACCACATGTTCGACTCGCTGGAACCACATTCTGGACATGGCAAAATCACCTGCCGCCTATGCCAGAACCGCTTGGCGAACACTCCGGAATCACCTGTCAGGCATGCCGGAACCACCTCTCAGACCTGCCAGAACCACATGCCAATGACACCGGAAGCACCTGCCGAGCATGCCGGAAGCACCTGCTCGACTCGCCAGAACCACCTGTCGGACACGCCAAAATCAGCTGCCGGCTACGCCACAGCCAGTTGGTGAACACTCCGGAAACACCTGCCGGGCTGGCTGGAACCACCTGCCAGTCACGCCAACATCACCTGCCAGCTACGCCAGAACCACTTGGCGGAGACTCCAGAAACACCTGTTGGGCCAGCCGGAACCACCTCTCAGACGTGCCAGAACCATGTGCCTGAGATGCTGGAACCGCACCCCGAACAGACCGAAACCACCTGCCAGACCCAACTGAACCACCTGCCGAGCACGCAGGAACAACCTGCTCGCATCGCCGGAACCACCTGCCGGGCGCAGCGGAAGCACCTGCCGAGCGCGCCGGAGCCACCTGCTCGCCTCGCCGGAAACACCAGCCGGGCCCAGCGGAAGCACCTGCCGAGCGCACGGGAGCCACCTGCTCGCCTCGCCGGAACCACCTGCCCGGCGCGCCGGAGCCACCTGCTCTCCTCGCCGGAACCACCTGCCGGGCGCAGCGGAAGCACCTGCCGGGCGCGCCGGAGCCACCTGCTCGGCTCGCCGGAACCACCTGCCGGGCCCTAACCCTAACCCTAACCCTAACCCTATCCCCAAACCCTAACCCTAACCCTAACCCCTAACCCTAAGCCTAACCCTAAACCCTAACCCAACCGTAACCCTAACCCTAACCCTACCCCTAACCCTAACCCCTAACCCCAAACCCTAAACCCTAACCCTAACCGTAACCCTAACCCTATCCCTAACCCTAACCTGACGGACAGGCTGGAACCAGCTGCTCAACTCGCCGGAACCACCTGCCAGACATGCCAGAACCACCTGCCGAGCACGCCGGAGCCACCTGCTGGACTCACCAGAACCACCTGCCTGACAGGCCAAAATCAACAGCTGGCTATGAGAGAACCACCTGGCAGACAATCCGCAATAACCTGCCAGGCATGCAGGAACCACCTCTCAGACGTAAGAGAACCACGTGCCGGACACGCTGGAACCACGTCCTGGACAGACTGGAACCACCTGCCGGACATGCCTGGACCACCTGCCGAGCACGCCGGAACCACCTGCTCGACTCGCAGGACCCATGTGCCAGACACGCCAAAATGAACTGCCGGCTACACCAGAACCACTTACCGGACACTCCGGAATAACCTGCCCGGCATGCCAGAACCACCTCTCACAAGTGCCAGAAGCACGTGCTGGACATGCCGGAACAACCTATCGGACAGAACGGAACAACCTGCCGGACACACCAAAATCACCTGCGGGCTACGCCAGAACCACTTGGAGGACTCTCCGGGAAAACCTGCCGGGCATGCTGGAACCACCTCTCAGACGTGCCTGAACCACGTGGCGGACACTCCGGAAACGCATGTCGGGCCGGCCGGAACCACCTCTCAGACGTGCCAGAACCTCATGCCGGACACCCCAGAACCACCTGCTGGACAGACCGGAAACACCTGCCGGACACGCCGGAACCACATGTTCGACTCGCTGGAACCACATTCTGGACATGGCAAAATCACCTGCCGCCTATGCCAGAACCGCTTGGCGAACACTCCGGAATCACCTGTCAGGCATGCCGGAACCACCTCTCAGACCTGCCAGAACCACATGCCAATGACACCGGAAGCACCTGCCGAGCATGCCGGAAGCACCTGCTCGACTCGCCAGAACCACCTGTCGGACACGCCAAAATCACCTGCCGGCTACGCCACAGCCAGTTGGTGAACACTCCGGAAACACCTGCCGGGCTGGCTGGAACCACCTGCCAGTCACGCCAACATCACCTGCCAGCTACGCCAGAACCACTTGGCGGAGACTCCAGAAACACCTGTTGGGCCAGCCGGAACCACCTCTCAGACGTGCCAGAACCATGTGCCTGAGATGCTGGAACCGCACCCCGAACAGACCGAAACCACCTGCCAGACCCAACTGAACCACCTGCCGAGCACGCAGGAACAAGCTGCTCGCATCGCCGGAACCACCTGCCGGGCGCAGCGGAAGCACCTGCCGAGCGCGCCGGAGCCACCTGCTCGCCTCGCCGGAAACACCAGCCGGGCCCAGCGGAAGCACCTGCCGAGCGCACGGGAGCCACCTGCTCGCCTCGCCGGAACCACCTGCCCGGCGCGCTGGAGCCACCTGCTCTCCTCGCCGGAACCACCTGCCGGGCGCAGCGGAACCACCTGCCGGGCGCGCCGGAGCCACCTGCTCGGCTCGCCGGAACCACCTGCCGGGCCCTAACCCTAACCCTAACCCTAACCCTATCCCCAAACCCTAACCCTAACCCTAACCCCTAACCCTAAGCCTAACCCTAAACCCTAACCCAACCGTAACCCTAACCCTAACCCTACCCCTAACCCTAACCCCTAACCCCAAACCCTAAACCCTAACCCTAACCGTAACCCTAACCCTATCCCTAACCCTAACCTGACGGACAGGCTGGAACCAGCTGCTCAACTCGCCGGAACCACCTGCCAGACATGCCAGAACCACCTGCCGAGCACGCCGGAGCCACCTGCTGGTCTCACCAGAACCACCTGCCTGACAGGCCAAAATCAACAGCTGGCTATGAGAGAACCACCTGGCAGACAATCCGCAATAACCTGCCAGGCATGCAGGAACCACCTCTCAGACGTAAGAGAACCACGTGCCGGACACGCTGGAACCACGTCCTGGACAGACTGGAACCACCTGCCGGACATGCCTGGACCACCTGCCGAGCACGCCGGAACCACCTGCTCGACTCGCAGGACCCATGTGCCAGACACGCCAAAATGAACTGCCGGCTACACCAGAACCACTTACCGGACACTCCGGAATAACCTGCCCGGCATGCCAGAACCACCTCTCAGAAGTGCCAGAAGCACGTGCTGGACATGCCGGAACAACCTATCGGACAGAACGGAACAACCTGCCGGACACACCAAAATCACCTGCGGGCTACGCCAGAACCACTTGGAGGACTCTCCGGGAAAACCTGCCGGGCATGCTGGAACCACCTCTCAGACGTGCCTGAACCACGTGGCGGACACTCCGGAAACGCATGTCGGGCCGGCCGGAACCACCTCTCAGACGTGCCAGAACCTCATGCCGGACACCCCAGAACCACCTGCTGGACAGACCGGAAACACCTGCCGGACACGCCGGAACCACATGTTCGACTCGCTGGAACCACATTCTGGACATGGCAAAATCACCTGCCGCCTATGCCAGAACCGCTTGGCGAACACTCCGGAATCACCTGTCAGGCATGCCGGAACCACCTCTCAGACCTGCCAGAACCACATGCCAATGACACCGGAAGCACCTGCCGAGCATGCCGGAAGCACCTGCTCGACTCGCCAGAACCACCTGTCGGACACGCCAAAATCACCTGCCGGCTACGCCACAGCCAGTTGGTGAACACTCCGGAAACACCTGCCGGGCTGGCTGGAACCACCTGCCAGTCACGCCAACATCACCTGCCAGCTACGCCAGAACCACTTGGCGGAGACTCCAGAAACACCTGTTGGGCCAGCCGGAACCACCTCTCAGACGTGCCAGAACCATGTGCCTGAGATGCTGGAACCGCACCCCGAACAGACCGAAACCACCTGCCAGACCCAACTGAACCACCTGCCGAGCACGCAGGAACAACCTGCTCGCATCGCCGGAACCACCTGCCGGGCGCAGCGGAAGCACCTGCCGAGCGCGCCGGAGCCACCTGCTCGCCTCGCCGGAAACACCAGCCAGGCCCAGCGGAAGCACCTGCCGAGCGCGCCGGAGCCACCTGCTCGCCTCGCCGGAACCACCTGCCGGGCCCAGCGGAAGCACGTGCCAAGCACGCCGGAGCCACCTGCTCGCCTCGCCGGAACCACCAGCCGGGCGCAGCGGAAGCACCTGCGGAGCGCGCCGGAGACACCTGCTCGCCTCGCCGGAACCACCTGCCGGGCCCAGCGGAAGCACCTGCCGGGCCCTAACCCTAACCCTAACCCTAACCCTATCCCCAAACCCTAACCCTAACCCTAACCCCTAACCCTAAGCCTAACCCTAAACCCTAACCCAACCGTAACCCTAACCCTAACCCTACCCCTAACCCTAACCCCTAACCCCAAACCCTAAACCCTAACCCTAACCGTAACCCTAACCCTATCCCTAACCCTAACCTGACGGACAGGCTGGAACCAGCTGCTCAACTCGCCGGAACCACCTGCCAGACATGCCAGAACCACCTGCCGAGCACGCCGGAGCCACCTGCTGGTCTCACCAGAACCACCTGCCTGACAGGCCAAAATCAACAGCTGGCTATGAGAGAACCACCTGGCAGACAATCCGCAATAACCTGCCAGGCATGCAGGAACCACCTCTCAGACGTAAGAGAACCACGTGCCGGACACGCTGGAACCACGTCCTGGACAGACTGGAACCACCTGCCGGACATGCCTGGACCACCTGCCGAGCACGCCGGAACCACCTGCTCGACTCGCAGGACCCATGTGCCAGACACGCCAAAATGAACTGCCGGCTACACCAGAACCACTTACCGGACACTCCGGAATAACCTGCCCGGCATGCCAGAACCACCTCTCAGAAGTGCCAGAAGCACGTGCTGGACATGCCGGAACAACCTATCGGACAGAACGGAACAACCTGCCGGACACACCAAAATCACCTGCGGGCTACGCCAGAACCACTTGGAGGACTCTCCGGGAAAACCTGCCGGGCATGCTGGAACCACCTCTCAGACGTGCCTGAACCACGTGGCGGACACTCCGGAAACGCATGTCGGGCCGGCCGGAACCACCTCTCAGACGTGCCAGAACCTCATGCCGGACACCCCAGAACCACCTGCTGGACAGACCGGAAACACCTGCCGGACACGCCGGAACCACATGTTCGACTCGCTGGAACCACATTCTGGACATGGCAAAATCACCTGCCGCCTATGCCAGAACCGCTTGGCGAACACTCCGGAATCACCTGTCAGGCATGCCGGAACCACCTCTCAGACCTGCCAGAACCACATGCCAATGACACCGGAAGCACCTGCCGAGCATGCCGGAAGCACCTGCTCGACTCGCCAGAACCACCTGTCGGACACGCCAAAATCACCTGCCGGCTACGCCACAGCCAGTTGGTGAACACTCCGGAAACACCTGCCGGGCTGGCTGGAACCACCTGCCAGTCACGCCAACATCACCTGCCAGCTACGCCAGAACCACTTGGCGGAGACTCCAGAAACACCTGTTGGGCCAGCCGGAACCACCTCTCAGACGTGCCAGAACCATGTGCCTGAGATGCTGGAACCGCACCCCGAACAGACCGAAACCACCTGCCAGACCCAACTGAACCACCTGCCGAGCACGCAGGAACAACCTGCTCGCCTCGCCGGAACCACCTGCCGGGCGCAGCGGAAGCACCTGCCGAGCGCGCCGGAGCCACC
The DNA here is from genome assembly GCF_041296235.1 of Equus asinus. Taxonomy (NCBI): domain Eukaryota; kingdom Metazoa; phylum Chordata; class Mammalia; order Perissodactyla; family Equidae; genus Equus; species Equus asinus. The sequence continues at coordinate 43,653,909 of NC_091807.1, read as the reverse complement.
TGCTCGCCTCGCCGGAAACACCAGCCAGGCCCAGCGGAAGCACCTGCCGAGCGCGCCGGAGCCACCTGCTCGCCTCGCCGGAACCACCTGCCGGGCCCAGCGGAAGCACGTGCCAAGCACGCCGGAGCCACCTGCTCGCCTCGCCGGAACCACCAGCCGGGCGCAGCGGAAGCACCTGCGGAGCGCGCCGGAGACACCTGCTCGCCTCGCCGGAACCACCTGCCGGGCCCAGCGGAAGCACCTGCCGGGCCCTAACCCTAACCCTAACCCTAACCCTATCCCCAAACCCTAACCCTAACCCTAACCCCTAACCCTAAGCCTAACCCTAAACCCTAACCCAACCGTAACCCTAACCCTAACCCTACCCCTAACCCTAACCCCTAACCCCAAACCCTAAACCCTAACCCTAACCGTAACCCTAACCCTATCCCTAACCCTAACCTGACGGACAGGCTGGAACCAGCTGCTCAACTCGCCGGAACCACCTGCCAGACATGCCAGAACCACCTGCCGAGCACGCCGGAGCCACCTGCTGGACTCACCAGAACCACCTGCCTGACAGGCCCAAATCAACAGCTGGCTATGAGAGAACCACCTGGCAGACAATCCGCAATAACCTGCCAGGCATGCAGGAACCACCTCTCAGACGTAAGAGAACCACGTGCCGGACACGCTGGAACCACGTCCTGGACAGACTGGAACCACCTGCCGGACATGCCTGGACCACCTGCCGAGCACGCCGGAACCACCTGCTCGACTCGCAGGACCCATGTGCCAGACACGCCAAAATGAACTGCCGGCTACACCAGAACCACTTACCGGACACTCCGGAATAACCTGCCCAGCATGCCAGAACCACCTCTCAGAAGTGCCAGAAGCACGTGCTGGACATGCCGGAACAACCTATCGGACAGAACGGAACAACCTGCCGGACACACCAAAATCACCTGCGGGCTACGCCAGAACCACTTGGAGGACTCTCCGGGAAAACCTGCCGGGCATGCTGGAACCACCTCTCAGACGTGCCTGAACCACGTGGCGGACACTCCGGAAACGCATGTCGGGCCGGCCGGAACCACCTCTCAGACGTGCCAGAACCTCATGCCGGACACCCCAGAACCACCTGCTGGACAGACCGGAAACACCTGCCGGACACGCCGGAACCACATGTTCGACTCGCTGGAACCACATTCTGGACATGGCAAAATCACCTGCCGCCTATGCCAGAACCGCTTGGCGAACACTCCGGAATCACCTGTCAGGCATGCCGGAACCACCTCTCAGACCTGCCAGAACCACATGCCAATGACACCGGAAGCACCTGCCGAGCATGCCGGAAGCACCTGCTCGACTCACCAGAACCACCTGTCGGACACGCCAAAATCACCTGCCGGCTACGCCACAGCCAGTTGGTGAACACTCCGGAAACACCTGCCGGGCTGGCTGGAACCACCTGCCAGTCACGCCAACATCACCTGCCAGCTACGCCAGAACCACTTGGCGGAGACTCCAGAAACACCTGTTGGGCCAGCCGGAACCACCTCTCAGACGTGCCAGAACCATGTGCCTGAGATGCTGGAACCGCACCCCGAACAGACCGAAACCACCTGCCAGACCCAACTGAACCACCTGCCGAGCACGCAGGAACAACCTGCTCGCATCGCCGGAACCACCTGCCGGGCGCAGCGGAAGCACCTGCCGAGCGCGCCGGAGCCACCTGCTCGCCTCGCCGGAAACACCAGCCGGGCCCAGCGGAAGCACCTGCCGAGCGCACGGGAGCCACCTGCTCGCCTCGCCGGAACCACCTGCCCGGCGCGCCGGAGCCACCTGCTGTCCTCGCCGGAACCACCTGCCGGGCGCAGCTGAAGCACCTGCCGGGCGCGCCGGAGCCACCTGCTCGGCTCGCCGGAACCACCTGCCGGGCCCTAACCCTAACCCTAACCCTAACCCTATCCCCAAACCCTAACCCTAACCCTAACCCCTAACCCTAAGCCTAACCCTAAACCCTAACCCAACCGTAACCCTAACCCTAACCCTACCCCTAACCCTAACCCCTAACCCCAAACCCTAAACCCTAACCCTAACCGTAACCCTCACCCTATCCCTAACCCTAACCTGACGGACAGGCTGGAACCAGCTGCTCAACTCGCCGGAACCACCTGCCAGACATGCCAGAACCACCTGCCGAGCACGCCGGATCCACCTGCTGGTCTCACCAGAACCACCTGCCTGACAGGCCAAAATCAACAGCTGGCTATGAGAGAACCACCTGGCAGACAATCCGCAATAACCTGCCAGGCATGCAGGAACCACCTCTCAGACGTAAGAGAACCATGTGCCGGACACGCTGGAACCACGTCCTGGACAGACTGGAACCACCTGCCGGACATGCCTGGACCACCTGCCGAGCACGCCGGAACCACCTGCTCGACTCGCAGGACCCATGTGCCAGACACGCCAAAATGAACTGCCGGCTACACCAGAACCACTTACCGGACACTCCGGAATAACCTGCCCGGCATGCCAGAACCACCTCTCACAAGTGCCAGAAGCACGTGCTGGACATGCCGGAACAACCTATCGGACAGAACGGAACAACCTGCCGGACACACCAAAATCACCTGCGGGCTACGCCAGAACCACTTGGAGGACTCTCCGGGAAAACCTGCCGGGCATGCTGGAACCACCTCTCAGACGTGCCTGAACCACGTGGCGGACACTCCGGAAACGCATGTCGGGCCGGCCGGAACCACCTCTCAGACGTGCCAGAACCTCATGCCGGACACCCCAGAACCACCTGCTGGACAGACCGGAAACACCTGCCGGACACGCCGGAACCACATGTTCGACTCGCTGGAACCACATTCTGGACATGGCAAAATCACCTGCCGCCTATGCCAGAACCGCTTGGCGAACACTCCGGAATCACCTGTCAGGCATGCCGGAACCACCTCTCAGACCTGCCAGAACCACATGCCAATGACACCGGAAGCACCTGCCGAGCATGCCGGAAGCACCTGCTCGACTCGCCAGAACCACCTGTCGGACACGCCAAAATCACCTGCCGGCTACGCCACAGCCAGTTGGTGAACACTCCGGAAACACCTGCCGGGCTGGCTGGAACCACCTGCCAGTCACGCCAACATCACCTGCCAGCTACGCCAGAACCACTTGGCGGAGACTCCAGAAACACCTGTTGGGCCAGCCGGAACCACCTCTCAGACGTGCCAGAACCATGTGCCTGAGATGCTGGAACCGCACCCCGAACAGACCGAAACCACCTGCCAGACCCAACTGAACCACCTGCCGAGCACGCAGGAACAACCTGCTCGCATCGCCGGAACCACCTGCCGGGCGCAGCGGAAGCACCTGCCGAGCGCGCCGGAGCCACCTGCTCGCCTCGCCGGAAACACCAGCCGGGCCCAGCGGAAGCACCTGCCGAGCGCACGGGAGCCACCTGCTCGCCTCGCCGGAACCACCTGCCCGGCGCGCCGGAGCCACCTGCTCTCCTCGCCGGAACCACCTGCCGGGCGCAGCGGAAGCACCTGCCGGGCGCGCCGGAGCCACCTGCTCGGCTCGCCGGAACCACCTGCCGGGCCCTAACCCTAACCCTAACCCTAACCCTATCCCCAAACCCTAACCCTAACCCTAACCCCTAACCCTAAGCCTAACCCTAAACCCTAACCCAACCGTAACCCTAACCCTAACCCTACCCCTAACCCTAACCCCTAACCCCAAACCCTAAACCCTAACCCTAACCGTAACCCTAACCCTATCCCTAACCCTAACCTGACGGACAGGCTGGAACCAGCTGCTCAACTCGCCGGAACCACCTGCCAGACATGCCAGAACCACCTGCCGAGCACGCCGGAGCCACCTGCTGGTCTCACCAGAACCACCTGCCTGACAGGCCAAAATCAACAGCTGGCTATGAGAGAACCACCTGGCAGACAATCCGCAATAACCTGCCAGGCATGCAGGAACCACCTCTCAGACGTAAGAGAACCACGTGCCGGACACGCTGGAACCACGTCCTGGACAGACTGGAACCACCTGCCGGACATGCCTGGACCACCTGCCGAGCACGCCGGAACCACCTGCTCGACTCGCAGGACCCATGTGCCAGACACGCCAAAATGAACTGCCGGCTACACCAGAACCACTTACCGGACACTCCGGAATAACCTGCCCGGCATGCCAGAACCACCTCTCACAAGTGCCAGAAGCACGTGCTGGACATGCCGGAACAACCTATCGGACAGAACGGAACAACCTGCCGGACACACCAAAATCACCTGCGGGCTACGCCAGAACCACTTGGAGGACTCTCCGGGAAAACCTGCCGGGCATGCTGGAACCACCTCTCAGACGTGCCTGAACCACGTGGCGGACACTCCGGAAACGCATGTCGGGCCGGCCGGAACCACCTCTCAGACGTGCCAGAACCTCATGCCGGACACCCCAGAACCACCTGCTGGACAGACCGGAAACACCTGCCGGACACGCCGGAACCACATGTTCGACTCGCTGGAACCACATTCTGGACATGGCAAAATCACCTGCCGCCTATGCCAGAACCGCTTGGCGAACACTCCGGAATCACCTGTCAGGCATGCCGGAACCACCTCTCAGACCTGCCAGAACCACATGCCAATGACACCGGAAGCACCTGCCGAGCATGCCGGAAGCACCTGCTCGACTCGCCAGAACCACCTGTCGGACACGCCAAAATCACCTGCCGGCTACGCCACAGCCAGTTGGTGAACACTCCGGAAACACCTGCCGGGCTGGCTGGAACCACCTGCCAGTCACGCCAACATCACCTGCCAGCTACGCCAGAACCACTTGGCGGAGACTCCAGAAACACCTGTTGGGCCAGCCGGAACCACCTCTCAGACGTGCCAGAACCATGTGCCTGAGATGCTGGAACCGCACCCCGAACAGACCGAAACCACCTGCCAGACCCAACTGAACCACCTGCCGAGCACGCAGGAACAAGCTGCTCGCATCGCCGGAACCACCTGCCGGGCGCAGCGGAAGCACCTGCCGAGCGCGCCGGAGCCACCTGCTCGCCTCGCCGGAAACACCAGCCGGGCCCAGCGGAAGCACCTGCCGAGCGCACGGGAGCCACCTGCTCGCCTCGCCGGAACCACCTGCCCGGCGCGCCGGAGCCACCTGCTCTCCTCGCCGGAACCACCTGCCGGGCGCAGCTGAAGCACCTGCCGGGCGCGCCGGAGCCACCTGCTCGGCTCGCCGGAACCACCTGCCGGGCCCTAACCCTAACCCTAACCCTAACCCTATCCCCAAACCCTAACCCTAACCCTAACCCCTAACCCTAAGCCTAACCCTAAACCCTAACCCAACCGTAACCCTAACCCTAACCCTACCCCTAACCCTAACCCCTAACCCCAAACCCTAAACCCTAACCCTAACCGTAACCCTAACCCTATCCCTAACCCTAACCTGACGGACAGGCTGGAACCAGCTGCTCAACTCGCCGGAACCACCTGCCAGACATGCCAGAACCACCTGCCGAGCACGCCGGAGCCACCTGCTGGTCTCACCAGAACCACCTGCCTGACAGGCCAAAATCAACAGCTGGCTATGAGAGAACCACCTGGCAGACAATCCGCAATAACCTGCCAGGCATGCAGGAACCACCTCTCAGACGTAAGAGAACCACGTGCCGGACACGCTGGAACCACGTCCTGGACAGACTGGAACCACCTGCCGGACATGCCTGGACCACCTGCCGAGCACGCCGGAACCACCTGCTCGACTCGCAGGACCCATGTGCCAGACACGCCAAAATGAACTGCCGGCTACACCAGAACCACTTACCGGACACTCCGGAATAACCTGCCCGGCATGCCAGAACCACCTCTCACAAGTGCCAGAAGCACGTGCTGGACATGCCGGAACAACCTATCGGACAGAACGGAACAACCTGCCGGACACACCAAAATCACCTGCGGGCTACGCCAGAACCACTTGGAGGACTCTCCGGGAAAACCTGCCGGGCATGCTGGAACCACCTCTCAGACGTGCCTGAACCACGTGGCGGACACTCCGGAAACGCATGTCGGGCCGGCCGGAACCACCTCTCAGACGTGCCAGAACCTCATGCCGGACACCCCAGAACCACCTGCTGGACAGACCGGAAACACCTGCCGGACACGCCGGAACCACATGTTCGACTCGCTGGAACCACATTCTGGACATGGCAAAATCACCTGCCGCCTATGCCAGAACCGCTTGGCGAACACTCCGGAATCACCTGTCAGGCATGCCGGAACCACCTCTCAGACCTGCCAGAACCACATGCCAATGACACCGGAAGCACCTGCCGAGCATGCCGGAAGCACCTGCTCGACTCGCCAGAACCACCTGTCGGACACGCCAAAATCACCTGCCGGCTACGCCACAGCCAGTTGGTGAACACTCCGGAAACACCTGCCGGGCTGGCTGGAACCACCTGCCAGTCACGCCAACATCACCTGCCAGCTACGCCAGAACCACTTGGCGGAGACTCCAGAAACACCTGTTGGGCCAGCCGGAACCACCTCTCAGACGTGCCAGAACCATGTGCCTGAGATGCTGGAACCGCACCCCGAACAGACCGAAACCACCTGCCAGACCCAACTGAACCACCTGCCGAGCACGCAGGAACAAGCTGCTCGCCTCGCCGGAACCACCTGCCGGGCGCAGCGGAAGCACCTGCCGAGCGCGCCGGAGCCACCTGCTCGCCTCGCCGGAAACACCAGCCGGGCCCAGCGGAAGCACCTGCCGAGCGCACGGGAGCCACCTGCTCGCCTCGCCGGAACCACCTGCCCGGCGCGCTGGAGCCACCTGCTCTCCTCGCCGGAACCACCTGCCGGGCGCAGCGGAAGCACCTGCCGGGCGCGCCGGAGCCACCTGCTCGGCTCGCCGGAACCACCTGCCGGGCCCTAACCCTAACCCTAACCCTAACCCTATCCCCAAACCCTAACCCTAACCCTAACCCCTAACCCTAAGCCTAACCCTAAACCCTAACCCAACCGTAACCCTAACCCTAACCCTACCCCTAACCCTAACCCCTAACCCCAAACCCTAAACCCTAACCCTAACCGTAACCCTAACCCTATCCCTAACCCTAACCTGACGGACAGGCTGGAACCAGCTGCTCAACTCGCCGGAACCACCTGCCAGACATGCCAGAACCACCTGCCGAGCACGCCGGAGCCACCTGCTGGTCTCACCAGAACCACCTGCCTGACAGGCCAAAATCAACAGCTGGCTATGAGAGAACCACCTGGCAGACAATCCGCAATAACCTGCCAGGCATGCAGGAACCACCTCTCAGACGTAAGAGAACCACGTGCCGGACACGCTGGAACCACGTCCTGGACAGACTGGAACCACCTGCCGGACATGCCTGGACCACCTGCCGAGCACGCCGGAACCACCTGCTCGACTCGCAGGACCCATGTGCCAGACACGCCAAAATGAACTGCCGGCTACACCAGAACCACTTACCGGACACTCCGGAATAACCTGCCCGGCATGCCAGAACCACCTCTCACAAGTGCCAGAAGCACGTGCTGGACATGCCGGAACAACCTATCGGACAGAACGGAACAACCTGCCGGACACACCAAAATCACCTGCGGGCTACGCCAGAACCACTTGGAGGACTCTCCGGGAAAACCTGCCGGGCATGCTGGAACCACCTCTCAGACGTGCCTGAACCACGTGGCGGACACTCCGGAAACGCATGTCGGGCCGGCCGGAACCACCTCTCAGACGTGCCAGAACCTCATGCCGGACACCCCAGAACCACCTGCTGGACAGACCGGAAACACCTGCCGGACACGCCGGAACCACATGTTCGACTCGCTGGAACCACATTCTGGACATGGCAAAATCACCTGCCGCCTATGCCAGAACCGCTTGGCGAACACTCCGGAATCACCTGTCAGGCATGCCGGAACCACCTCTCAGACCTGCCAGAACCACATGCCAATGACACCGGAAGCACCTGCCGAGCATGCCGGAAGCACCTGCTCGACTCGCCAGAACCACCTGTCGGACACGCCAAAATCACCTGCCGGCTACGCCACAGCCAGTTGGTGAACACTCCGGAAACACCTGCCGGGCTGGCTGGAACCACCTGCCAGTCACGCCAACATCACCTGCCAGCTACGCCAGAACCACTTGGCGGAGACTCCAGAAACACCTGTTGGGCCAGCCGGAACCACCTCTCAGACGTGCCAGAACCATGTGCCTGAGATGCTGGAACCGCACCCCGAACAGACCGAAACCACCTGCCAGACCCAACTGAACCACCTGCCGAGCACGCAGGAACAACCTGCTCGCCTCGCCGGAACCACCTGCCGGGCGCAGCGGAAGCACCTGCCGAGCGCGCCGGAGCCACCTGCTCGCCTCGCCGGAAACACCAGCCAGGCCCAGCGGAAGCACCTGCCGAGCGCGCCGGAGCCACCTGCTCGCCTCGCCGGAACCACCTGCCGGGCCCAGCGGAAGCACGTGCCAAGCACGCCGGAGCCACCTGCTCGCCTCGCCGGAACCACCAGCCGGGCGCAGCGGAAGCACCTGCGGAGCGCGCCGGAGACACCTGCTCGCCTCGCCGGAACCACCTGCCGGGCCCAGCGGAAGCACCTGCCGGGCCCTAACCCTAACCCTAACCCTAACCCTATCCCCAAACCCTAACCCTAACCCTAACCCCTAACCCTAAGCCTAACCCTAAACCCTAACCCAACCGTAACCCTAACCCTAACCCTACCCCTAACCCTAACCCCTAACCCCAAACCCTAAACCCTAACCCTAACCGTAACCCTAACCCTATCCCTAACCCTAACCTGACGGACAGGCTGGAACCAGCTGCTCAACTCGCCGGAACCACCTGCCAGACATGCCAGAACCACCTGCCGAGCACGCCGGAGCCACCTGCTGGTCTCACCAGAACCACCTGCCTGACAGGCCAAAATCAACAGCTGGCTATGAGAGAACCACCTGGCAGACAATCCGCAATAACCTGCCAGGCATGCAGGAACCACCTCTCAGACGTAAGAGAACCACGTGCCGGACACGCTGGAACCACGTCCTGGACAGACTGGAACCACCTGCCGGACATGCCTGGACCACCTGCCGAGCACGCCGGAACCACCTGCTCGACTCACAGGACCCATGTGCCAGACACGCCAAAATGAACTGCCGGCTACACCAGAACCACTTACCGGACACTCCGGAATAACCTGCCCGGCATGCCAGAACCACCTCTCAGAAGTGCCAGAAGCACGTGCTGGACATGCCGGAACAACCTATCGGACAGAACGGAACAACCTGCCGGACACACCAAAATCACCTGCGGGCTACGCCAGAACCACTTGGAGGACTCTCCGGGAAAACCTGCCGGGCATGCTGGAACCACCTCTCAGACGTGCCTGAACCACGTGGCGGACACTCCGGAAACGCATGTCGGGCCGGCCGGAACCACCTCTCAGACGTGCCAGAACCTCATGCCGGACACCCCAGAACCACCTGCTGGACAGACCGGAAACACCTGCCGGACACGCCGGAACCACATGTTCGACTCGCTGGAACCACATTCTGGACATGGCAAAATCACCTGCCGCCTATGCCAGAACCGCTTGGCGAACACTCCGGAATCACCTGTCAGGCATGCCGGAACCACCTCTCAGACCTGCCAGAACCACATGCCAATGACACCGGAAGCACCTGCCGAGCATGCCGGAAGCACCTGCTCGACTCGCCAGAACCACCTGTCGGACACGCCAAAATCACCTGCCGGCTACGCCACAGCCAGTTGGTGAACACTCCGGAAACACCTGCCGGGCTGGCTGGAACCACCTGCCAGTCACGCCAACATCACCTGCCAGCTACGCCAGAACCACTTGGCGGAGACTCCAGAAACACCTGTTGGGCCAGCCGGAACCACCTCTCAGACGTGCCAGAACCATGTGCCTGAGATGCTGGAACCGCACCCCGAACAGACCGAAACCACCTGCCAGACCCAACTGAACCACCTGCCGAGCACGCAGGAACAACCTGCTCGCCTCGCCGGAACCACCTGCCGGGCGCAGCGGAAGCACCTGCCGAGCGCGCCGGAGCCACCTGCTCGCCTCGCCGGAAACACCAGCCAGGCCCAGCGGAAGCACCTGCCGAGCGCGCCGGAGCCACCTGCTCGCCTCGCCGGAACCACCTGCCGGGCCCAGCGGAAGCACGTGCCAAGCACGCCGGAGCCACCTGCTCGCCTCGCCGGAACCACCAGCCGGGCGCAGCGGAAGCACCTGCGGAGCGCGCCGGAGACACCTGCTCGCCTCGCCGGAACCACCTGCCGGGCCCAGCGGAAGCACCTGCCGGGCCCTAACCCTAACCCTAACCCTAACCCTATCCCCAAACCCTAACCCTAACCCTAACCCCTAACCCTAAGCCTAACCCTAAACCCTAACCCAACCGTAACCCTAACCCTAACCCTACCCCTAACCCTAACCCCTAACCCCAAACCCTAAACCCTAACCCTAACCGTAACCCTAACCCTATCCCTAACCCTAACCTGACGGACAGGCTGGAACCAGCTGCTCAACTCGCCGGAACCACCTGCCAGACATGCCAGAACCACCTGCCGAGCACGCCGGAGCCACCTGCTGGTCTCACCAGAACCACCTGCCTGACAGGCCAAAATCAACAGCTGGCTATGAGAGAACCACCTGGCAGACAATCCGCAATAACCTGCCAGGCATGCAGGAACCACCTCTCAGACGTAAGAGAACCACGTGCCGGACACGCTGGAACCACGTCCTGGACAGACTGGAACCACCTGCCGGACATGCCTGGACCACCTGCCGAGCACGCCGGAACCACCTGCTCGACTCGCAGGACCCATGTGCCAGACACGCCAAAATGAACTGCCGGCTACACCAGAACCACTTACCGGACACTCCGGAATAACCTGCCCGGCATGCCAGAACCACCTCTCAGAAGTGCCAGAAGCACGTGCTGGACATGCCGGAACAACCTATCGGACAGAACGGAACAACCTGCCGGACACACCAAAATCACCTGCGGGCTACGCCAGAACCACTTGGAGGACTCTCCGGGAAAACCTGCCGGGCATGCTGGAACCACCTCTCAGACGTGCCTGAACCACGTGGCGGACACTCCGGAAACGCATGTCGGGCCGGCCGGAACCACCTCTCAGACGTGCCAGAACCTCATGCCGGACACCCCAGAACCACCTGCTGGACAGACCGGAAACACCTGCCGGACACGCCGGAACCACATGTTCGACTCGCTGGAACCACATTCTGGACATGGCAAAATCACCTGCCGCCTATGCCAGAACCGCTTGGCGAACACTCCGGAATCACCTGTCAGGCATGCCGGAACCACCTCTCAGACCTGCCAGAACCACATGCCAATGACACCGGAAGCACCTGCCGAGCATGCCGGAAGCACCTGCTCGACTCGCCAGAACCACCTGTCGGACACGCCAAAATCACCTGCCGGCTACGCCACAGCCAGTTGGTGAACACTCCGGAAACACCTGCCGGGCTGGCTGGAACCACCTGCCAGTCACGCCAACATCACCTGCCAGCTACGCCAGAACCACTTGGCGGAGACTCCAGAAACACCTGTTGGGCCAGCCGGAACCACCTCTCAGACGTGCCAGAACCATGTGCCTGAGATGCTGGAACCGCACCCCGAACAGACCGAAACCACCTGCCAGACCCAACTGAACCACCTGCCGAGCACGCAGGAACAACCTGCTCGCCTCGCCGGAACCACCTGCCGGGCGCAGCGGAAGCACCTGCCGAGCGCGCCGGAGCCACCTGCTCGCCTCGCCGGAAACACCAGCCAGGCCCAGCGGAAGCACCTGCCGAGCGCGCCGGAGCCACCTGCTCGCCTCGCCGGAACCACCTGCCGGGCCCAGCGGAAGCACGTGCCAAGCACGCCGGAGCCACCTGCTCGCCTCGCCGGAACCACCAGCCGGGCGCAGCGGAAGCACCTGCGGAGCGCGCCGGAGACACCTGCTCGCCTCGCCGGAACCACCTGCCGGGCCCAGCGGAAGCACCTGCCGGGCCCTAACCCTAACCCTAACCCTAACCCTATCCCCAAACCCTAACCCTAACCCTAACCCCTAACCCTAAGCCTAACCCTAAACCCTAACCCAACCGTAACCCTAACCCTAACCCTACCCCTAACCCTAACCCCTAACCCCAAACCCTAAACCCTAACCCTAACCGTAACCCTAACCCTATCCCTAACCCTAACCTGACGGACAGGCTGGAACCAGCTGCTCAACTCGCCGGAACCACCTGCCAGACATGCCAGAACCACCTGCCGAGCACGCCGGAGCCACCTGCTGGACTCACCAGAACCACCTGCCTGACAGGCCAAAATCAACAGCTGGCTATGAGAGAACCACCTGGCAGACAATCCGCAATAACCTGCCAGGCATGCAGGAACCACCTCTCAGACGTAAGAGAACCACGTGCCGGACACGCTGGAACCACGTCCTGGACAGACTGGAACCACCTGCCGGACATGCCTGGACCACCTGCCGAGCACGCCGGAACCACCTGCTCGACTCGCAGGACCCATGTGCCAGACACGCCAAAATGAACTGCCGGCTACACCAGAACCACTTACCGGACACTCCGGAATAACCTGCCCGGCATGCCAGAACCACCTCTCAGAAGTGCCAGAAGCACGTGCTGGACATGCCGGAACAACCTATCGGACAGAACGGAACAACCTGCCGGACACACCAAAATCACCTGCGGGCTACGCCAGAACCACTTGGAGGACTCTCCGGGAAAACCTGCCGGGCATGCTGGAACCACCTCTCAGACGTGCCTGAACCACGTGGCGGACACTCCGGAAACGCATGTCGGGCCGGCCGGAACCACCTCTCAGACGTGCCAGAACCTCATGCCGGACACCCCAGAACCACCTGCTGGACAGACCGGAAACACCTGCCGGACACGCCGGAACCACATGTTCGACTCGCTGGAACCACATTCTGGACATGGCAAAATCACCTGCCGCCTATGCCAGAACCGCTTGGCGAACACTCCGGAATCACCTGTCAGGCATGCCGGAACCACCTCTCAGACCTGCCAGAACCACATGCCAATGACACCGGAAGCACCTGCCGAGCATGCCGGAAGCACCTGCTCGACTCGCCAGAACCACCTGTCGGACACGCCAAAATCACCTGCCGGCTACGCCACAGCCAGTTGGTGAACACTCCGGAAACACCTGCCGGGCTGGCTGGAACCACCTGCCAGTCACGCCAACATCACCTGCCAGCTACGCCAGAACCACTTGGCGGAGACTCCAGAAACACCTGTTGGGCCAGCCGGAACCACCTCTCAGACGTGCCAGAACCATGTGCCTGAGATGCTGGAACCGCACCCCGAACAGACCGAAACCACCTGCCAGACCCAACTGAACCACCTGCCGAGCACGCAGGAACAACCTGCTCGCCTCGCCGGAACCACCTGCCGGGCGCAGCGGAAGCACCTGCCGAGCGCGCCGGAGCCACCTGCTCGCCTCGCCGGAAACACCAGCCAGGCCCAGCGGAAGCACCTGCCGAGCGCGCCGGAGCCACCTGCTCGCCTCGCCGGAACCACCTGCCGGGCCCAGCGGAAGCACGTGCCAAGCACGCCGGAGCCACCTGCTCGCCTCGCCGGAACCACCAGCCGGGCGCAGCGGAAGCACCTGCGGAGCGCGCCGGAGACACCTGCTCGCCTCGCCGGAACCACCTGCCGGGCCCAGCGGAAGCACCTGCCGGGCCCTAACCCTAACCCTAACCCTAACCCTATCCCCAAACCCTAACCCTAACCCTAACCCCTAACCCTAAGCCTAACCCTAAACCCTAACCCAACCGTAACCCTAACCCTAACCCTACCCCTAACCCTAACCCCTAACCCCAAACCCTAAACCCTAACCCTAACCGTAACCCTAACCCTATCCCTAACCCTAACCTGACGGACAGGCTGGAACCAGCTGCTCAACTCGCCGGAACCACCTGCCAGACATGCCAGAACCACCTGCCGAGCACGCCGGAGCCACCTGCTGGACTCACCAGAACCACCTGCCTGACAGGCCAAAATCAACAGCTGGCTATGAGAGAACCACCTGGCAGACAATCCGCAATAACCTGCCAGGCATGCAGGAACCACCTCTCAGACGTAAGAGAACCACGTGCCGGACACGCTGGAACCACGTCCTGGACAGACTGGAACCACCTGCCGGACATGCCTGGACCACCTGCCGAGCACGCCGGAACCACCTGCTCGACTCGCAGGACCCATGTGCCAGACACGCCAAAATGAACTGCCGGCTACACCAGAACCACTTACCGGACACTCCGGAATAACCTGCCCAGCATGCCAGAACCACCTCTCAGAAGTGCCAGAAGCACGTGCTGGACATGCCGGAACAACCTATCGGACAGAACGGAACAACCTGCCGGACACACCAAAATCACCTGCGGGCTACGCCAGAACCACTTGGAGGACTCTCCGGGAAAACCTGCCGGGCATGCTGGAACCACCTCTCAGACGTGCCTGAACCACGTGGCGGACACTCCGGAAACGCATGTCGGGCCGGCCGGAACCACCTCTCAGACGTGCCAGAACCTCATGCCGGACACCCCAGAACCACCTGCTGGACAGACCGGAAACACCTGCCGGACACGCCGGAACCACATGTTCGACTCGCTGGAACCACATTCTGGACATGGCAAAATCACCTGCCGCCTATGCCAGAACCGCTTGGCGAACACTCCGGAATCACCTGTCAGGCATGCCGGAACCACCTCTCAGACCTGCCAGAACCACATGCCAATGACACCGGAAGCACCTGCCGAGCATGCCGGAAGCACCTGCTCGACTCGCCAGAACCACCTGTCGGACACGCCAAAATCACCTGCCGGCTACGCCACAGCCAGTTGGTGAACACTCCGGAAACACCTGCCGGGCTGGCTGGAACCACCTGCCAGTCACGCCAACATCACCTGCCAGCTACGCCAGAACCACTTGGCGGAGACTCCAGAAACACCTGTTGGGCCAGCCGGAACCACCTCTCAGACGTGCCAGAACCATGTGCCTGAGATGCTGGAACCGCACCCCGAACAGACCGAAACCACCTGCCAGACCCAACTGAACCACCTGCCGAGCACGCAGGAACAACCTGCTCGCATCGCCGGAACCACCTGCCGGGCGCAGCGGAAGCACCTGCCGAGCGCGCCGGAGCCACCTGCTCGCCTCGCCGGAAACACCAGCCGGGCCCAGCGGAAGCACCTGCCGAGCGCACGGGAGCCACCTGCTCGCCTCGCCGGAACCACCTGCCCGGCGCGCCGGAGCCACCTGCTGTCCTCGCCGGAACCACCTGCCGGGCGCAGCTGAAGCACCTGCCGGGCGCGCCGGAGCCACCTGCTCGGCTCGCCGGAACCACCTGCCGGGCCCTAACCCTAACCCTAACCCTAACCCTATCCCCAAACCCTAACCCTAACCCTAACCCCTAACCCTAAGCCTAACCCTAAACCCTAACCCAACCGTAACCCTAACCCTAACCCTACCCCTAACCCTAACCCCTAACCCCAAACCCTAAACCCTAACCCTAACCGTAACCCTAACCCTATCCCTAACCCTAACCTGACGGACAGGCTGGAACCAGCTGCTCAACTCGCCGGAACCACCTGCCAGACATGCCAGAACCACCTGCCGAGCACGCCGGATCCACCTGCTGGTCTCACCAGAACCACCTGCCTGACAGGCCAAAATCAACAGCTGGCTATGAGAGAACCACCTGGCAGACAATCCGCAATAACCTGCCAGGCATGCAGGAACCACCTCTCAGACGTAAGAGAACCATGTGCCGGACACGCTGGAACCACGTCCTGGACAGACTGGAACCACCTGCCGGACATGCCTGGACCACCTGCCGAGCACGCCGGAACCACCTGCTCGACTCGCAGGACCCATGTGCCAGACACGCCAAAATGAACTGCCGGCTACACCAGAACCACTTACCGGACACTCCGGAATAACCTGCCCGGCATGCCAGAACCACCTCTCACAAGTGCCAGAAGCACGTGCTGGACATGCCGGAACAACCTATCGGACAGAACGGAACAACCTGCCGGACACACCAAAATCACCTGCGGGCTACGCCAGAACCACTTGGAGGACTCTCCGGGAAAACCTGCCGGGCATGCTGGAACCACCTCTCAGACGTGCCTGAACCACGTGGCGGACACTCCGGAAACGCATGTCGGGCCGGCCGGAACCACCTCTCAGACGTGCCAGAACCTCATGCCGGACACCCCAGAACCACCTGCTGGACAGACCGGAAACACCTGCCGGACACGCCGGAACCACATGTTCGACTCGCTGGAACCACATTCTGGACATGGCAAAATCACCTGCCGCCTATGCCAGAACCGCTTGGCGAACACTCCGGAATCACCTGTCAGGCATGCCGGAACCACCTCTCAGACCTGCCAGAACCACATGCCAATGACACCGGAAGCACCTGCCGAGCATGCCGGAAGCACCTGCTCGACTCGCCAGAACCACCTGTCGGACACGCCAAAATCACCTGCCGGCTACGCCACAGCCAGTTGGTGAACACTCCGGAAACACCTGCCGGGCTGGCTGGAACCACCTGCCAGTCACGCCAACATCACCTGCCAGCTACGCCAGAACCACTTGGCGGAGACTCCAGAAACACCTGTTGGGCCAGCCGGAACCACCTCTCAGACGTGCCAGAACCATGTGCCTGAGATGCTGGAACCGCACCCCGAACAGACCGAAACCACCTGCCAGACCCAACTGAACCACCTGCTGAGCACGCAGGAACAACCTGCTCGCATCGCCGGAACCACCTGCCGGGCGCAGCGGAAGCACCTGCCGAGCGCGCCGGAGCCACCTGCTCGCCTCGCCGGAAACACCAGCCGGGCCCAGCGGAAGCACCTGCCGAGCGCACGGGAGCCACCTGCTCGCCTCGCCGGAACCACCTGCCCGGCGCGCCGGAGCCACCTGCTGTCCTCGCCGGAACCACCTGCCGGGCGCAGCGGAAGCACCTGCCGGGCGCGCCGGAGCCACCTGCTCGGCTCGCCGGAACCACCTGCCGGGCCCTAACCCTAACCCTAACCCTAACCCTATCCCCAAACCCTAACCCTAACCCTAACCCCTAACCCTAAGCCTAACCCTAAACCCTAACCCAACCGTAACCCTAACCCTAACCCTACCCCTAACCCTAACCCCTAACCCCAAACCCTAAACCCTAACCCTAACCGTAACCCTAACCCTATCCCTAACCCTAACCTGACGGACAGGCTGGAACCAGCTGCTCAACTCGCCGGAACCACCTGCCAGACATGCCAGAACCACCTGCCGAGCACGCCGGAGCCACCTGCTGGTCTCACCAGAACCACCTGCCTGACAGGCCAAAATCAACAGCTGGCTATGAGAGAACCACCTGGCAGACAATCCGCAATAACCTGCCAGGCATGCAGGAACCACCTCTCAGACGTAAGAGAACCACGTGCCGGACACGCTGGAACCACGTCCTGGACAGACTGGAACCACCTGCCGGACATGCCTGGACCACCTGCCGAGCACGCCGGAACCACCTGCTCGACTCGCAGGACCCATGTGCCAGACACGCCAAAATGAACTGCCGGCTACACCAGAACCACTTACCGGACACTCCGGAATAACCTGCCCGGCATGCCAGAACCACCTCTCACAAGTGCCAGAAGCACGTGCTGGACATGCCGGAACAACCTATCGGACAGAACGGAACAACCTGCCGGACACACCAAAATCACCTGCGGGCTACGCCAGAACCACTTGGAGGACTCTCCGGGAAAACCTGCCGGGCATGCTGGAACCACCTCTCAGACGTGCCTGAACCACGTGGCGGACACTCCGGAAACGCATGTCGGGCCGGCCGGAACCACCTCTCAGACGTGCCAGAACCTCATGCCGGACACCCCAGAACCACCTGCTGGACAGACCGGAAACACCTGCCGGACACGCCGGAACCACATGTTCGACTCGCTGGAACCACATTCTGGACATGGCAAAATCACCTGCCGCCTATGCCAGAACCGCTTGGCGAACACTCCGGAATCACCTGTCAGGCATGCCGGAACCACCTCTCAGACCTGCCAGAACCACATGCCAATGACACCGGAAGCACCTGCCGAGCATGCCGGAAGCACCTGCTCGACTCGCCAGAACCACCTGTCGGACACGCCAAAATCACCTGCCGGCTACGCCACAGCCAGTTGGTGAACACTCCGGAAACACCTGCCGGGCTGGCTGGAACCACCTGCCAGTCACGCCAACATCACCTGCCAGCTACGCCAGAACCACTTGGCGGAGACTCCAGAAACACCTGTTGGGCCAGCCGGAACCACCTCTCAGACGTGCCAGAACCATGTGCCTGAGATGCTGGAACCGCACCCCGAACAGACCGAAACCACCTGCCAGACCCAACTGAACCACCTGCCGAGCACGCAGGAACAACCTGCTCGCATCGCCGGAACCACCTGCCGGGCGCAGCGGAAGCACCTGCCGAGCGCGCCGGAGCCACCTGCTCGCCTCGCCGGAAACACCAGCCGGGCCCAGCGGAAGCACCTGCCGAGCGCGCCGGAGCCACCTGCTCGCCTCGCCGGAAACACCAGCCGGGCCCAGCGGAAGCACCTGCCGAGCGCACGGGAGCCACCTGCTCGCCTCGCCGGAACCACCTGCCCGGCGCGCCGGAGCCACCTGCTCTCCTCGCCGGAACCACCTGCCGGGCGCAGCGGAAGCACCTGCCGGGCGCGCCGGAGCCACCTGCTCGGCTCGCCGGAACCACCTGCCGGGCCCTAACCCTAACCCTAACCCTAACCCTATCCCCAAACCCTAACCCTAACCCTAACCGCTAATCCTAAGCCTAACCCTAAACCCTAACCCAACCGTAACCCTAACCCTAACCCTACCCCTAACCCTACCCCTAACCCTAACCCCTAACCCCAAACCCTAAACCCTAACCCTAACCGTAACCCTAACCCTATCCCTAACCCTAACCTGACGGACAGGCTGGAACCAGCTGCTCAACTCGCCGGAACCACCTGCCAGACATGCCAGAACCACCTGCCGAGCACGCCGGAGCCACCTGCTGGACTCACCAGAACCACCTGCCTGACAGGCCAAAATCAACAGCTGGCTATGAGAGAACCACCTGGCAGACAATCCGCAATAACCTGCCAGGCATGCAGGAACCACCTCTCAGACGTAAGAGAACCACGTGCCGGACACGCTGGAACCACGTCCTGGACAGACTGGAACCACCTGCCGGACATGCCTGGACCACCTGCCGAGCACGCCGGAACCACCTGCTCGACTCGCAGGACCCATGTGCCAGACACGCCAAAATGAACTGCCGGCTACACCAGAACCACTTACCGGACACTCCGGAATAACCTGCCCGGCATGCCAGAACCACCTCTCACAAGTGCCAGAAGCACGTGCTGGACATGCCGGAACAACCTATCGGACAGAACGGAACAACCTGCCGGACACACCAAAATCACCTGCGGGCTACGCCAGAACCACTTGGAGGACTCTCCGGGAAAACCTGCCGGGCATGCTGGAACCACCTCTCAGACGTGCCTGAACCACGTGGCGGACACTCCGGAAACGCATGTCGGGCCGGCCGGAACCACCTCTCAGACGTGCCAGAACCTCATGCCGGACACCCCAGAACCACCTGCTGGACAGACCGGAAACACCTGCCGGACACGCCGGAACCACATGTTCGACTCGCTGGAACCACATTCTGGACATGGCAAAATCACCTGCCGCCTATGCCAGAACCGCTTGGCGAACACTCCGGAATCACCTGTCAGGCATGCCGGAACCACCTCTCAGACCTGCCAGAACCACATGCCAATGACACCGGAAGCACCTGCCGAGCATGCCGGAAGCACCTGCTCGACTCGCCAGAACCACCTGTCGGACACGCCAAAATCACCTGCCGGCTACGCCACAGCCAGTTGGTGAACACTCCGGAAACACCTGCCGGGCTGGCTGGAACCACCTGCCAGTCACGCCAACATCACCTGCCAGCTACGCCAGAACCACTTGGCGGAGACTCCAGAAACACCTGTTGGGCCAGCCGGAACCACCTCTCAGACGTGCCAGAACCATGTGCCTGAGATGCTGGAACCGCACCCCGAACAGACCGAAACCACCTGCCAGACCCAACTGAACCACCTGCCGAGCACGCAGGAACAACCTGCTCGCATCGCCGGAACCACCTGCCGGGCGCAGCGGAAGCACCTGCCGAGCGCGCCGGAGCCACCTGCTCGCCTCGCCGGAAACACCAGCCGGGCCCAGCGGAAGCACCTGCCGAGCGCACGGGAGCCACCTGCTCGCCTCGCCGGAACCACCTGCCCGGCGCGCCGGAGCCACCTGCTCTCCTCGCCGGAACCACCTGCCGGGCGCAGCGGAAGCACCTGCCGGGCGCGCCGGAGCCACCTGCTCGGCTCGCCGGAACCACCTGCCGGGCCCTAACCCTAACCCTAACCCTAACCCTATCCCCAAACCCTAACCCTAACCCTAACCCCTAATCCTAAGCCTAACCCTAAACCCTAACCCAACCGTAACCCTAACCCTAACCCTACCCCTAACCCTAACCCCTAACCCCAAACCCTAAACCCTAACCCTAACCGTAACCCTAACCCTATCCCTAACCCTAACCTGACGGACAGGCTGGAACCAGCTGCTCAACTCGCCGGAACCACCTGCCAGACATGCCAGAACCACCTGCCGAGCACGCCGGAGCCACCTGCTGGACTCACCAGAACCACCTGCCTGACAGGCCAAAATCAACAGCTGGCTATGAGAGAACCACCTG
This sequence comes from Equus asinus, assembly GCF_041296235.1. Taxonomy (NCBI): domain Eukaryota; kingdom Metazoa; phylum Chordata; class Mammalia; order Perissodactyla; family Equidae; genus Equus; species Equus asinus. The sequence continues at coordinate 43,632,969 of NC_091807.1, read as the reverse complement.
GCAGACAATCCGCAATAACCTGCCAGGCATGCAGGAACCACCTCTCAGACGTAAGAGAACCACGTGCCGGACACGCTGGAACCACGTCCTGGACAGACTGGAACCACCTGCCGGACATGCCTGGACCACCTGCCGAGCACGCCGGAACCACCTGCTCGACTCGCAGGACCCATGTGCCAGACACGCCAAAATGAACTGCCGGCTACACCAGAACCACTTACCGGACACTCCGGAATAACCTGCCCGGCATGCCAGAACCACCTCTCACAAGTGCCAGAAGCACGTGCTGGACATGCCGGAACAACCTATCGGACAGAACGGAACAACCTGCCGGACACACCAAAATCACCTGCGGGCTACGCCAGAACCACTTGGAGGACTCTCCGGGAAAACCTGCCGGGCATGCTGGAACCACCTCTCAGACGTGCCTGAACCACGTGGCGGACACTCCGGAAACGCATGTCGGGCCGGCCGGAACCACCTCTCAGACGTGCCAGAACCTCATGCCGGACACCCCAGAACCACCTGCTGGACAGACCGGAAACACCTGCCGGACACGCCGGAACCACATGTTCGACTCGCTGGAACCACATTCTGGACATGGCAAAATCACCTGCCGCCTATGCCAGAACCGCTTGGCGAACACTCCGGAATCACCTGTCAGGCATGCCGGAACCACCTCTCAGACCTGCCAGAACCACATGCCAATGACACCGGAAGCACCTGCCGAGCATGCCGGAAGCACCTGCTCGACTCGCCAGAACCACCTGTCGGACACGCCAAAATCAGCTGCCGGCTACGCCACAGCCAGTTGGTGAACACTCCGGAAACACCTGCCGGGCTGGCTGGAACCACCTGCCAGTCACGCCAACATCACCTGCCAGCTACGCCAGAACCACTTGGCGGAGACTCCAGAAACACCTGTTGGGCCAGCCGGAACCACCTCTCAGACGTGCCAGAACCATGTGCCTGAGATGCTGGAACCGCACCCCGAACAGACCGAAACCACCTGCCAGACCCAACTGAACCACCTGCCGAGCACGCAGGAACAACCTGCTCGCATCGCCGGAACCACCTGCCGGGCGCAGCGGAAGCACCTGCCGAGCGCGCCGGAGCCACCTGCTCGCCTCGCCGGAAACACCAGCCGGGCCCAGCGGAAGCACCTGCCGAGCGCACGGGAGCCACCTGCTCGCCTCGCCGGAACCACCTGCCCGGCGCGCCGGAGCCACCTGCTCTCCTCGCCGGAACCACCTGCCGGGCGCAGCGGAAGCACCTGCCGGGCGCGCCGGAGCCACCTGCTCGGCTCGCCGGAACCACCTGCCGGGCCCTAACCCTAACCCTAACCCTAACCCTATCCCCAAACCCTAACCCTAACCCTAACCCCTAACCCTAAGCCTAACCCTAAACCCTAACCCAACCGTAACCCTAACCCTAACCCTACCCCTAACCCTAACCCCTAACCCCAAACCCTAAACCCTAACCCTAACCGTAACCCTAACCCTATCCCTAACCCTAACCTGACGGACAGGCTGGAACCAGCTGCTCAACTCGCCGGAACCACCTGCCAGACATGCCAGAACCACCTGCCGAGCACGCCGGAGCCACCTGCTGGACTCACCAGAACCACCTGCCTGACAGGCCAAAATCAACAGCTGGCTATGAGAGAACCACCTGGCAGACAATCCGCAATAACCTGCCAGGCATGCAGGAACCACCTCTCAGACGTAAGAGAACCACGTGCCGGACACGCTGGAACCACGTCCTGGACAGACTGGAACCACCTGCCGGACATGCCTGGACCACCTGCCGAGCACGCCGGAACCACCTGCTCGACTCGCAGGACCCATGTGCCAGACACGCCAAAATGAACTGCCGGCTACACCAGAACCACTTACCGGACACTCCGGAATAACCTGCCCGGCATGCCAGAACCACCTCTCACAAGTGCCAGAAGCACGTGCTGGACATGCCGGAACAACCTATCGGACAGAACGGAACAACCTGCCGGACACACCAAAATCACCTGCGGGCTACGCCAGAACCACTTGGAGGACTCTCCGGGAAAACCTGCCGGGCATGCTGGAACCACCTCTCAGACGTGCCTGAACCACGTGGCGGACACTCCGGAAATGCATGTCGGGCCGGCCGGAACCACCTCTCAGACGTGCCAGAACCTCATGCCGGACACCCCAGAACCACCTGCTGGACAGACCGGAAACACCTGCCGGACACGCCGGAACCACATGTTCGACTCGCTGGAACCACATTCTGGACATGGCAAAATCACCTGCCGCCTATGCCAGAACCGCTTGGCGAACACTCCAGAATCACCTGTCAGGCATGCCGGAACCACCTCTCAGACCTGCCAGAACCACATGCCAATGACACCGGAAGCACCTGCCGAGCATGCCGGAAGCACCTGCTCGACTCGCCAGAACCACCTGTCGGACACGCCAAAATCACCTGCCGGCTACGCCACAGCCAGTTGGTGAACACTCCGGAAACACCTGCCGGGCTGGCTGGAACCACCTGCCAGTCACGCCAACATCACCTGCCAGCTACGCCAGAACCACTTGGCGGAGACTCCAGAAACACCTGTTGGGCCAGCCGGAACCACCTCTCAGACGTGCCAGAACCATGTGCCTGAGATGCTGGAACCGCACCCCGAACAGACCGAAACCACCTGCCAGACCCAACTGAACCACCTGCCGAGCACGCAGGAACAACCTGCTCGCATCGCCGGAACCACCTGCCGGGCGCAGCGGAAGCACCTGCCGAGCGCGCCGGAGCCACCTGCTCGCCTCGCCGGAAACACCAGCCGGGCCCAGCGGAAGCACCTGCCGAGCGCACGGGAGCCACCTGCTCGCCTCGCCGGAACCACCTGCCCGGCGCGCCGGAGCCACCTGCTCTCCTCGCCGGAACCACCTGCCGGGCGCAGCGGAAGCACCTGCCGGGCGCGCCGGAGCCACCTGCTCGGCTCGCCGGAACCACCTGCCGGGCCCTAACCCTAACCCTAACCCTAACCCTATCCCCAAACCCTAACCCTAACCCTAACCCCTAACCCTAAGCCTAACCCTAAACCCTAACCCAACCGTAACCCTAACCCTAACCCTACCCCTAACCCTAACCCCTAACCCCAAACCCTAAACCCTAACCCTAACCGTAACCCTAACCCTATCCCTAACCCTAACCTGACGGACAGGCTGGAACCAGCTGCTCAACTCGCCGGAACCACCTGCCAGACATGCCAGAACCACCTGCCGAGCACGCCGGAGCCACCTGCTGGTCTCACCAGAACCACCTGCCTGACAGGCCAAAATCAACAGCTGGCTATGAGAGAACCACCTGGCAGACAATCCGCAATAACCTGCCAGGCATGCAGGAACCACCTCTCAGACGTAAGAGAACCACGTGCCGGACACGCTGGAACCACGTCCTGGACAGACTGGAACCACCTGCCGGACATGCCTGGACCACCTGCCGAGCACGCCGGAACCACCTGCTCGACTCGCAGGACCCATGTGCCAGACACGCCAAAATGAACTGCCGGCTACACCAGAACCACTTACCGGACACTCCGGAATAACCTGCCCGGCATGCCAGAACCACCTCTCACAAGTGCCAGAAGCACGTGCTGGACATGCCGGAACAACCTATCGGACAGAACGGAACAACCTGCCGGACACACCAAAATCACCTGCGGGCTACGCCAGAACCACTTGGAGGACTCTCCGGGAAAACCTGCCGGGCATGCTGCAACCACCTCTCAGACGTGCCTGAACCACGTGGCGGACACTCCGGAAACGCATGTCGGGCCGGCCGGAACCACCTCTCAGACGTGCCAGAACCTCATGCCGGACACCCCAGAACCACCTGCTGGACAGACCGGAAACACCTGCCGGACACGCCGGAACCACATGTTCGACTCGCTGGAACCACATTCTGGACATGGCAAAATCACCTGCCGCCTATGCCAGAACCGCTTGGCGAACACTCCGGAATCACCTGTCAGGCATGCCGGAACCACCTCTCAGACCTGCCAGAACCACATGCCAATGACACCGGAAGCACCTGCCGAGCATGCCGGAAGCACCTGCTCGACTCGCCAGAACCACCTGTCGGACACGCCAAAATCACCTGCCGGCTACGCCACAGCCAGTTGGTGAACACTCCGGAAACACCTGCCGGGCTGGCTGGAACCACCTGCCAGTCACGCCAACATCACCTGCCAGCTACGCCAGAACCACTTGGCGGAGACTCCAGAAACACCTGTTGGGCCAGCCGGAACCACCTCTCAGACGTGCCAGAACCATGTGCCTGAGATGCTGGAACCGCACCCCGAACAGACCGAAACCACCTGCCAGACCCAACTGAACCACCTGCCGAGCACGCAGGAACAACCTGCTCGCATCGCCGGAACCACCTGCCGGGCGCAGCGGAAGCACCTGCCGAGCGCGCCGGAGCCACCTGCTCGCCTCGCCGGAAACACCAGCCGGGCCCAGCGGAAGCACCTGCCGAGCGCGCCGGAGCCACCTGCTCGCCTCGCCGGAAACACCAGCCGGGCCCAGCGGAAGCACCTGCCGAGCGCACGGGAGCCACCTGCTCGCCTCGCCGGAACCACCTGCCCGGCGCGCCGGAGCCACCTGCTCTCCTCGCCGGAACCACCTGCCGGGCGCAGCGGAAGCACCTGCCGGGCGCGCCGGAGCCACCTGCTCGGCTCGCCGGAACCACCTGCCGGGCCCTAACCCTAACCCTAACCCTAACCCTATCCCCAAACCCTAACCCTAACCCTAACCGCTAATCCTAAGCCTAACCCTAAACCCTAACCCAACCGTAACCCTAACCCTAACCCTACCCCTAACCCTACCCCTAACCCTAACCCCTAACCCCAAACCCTAAACCCTAACCCTAACCGTAACCCTAACCCTATCCCTAACCCTAACCTGACGGACAGGCTGGAACCAGCTGCTCAACTCGCCGGAACCACCTGCCAGACATGCCAGAACCACCTGCCGAGCACGCCGGAGCCACCTGCTGGACTCACCAGAACCACCTGCCTGACAGGCCAAAATCAACAGCTGGCTATGAGAGAACCACCTGGCAGACAATCCGCAATAACCTGCCAGGCATGCAGGAACCACCTCTCAGACGTAAGAGAACCACGTGCCGGACACGCTGGAACCACGTCCTGGACAGACTGGAACCACCTGCCGGACATGCCTGGACCACCTGCCGAGCACGCCGGAACCACCTGCTCGACTCGCAGGACCCATGTGCCAGACACGCCAAAATGAACTGCCGGCTACACCAGAACCACTTACCGGACACTCCGGAATAACCTGCCCGGCATGCCAGAACCACCTCTCACAAGTGCCAGAAGCACGTGCTGGACATGCCGGAACAACCTATCGGACAGAACGGAACAACCTGCCGGACACACCAAAATCACCTGCGGGCTACGCCAGAACCACTTGGAGGACTCTCCGGGAAAACCTGCCGGGCATGCTGGAACCACCTCTCAGACGTGCCTGAACCACGTGGCGGACACTCCGGAAACGCATGTCGGGCCGGCCGGAACCACCTCTCAGACGTGCCAGAACCTCATGCCGGACACCCCAGAACCACCTGCTGGACAGACCGGAAACACCTGCCGGACACGCCGGAACCACATGTTCGACTCGCTGGAACCACATTCTGGACATGGCAAAATCACCTGCCGCCTATGCCAGAACCGCTTGGCGAACACTCCGGAATCACCTGTCAGGCATGCCGGAACCACCTCTCAGACCTGCCAGAACCACATGCCAATGACACCGGAAGCACCTGCCGAGCATGCCGGAAGCACCTGCTCGACTCGCCAGAACCACCTGTCGGACACGCCAAAATCACCTGCCGGCTACGCCACAGCCAGTTGGTGAACACTCCGGAAACACCTGCCGGGCTGGCTGGAACCACCTGCCAGTCACGCCAACATCACCTGCCAGCTACGCCAGAACCACTTGGCGGAGACTCCAGAAACACCTGTTGGGCCAGCCGGAACCACCTCTCAGACGTGCCAGAACCATGTGCCTGAGATGCTGGAACCGCACCCCGAACAGACCGAAACCACCTGCCAGACCCAACTGAACCACCTGCCGAGCACGCAGGAACAACCTGCTCGCATCGCCGGAACCACCTGCCGGGCGCAGCGGAAGCACCTGCCGAGCGCGCCGGAGCCACCTGCTCGCCTCGCCGGAAACACCAGCCGGGCCCAGCGGAAGCACCTGCCGAGCGCACGGGAGCCACCTGCTCGCCTCGCCGGAACCACCTGCCCGGCGCGCCGGAGCCACCTGCTCTCCTCGCCGGAACCACCTGCCGGGCGCAGCGGAAGCACCTGCCGGGCGCGCCGGAGCCACCTGCTCGGCTCGCCGGAACCACCTGCCGGGCCCTAACCCTAACCCTAACCCTAACCCTATCCCCAAACCCTAACCCTAACCCTAACCCCTAATCCTAAGCCTAACCCTAAACCCTAACCCAACCGTAACCCTAACCCTAACCCTACCCCTAACCCTAACCCCTAACCCCAAACCCTAAACCCTAACCCTAACCGTAACCCTAACCCTATCCCTAACCCTAACCTGACGGACAGGCTGGAACCAGCTGCTCAACTCGCCGGAACCACCTGCCAGACATGCCAGAACCACCTGCCGAGCACGCCGGAGCCACCTGCTGGACTCACCAGAACCACCTGCCTGACAGGCCAAAATCAACAGCTGGCTATGAGAGAACCACCTGGCAGACAATCCGCAATAACCTGCCAGGCATGCAGGAACCACCTCTCAGACGTAAGAGAACCACGTGCCGGACACGCTGGAACCACGTCCTGGACAGACTGGAACCACCTGCCGGACATGCCTGGACCACCTGCCGAGCACGCCGGAACCACCTGCTCGACTCGCAGGACCCATGTGCCAGACACGCCAAAATGAACTGCCGGCTACACCAGAACCACTTACCGGACACTCCGGAATAACCTGCCCGGCATGCCAGAACCACCTCTCACAAGTGCCAGAAGCACGTGCTGGACATGCCGGAACAACCTATCGGACAGAACGGAACAACCTGCCGGACACACCAAAATCACCTGCGGGCTACGCCAGAACCACTTGGAGGACTCTCCGGGAAAACCTGCCGGGCATGCTGGAACCACCTCTCAGACGTGCCTGAACCACGTGGCGGACACTCCGGAAACGCATGTCGGGCCGGCCGGAACCACCTCTCAGACGTGCCAGAACCTCATGCCGGACACCCCAGAACCACCTGCTGGACAGACCGGAAACACCTGCCGGACACGCCGGAACCACATGTTCGACTCGCTGGAACCACATTCTGGACATGGCAAAATCACCTGCCGCCTATGCCAGAACCGCTTGGCGAACACTCCGGAATCACCTGTCAGGCATGCCGGAACCACCTCTCAGACCTGCCAGAACCACATGCCAATGACACCGGAAGCACCTGCCGAGCATGCCGGAAGCACCTGCTCGACTCGCCAGAACCACCTGTCGGACACGCCAAAATCAGCTGCCGGCTACGCCACAGCCAGTTGGTGAACACTCCGGAAACACCTGCCGGGCTGGCTGGAACCACCTGCCAGTCACGCCAACATCACCTGCCAGCTACGCCAGAACCACTTGGCGGAGACTCCAGAAACACCTGTTGGGCCAGCCGGAACCACCTCTCAGACGTGCCAGAACCATGTGCCTGAGATGCTGGAACCGCACCCCGAACAGACCGAAACCACCTGCCAGACCCAACTGAACCACCTGCCGAGCACGCAGGAACAACCTGCTCGCATCGCCGGAACCACCTGCCGGGCGCAGCGGAAGCACCTGCCGAGCGCGCCGGAGCCACCTGCTCGCCTCGCCGGAAACACCAGCCGGGCCCAGCGGAAGCACCTGCCGAGCGCACGGGAGCCACCTGCTCGCCTCGCCGGAACCACCTGCCCGGCGCGCCGGAGCCACCTGCTCTCCTCGCCGGAACCACCTGCCGGGCGCAGCGGAAGCACCTGCCGGGCGCGCCGGAGCCACCTGCTCGGCTCGCCGGAACCACCTGCCGGGCCCTAACCCTAACCCTAACCCTAACCCTATCCCCAAACCCTAACCCTAACCCTAACCCCTAACCCTAAGCCTAACCCTAAACCCTAACCCAACCGTAACCCTAACCCTAACCCTACCCCTAACCCTAACCCCTAACCCCAAACCCTAAACCCTAACCCTAACCGTAACCCTAACCCTATCCCTAACCCTAACCTGACGGACAGGCTGGAACCAGCTGCTCAACTCGCCGGAACCACCTGCCAGACATGCCAGAACCACCTGCCGAGCACGCCGGAGCCACCTGCTGGACTCACCAGAACCACCTGCCTGACAGGCCAAAATCAACAGCTGGCTATGAGAGAACCACCTGGCAGACAATCCGCAATAACCTGCCAGGCATGCAGGAACCACCTCTCAGACGTAAGAGAACCACGTGCCGGACACGCTGGAACCACGTCCTGGACAGACTGGAACCACCTGCCGGACATGCCTGGACCACCTGCCGAGCACGCCGGAACCACCTGCTCGACTCGCAGGACCCATGTGCCAGACACGCCAAAATGAACTGCCGGCTACACCAGAACCACTTACCGGACACTCCGGAATAACCTGCCCGGCATGCCAGAACCACCTCTCACAAGTGCCAGAAGCACGTGCTGGACATGCCGGAACAACCTATCGGACAGAACGGAACAACCTGCCGGACACACCAAAATCACCTGCGGGCTACGCCAGAACCACTTGGAGGACTCTCCGGGAAAACCTGCCGGGCATGCTGGAACCACCTCTCAGACGTGCCTGAACCACGTGGCGGACACTCCGGAAATGCATGTCGGGCCGGCCGGAACCACCTCTCAGACGTGCCAGAACCTCATGCCGGACACCCCAGAACCACCTGCTGGACAGACCGGAAACACCTGCCGGACACGCCGGAACCACATGTTCGACTCGCTGGAACCACATTCTGGACATGGCAAAATCACCTGCCGCCTATGCCAGAACCGCTTGGCGAACACTCCAGAATCACCTGTCAGGCATGCCGGAACCACCTCTCAGACCTGCCAGAACCACATGCCAATGACACCGGAAGCACCTGCCGAGCATGCCGGAAGCACCTGCTCGACTCGCCAGAACCACCTGTCGGACACGCCAAAATCACCTGCCGGCTACGCCACAGCCAGTTGGTGAACACTCCGGAAACACCTGCCGGGCTGGCTGGAACCACCTGCCAGTCACGCCAACATCACCTGCCAGCTACGCCAGAACCACTTGGCGGAGACTCCAGAAACACCTGTTGGGCCAGCCGGAACCACCTCTCAGACGTGCCAGAACCATGTGCCTGAGATGCTGGAACCGCACCCCGAACAGACCGAAACCACCTGCCAGACCCAACTGAACCACCTGCCGAGCACGCAGGAACAACCTGCTCGCATCGCCGGAACCACCTGCCGGGCGCAGCGGAAGCACCTGCCGAGCGCGCCGGAGCCACCTGCTCGCCTCGCCGGAAACACCAGCCGGGCCCAGCGGAAGCACCTGCCGAGCGCACGGGAGCCACCTGCTCGCCTCGCCGGAACCACCTGCCCGGCGCGCCGGAGCCACCTGCTCTCCTCGCCGGAACCACCTGCCGGGCGCAGCGGAAGCACCTGCCGGGCGCGCCGGAGCCACCTGCTCGGCTCGCCGGAACCACCTGCCGGGCCCTAACCCTAACCCTAACCCTAACCCTATCCCCAAACCCTAACCCTAACCCTAACCCCTAACCCTAAGCCTAACCCTAAACCCTAACCCAACCGTAACCCTAACCCTAACCCTACCCCTAACCCTAACCCCTAACCCCAAACCCTAAACCCTAACCCTAACCGTAACCCTAACCCTATCCCTAACCCTAACCTGACGGACAGGCTGGAACCAGCTGCTCAACTCGCCGGAACCACCTGCCAGACATGCCAGAACCACCTGCCGAGCACGCCGGAGCCACCTGCTGGTCTCACCAGAACCACCTGCCTGACAGGCCAAAATCAACAGCTGGCTATGAGAGAACCACCTGGCAGACAATCCGCAATAACCTGCCAGGCATGCAGGAACCACCTCTCAGACGTAAGAGAACCACGTGCCGGACACGCTGGAACCACGTCCTGGACAGACTGGAACCACCTGCCGGACATGCCTGGACCACCTGCCGAGCACGCCGGAACCACCTGCTCGACTCGCAGGACCCATGTGCCAGACACGCCAAAATGAACTGCCGGCTACACCAGAACCACTTACCGGACACTCCGGAATAACCTGCCCGGCATGCCAGAACCACCTCTCACAAGTGCCAGAAGCACGTGCTGGACATGCCGGAACAACCTATCGGACAGAACGGAACAACCTGCCGGACACACCAAAATCACCTGCGGGCTACGCCAGAACCACTTGGAGGACTCTCCGGGAAAACCTGCCGGGCATGCTGGAACCACCTCTCAGACGTGCCTGAACCACGTGGCGGACACTCCGGAAACGCATGTCGGGCCGGCCGGAACCACCTCTCAGACGTGCCAGAACCTCATGCCGGACACCCCAGAACCACCTGCTGGACAGACCGGAAACACCTGCCGGACACGCCGGAACCACATGTTCGACTCGCTGGAACCACATTCTGGACATGGCAAAATCACCTGCCGCCTATGCCAGAACCGCTTGGCGAACACTCCGGAATCACCTGTCAGGCATGCCGGAACCACCTCTCAGACCTGCCAGAACCACATGCCAATGACACCGGAAGCACCTGCCGAGCATGCCGGAAGCACCTGCTCGACTCGCCAGAACCACCTGTCGGACACGCCAAAATCAGCTGCCGGCTACGCCACAGCCAGTTGGTGAACACTCCGGAAACACCTGCCGGGCTGGCTGGAACCACCTGCCAGTCACGCCAACATCACCTGCCAGCTACGCCAGAACCACTTGGCGGAGACTCCAGAAACACCTGTTGGGCCAGCCGGAACCACCTCTCAGACGTGCCAGAACCATGTGCCTGAGATGCTGGAACCGCACCCCGAACAGACCGAAACCACCTGCCAGACCCAACTGAACCACCTGCCGAGCACGCAGGAACAACCTGCTCGCATCGCCGGAACCACCTGCCGGGCGCAGCGGAAGCACCTGCCGAGCGCGCCGGAGCCACCTGCTCGCCTCGCCGGAAACACCAGCCGGGCCCAGCGGAAGCACCTGCCGAGCGCACGGGAGCCACCTGCTCGCCTCGCCGGAACCACCTGCCCGGCGCGCCGGAGCCACCTGCTCTCCTCGCCGGAACCACCTGCCGGGCGCAGCGGAAGCACCTGCCGGGCGCGCCGGAGCCACCTGCTCGGCTCGCCGGAACCACCTGCCGGGCCCTAACCCTAACCCTAACCCTAACCCTATCCCCAAACCCTAACCCTAACCCTAACCCCTAACCCTAAGCCTAACCCTAAACCCTAACCCAACCGTAACCCTAACCCTAACCCTACCCCTAACCCTACCCCTAACCCTAACCCCTAACCCCAAACCCTAAACCCTAACCCTAACCGTAACCCTAACCCTATCCCTAACCCTAACCTGACGGACAGGCTGGAACCAGCTGCTCAACTCGCCGGAACCACCTGCCAGACATGCCAGAACCACCTGCCGAGCACGCCGGAGCCACCTGCTGGACTCACCAGAACCACCTGCCTGACAGGCCAAAATCAACAGCTGGCTATGAGAGAACCACCTGGCAGACAATCCGCAATAACCTGCCAGGCATGCAGGAACCACCTCTCAGACGTAAGAGAACCACGTGCCGGACACGCTGGAACCACGTCCTGGACAGACTGGAACCACCTGCCGGACATGCCTGGACCACCTGCCGAGCACGCCGGAACCACCTGCTCGACTCGCAGGACCCATGTGCCAGACACGCCAAAATGAACTGCCGGCTACACCAGAACCACTTACCGGACACTCCGGAATAACCTGCCCGGCATGCCAGAACCACCTCTCACAAGTGCCAGAAGCACGTGCTGGACATGCCGGAACAACCTATCGGACAGAACGGAACAACCTGCCGGACACACCAAAATCACCTGCGGGCTACGCCAGAACCACTTGGAGGACTCTCCGGGAAAACCTGCCGGGCATGCTGGAACCACCTCTCAGACGTGCCTGAACCACGTGGCGGACACTCCGGAAACGCATGTCGGGCCGGCCGGAACCACCTCTCAGACGTGCCAGAACCTCATGCCGGACACCCCAGAACCACCTGCTGGACAGACCGGAAACACCTGCCGGACACGCCGGAACCACATGTTCGACTCGCTGGAACCACATTCTGGACATGGCAAAATCACCTGCCGCCTATGCCAGAACCGCTTGGCGAACACTCCGGAATCACCTGTCAGGCATGCCGGAACCACCTCTCAGACCTGCCAGAACCACATGCCAATGACACCGGAAGCACCTGCCGAGCATGCCGGAAGCACCTGCTCGACTCGCCAGAACCACCTGTCGGACACGCCAAAATCACCTGCCGGCTACGCCACAGCCAGTTGGTGAACACTCCGGAAACACCTGCCGGGCTGGCTGGAACCACCTGCCAGTCACGCCAACATCACCTGCCAGCTACGCCAGAACCACTTGGCGGAGACTCCAGAAACACCTGTTGGGCCAGCCGGAACCACCTCTCAGACGTGCCAGAACCATGTGCCTGAGATGCTGGAACCGCACCCCGAACAGACCGAAACCACCTGCCAGACCCAACTGAACCACCTGCCGAGCACGCAGGAACAACCTGCTCGCATCGCCGGAACCACCTGCCGGGCGCAGCGGAAGCACCTGCCGAGCGCGCCGGAGCCACCTGCTCGCCTCGCCGGAAACACCAGCCGGGCCCAGCGGAAGCACCTGCCGAGCGCACGGGAGCCACCTGCTCGCCTCGCCGGAACCACCTGCCCGGCGCGCCGGAGCCACCTGCTCTCCTCGCCGGAACCACCTGCCGGGCGCAGCGGAAGCACCTGCCGGGCGCGCCGGAGCCACCTGCTCGGCTCGCCGGAACCACCTGCCGGGCCCTAACCCTAACCCTAACCCTAACCCTATCCCCAAACCCTAACCCTAACCCTAACCCCTAATCCTAAGCCTAACCCTAAACCCTAACCCAACCGTAACCCTAACCCTAACCCTACCCCTAACCCTAACCCCTAACCCCAAACCCTAAACCCTAACCCTAACCGTAACCCTAACCCTATCCCTAACCCTAACCTGACGGACAGGCTGGAACCAGCTGCTCAACTCGCCGGAACCACCTGCCAGACATGCCAGAACCACCTGCCGAGCACGCCGGAGCCACCTGCTGGACTCACCAGAACCACCTGCCTGACAGGCCAAAATCAACAGCTGGCTATGAGAGAACCACCTGGCAGACAATCCGCAATAACCTGCCAGGCATGCAGGAACCACCTCTCAGACGTAAGAGAACCACGTGCCGGACACGCTGGAACCACGTCCTGGACAGACTGGAACCACCTGCCGGACATGCCTGGACCACCTGCCGAGCACGCCGGAACCACCTGCTCGACTCGCAGGACCCATGTGCCAGACACGCCAAAATGAACTGCCGGCTACACCAGAACCACTTACCGGACACTCCGGAATAACCTGCCCGGCATGCCAGAACCACCTCTCACAAGTGCCAGAAGCACGTGCTGGACATGCCGGAACAACCTATCGGACAGAACGGAACAACCTGCCGGACACACCAAAATCACCTGCGGGCTACGCCAGAACCACTTGGAGGACTCTCCGGGAAAACCTGCCGGGCATGCTGGAACCACCTCTCAGACGTGCCTGAACCACGTGGCGGACACTCCGGAAACGCATGTCGGGCCGGCCGGAACCACCTCTCAGACGTGCCAGAACCTCATGCCGGACACCCCAGAACCACCTGCTGGACAGACCGGAAACACCTGCCGGACACGCCGGAACCACATGTTCGACTCGCTGGAACCACATTCTGGACATGGCAAAATCACCTGCCGCCTATGCCAGAACCGCTTGGCGAACACTCCGGAATCACCTGTCAGGCATGCCGGAACCACCTCTCAGACCTGCCAGAACCACATGCCAATGACACCGGAAGCACCTGCCGAGCATGCCGGAAGCACCTGCTCGACTCGCCAGAACCACCTGTCGGACACGCCAAAATCAGCTGCCGGCTACGCCACAGCCAGTTGGTGAACACTCCGGAAACACCTGCCGGGCTGGCTGGAACCACCTGCCAGTCACGCCAACATCACCTGCCAGCTACGCCAGAACCACTTGGCGGAGACTCCAGAAACACCTGTTGGGCCAGCCGGAACCACCTCTCAGACGTGCCAGAACCATGTGCCTGAGATGCTGGAACCGCACCCCGAACAGACCGAAACCACCTGCCAGACCCAACTGAACCACCTGCCGAGCACGCAGGAACAACCTGCTCGCATCGCCGGAACCACCTGCCGGGCGCAGCGGAAGCACCTGCCGAGCGCGCCGGAGCCACCTGCTCGCCTCGCCGGAAACACCAGCCGGGCCCAGCGGAAGCACCTGCCGAGCGCACGGGAGCCACCTGCTCGCCTCGCCGGAACCACCTGCCCGGCGCGCCGGAGCCACCTGCTCTCCTCGCCGGAACCACCTGCCGGGCGCAGCGGAAGCACCTGCCGGGCGCGCCGGAGCCACCTGCTCGGCTCGCCGGAACCACCTGCCGGGCCCTAACCCTAACCCTAACCCTAACCCTATCCCCAAACCCTAACCCTAACCCTAACCCCTAACCCTAAGCCTAACCCTAAACCCTAACCCAACCGTAACCCTAACCCTAACCCTACCCCTAACCCTAACCCCTAACCCCAAACCCTAAACCCTAACCCTAACCGTAACCCTAACCCTATCCCTAACCCTAACCTGACGGACAGGCTGGAACCAGCTGCTCAACTCGCCGGAACCACCTGCCAGACATGCCAGAACCACCTGCCGAGCACGCCGGAGCCACCTGCTGGACTCACCAGAACCACCTGCCTGACAGGCCAAAATCAACAGCTGGCTATGAGAGAACCACCTGGCAGACAATCCGCAATAACCTGCCAGGCATGCAGGAACCACCTCTCAGACGTAAGAGAACCACGTGCCGGACACGCTGGAACCACGTCCTGGACAGACTGGAACCACCTGCCGGACATGCCTGGACCACCTGCCGAGCACGCCGGAACCACCTGCTCGACTCGCAGGACCCATGTGCCAGACACGCCAAAATGAACTGCCGGCTACACCAGAACCACTTACCGGACACTCCGGAATAACCTGCCCGGCATGCCAGAACCACCTCTCACAAGTGCCAGAAGCACGTGCTGGACATGCCGGAACAACCTATCGGACAGAACGGAACAACCTGCCGGACACACCAAAATCACCTGCGGGCTACGCCAGAACCACTTGGAGGACTCTCCGGGAAAACCTGCCGGGCATGCTGGAACCACCTCTCAGACGTGCCTGAACCACGTGGCGGACACTCCGGAAATGCATGTCGGGCCGGCCGGAACCACCTCTCAGACGTGCCAGAACCTCATGCCGGACACCCCAGAACCACCTGCTGGACAGACCGGAAACACCTGCCGGACACGCCGGAACCACATGTTCGACTCGCTGGAACCACATTCTGGACATGGCAAAATCACCTGCCGCCTATGCCAGAACCGCTTGGCGAACACTCCAGAATCACCTGTCAGGCATGCCGGAACCACCTCTCAGACCTGCCAGAACCACATGCCAATGACACCGGAAGCACCTGCCGAGCATGCCGGAAGCACCTGCTCGACTCGCCAGAACCACCTGTCGGACACGCCAAAATCACCTGCCGGCTACGCCACAGCCAGTTGGTGAACACTCCGGAAACACCTGCCGGGCTGGCTGGAACCACCTGCCAGTCACGCCAACATCACCTGCCAGCTACGCCAGAACCACTTGGCGGAGACTCCAGAAACACCTGTTGGGCCAGCCGGAACCACCTCTCAGACGTGCCAGAACCATGTGCCTGAGATGCTGGAACCGCACCCCGAACAGACCGAAACCACCTGCCAGACCCAACTGAACCACCTGCCGAGCACGCAGGAACAACCTGCTCGCATCGCCGGAACCACCTGCCGGGCGCAGCGGAAGCACCTGCCGAGCGCGCCGGAGCCACCTGCTCGCCTCGCCGGAAACACCAGCCGGGCCCAGCGGAAGCACCTGCCGAGCGCACGGGAGCCACCTGCTCGCCTCGCCGGAACCACCTGCCCGGCGCGCCGGAGCCACCTGCTCTCCTCGCCGGAACCACCTGCCGGGCGCAGCGGAAGCACCTGCCGGGCGCGCCGGAGCCACCTGCTCGGCTCGCCGGAACCACCTGCCGGGCCCTAACCCTAACCCTAACCCTAACCCTATCCCCAAACCCTAACCCTAACCCTAACCCCTAACCCTAAGCCTAACCCTAAACCCTAACCCAACCGTAACCCTAACCCTAACCCTACCCCTAACCCTAACCCCTAACCCCAAACCCTAAACCCTAACCCTAACCGTAACCCTAACCCTATCCCTAACCCTAACCTGACGGACAGGCTGGAACCAGCTGCTCAACTCGCCGGAACCACCTGCCAGACATGCCAGAACCACCTGCCGAGCACGCCGGAGCCACCTGCTGGTCTCACCAGAACCACCTGCCTGACAGGCCAAAATCAACAGCTGGCTATGAGAGAACCACCTGGCAGACAATCCGCAATAACCTGCCAGGCATGCAGGAACCACCTCTCAGACGTAAGAGAACCACGTGCCGGACACGCTGGAACCACGTCCTGGACAGACTGGAACCACCTGCCGGACATGCCTGGACCACCTGCCGAGCACGCCGGAACCACCTGCTCGACTCGCAGGACCCATGTGCCAGACACGCCAAAATGAACTGCCGGCTACACCAGAACCACTTACCGGACACTCCGGAATAACCTGCCCGGCATGCCAGAACCACCTCTCACAAGTGCCAGAAGCACGTGCTGGACATGCCGGAACAACCTATCGGACAGAACGGAACAACCTGCCGGACACACCAAAATCACCTGCGGGCTACGCCAGAACCACTTGGAGGACTCTCCGGGAAAACCTGCCGGGCATGCTGGAACCACCTCTCAGACGTGCCTGAACCACGTGGCGGACACTCCGGAAACGCATGTCGGGCCGGCCGGAACCACCTCTCAGACGTGCCAGAACCTCATGCCGGACACCCCAGAACCACCTGCTGGACAGACCGGAAACACCTGCCGGACACGCCGGAACCACATGTTCGACTCGCTGGAACCACATTCTGGACATGGCAAAATCACCTGCCGCCTATGCCAGAACCGCTTGGCGAACACTCCGGAATCACCTGTCAGGCATGCCGGAACCACCTCTCAGACCTGCCAGAACCACATGCCAATGACACCGGAAGCACCTGCCGAGCATGCCGGAAGCACCTGCTCGACTCGCCAGAACCACCTGTCGGACACGCCAAAATCAGCTGCCGGCTACGCCACAGCCAGTTGGTGAACACTCCGGAAACACCTGCCGGGCTGGCTGGAACCACCTGCCAGTCACGCCAACATCACCTGCCAGCTACGCCAGAACCACTTGGCGGAGACTCCAGAAACACCTGTTGGGCCAGCCGGAACCACCTCTCAGACGTGCCAGAACCATGTGCCTGAGATGCTGGAACCGCACCCCGAACAGACCGAAACCACCTGCCAGACCCAACTGAACCACCTGCCGAGCACGCAGGAACAACCTGCTCGCATCGCCGGAACCACCTGCCGGGCGCAGCGGAAGCACCTGCCGAGCGCGCCGGAGCCACCTGCTCGCCTCGCCGGAAACACCAGCCGGGCCCAGCGGAAGCACCTGCCGAGCGCACGGGAGCCACCTGCTCGCCTCGCCGGAACCACCTGCCCGGCGCGCCGGAGCCACCTGCTCTCCTCGCCGGAACCACCTGCCGGGCGCAGCGGAAGCACCTGCCGGGCGCGCCGGAGCCACCTGCTCGGCTCGCCGGAACCACCTGCCGGGCCCTAACCCTAACCCTAACCCTAACCCTATCCCCAAACCCTAACCCTAACCCTAACCCCTAACCCTAAGCCTAACCCTAAACCCTAACCCAACCGTAACCCTAACCCTAACCCTACCCCTAACCCTAACCCCTAACCCCAAACCCTAAACCCTAACCCTAACCGTAACCCTAACCCTATCCCTAACCCTAACCTGACGGACAGGCTGGAACCAGCTGCTCAACTCGCCGGAACCACCTGCCAGACATGCCAGAACCACCTGCCGAGCACGCCGGAGCCACCTGCTGGTCTCACCAGAACCACCTGCCTGACAGGCCAAAATCAACAGCTGGCTATGAGAGAACCACCTGGCAGACAATCCGCAATAACCTGCCAGGCATGCAGGAACCACCTCTCAGACGTAAGAGAACCACGTGCCGGACACGCTGGAACCACGTCCTGGACAGACTGGAACCACCTGCCGGACATGCCTGGACCACCTGCCGAGCACGCCGGAACCACCTGCTCGACTCGCAGGACCCATGTGCCAGACACGCCAAAATGAACTGCCGGCTACACCAGAACCACTTACCGGACACTCCGGAATAACCTGCCCGGCATGCCAGAACCACCTCTCACAAGTGCCAGAAGCACGTGCTGGACATGCCGGAACAACCTATCGGACAGAACGGAACAACCTGCCGGACACACCAAAATCACCTGCGGGCTACGCCAGAACCACTTGGAGGACTCTCCGGGAAAACCTGCCGGGCATGCTGGAACCACCTCTCAGACGTGCCTGAACCACGTGGCGGACACTCCGGAAACGCATGTCGGGCCGGCCGGAACCACCTCTCAGACGTGCCAGAACCTCATGCCGGACACCCCAGAACCACCTGCTGGACAGACCGGAAACACCTGCCGGACACGCCGGAACCACATGTTCGACTCGCTGGAACCACATTCTGGACATGGCAAAATCACCTGCCGCCTATGCCAGAACCGCTTGGCGAACACTCCGGAATCACCTGTCAGGCATGCCGGAACCACCTCTCAGACCTGCCAGAACCACATGCCAATGACACCGGAAGCACCTGCCGAGCATGCCGGAAGCACCTGCTCGACTCGCCAGAACCACCTGTCGGACACGCCAAAATCACCTGCCGGCTACGCCACAGCCAGTTGGTGAACACTCCGGAAACACCTGCCGGGCTGGCTGGAACCACCTGCCAGTCACGCCAACATCACCTGCCAGCTACGCCAGAACCACTTGGCGGAGACTCCAGAAACACCTGTTGGGCCAGCCGGAACCACCTCTCAGACGTGCCAGAACCATGTGCCTGAGATGCTGGAACCGCACCCCGAACAGACCGAAACCACCTGCCAGACCCAACTGAACCACCTGCCGAGCACGCAGGAACAACCTGCTCGCATCGCCGGAACCACCTGCCGGGCGCAGCGGAAGCACCTGCCGAGCGCGCCGGAGCCACCTGCTCGCCTCGCCGGAAACACCAGCCGGGCCCAGCGGAAGCACCTGCCGAGCGCACGGGAGCCACCTGCTCGCCTCGCCGGAACCACCTGCCCGGCGCGCCGGAGCCACCTGCTCTCCTCGCCGGAACCACCTGCCGGGCGCAGCGGAAGCACCTGCCGGGCGCGCCGGAGCCACCTGCTCGGCTCGCCGGAACCACCTGCCGGGCCCTAACCCTAACCCTAACCCTAACCCTATCCCCAAACCCTAACCCTAACCCTAACCCCTAACCCTAAGCCTAACCCTAAACCCTAACCCAACCGTAACCCTAACCCTAACCCTACCCCTAACCCTAACCCCTAACCCCAAACCCTAAACCCTAACCCTAACCGTAACCCTAACCCTATCCCTAACCCTGACCTGACGGACAGGCTGGAACCAGCTGCTCAACTCGCCGGAACCACCTGCCAGACATGCCAGAACCACCTGCCGAGCACGCCGGAGCCACCTGCTGGACTCACCAGAACCACCTGCCTGACAGGCCAAAATCAACAGCTGGCTATGAGAGAACCACCTGGCAGACAATCCGCAATAACCTGCCAGGCATGCAGGAACCACCTCTCAGACGTAAGAGAACCACGTGCCGGACACGCTGGAACCACGTCCTGGACAGACTGGAACCACCTGCCGGACATGCCTGGACCACCTGCCGAGCACGCCGGAACCACCTGCTCGACTCGCAGGACCCATGTGCCAGACACGCCAAAATGAACTGCCGGCTACACCAGAACCACTTACCGGACACTCCGGAATAACCTGCCCGGCATGCCAGAACCACCTCTCACAAGTGCCAGAAGCACGTGCTGGACATGCCGGAACAACCTATCGGACAGAACGGAACAACCTGCCGGACACACCAAAATCACCTGCGGGCTACGCCAGAACCACTTGGAGGACTCTCCGGGAAAACCTGCCGGGCATGCTGGAACCACCTCTCAGACGTGCCTGAACCACGTGGCGGACACTCCGGAAATGCATGTCGGGCCGGCCGGAACCACCTCTCAGACGTGCCAGAACCTCATGCCGGACACCCCAGAACCACCTGCTGGACAGACCGGAAACACCTGCCGGACACGCCGGAACCACATGTTCGACTCGCTGGAACCACATTCTGGACATGGCAAAATCACCTGCCGCCTATGCCAGAACCGCTTGGCGAACACTCCGGAATCACCTGTCAGGCATGCCGGAACCACCTCTCAGACCTGCCAGAACCACATGCCAATGACACCGGAAGCACCTGCCGAGCATGCCGGAAGCACCTGCTCGACTCGCCAGAACCACCTGTCGGACACGCCAAAATCACCTGCCGGCTACGCCACAGCCAGTTGGTGAACACTCCGGAAACACCTGCCGGGCTGGCTGGAACCACCTGCCAGTCACGCCAACATCACCTGCCAGCTACGCCAGAACCACTTGGCGGAGACTCCAGAAACACCTGTTGGGCCAGCCGGAACCACCTCTCAGACGTGCCAGAACCATGTGCCTGAGATGCTGGAACCGCACCCCGAACAGACCGAAACCACCTGCCAGACCCAACTGAACCACCTGCCGAGCACGCAGGAACAACCTGCTCGCATCGCCGGAACCACCTGCCGGGCGCAGCGGAAGCACCTGCCGAGCGCGCCGGAGCCACCTGCTCGCCTCGCCGGAAACACCAGCCGGGCCCAGCGGAAGCACCTGCCGAGCGCACGGGAGCCACCTGCTCGCCTCGCCGGAACCACCTGCCCGGCGCGCCGGAGCCACCTGCTCTCCTCGCCGGAACCACCTGCCGGGCGCAGCGGAAGCACCTGCCGGGCGCGCCGGAGCCACCTGCTCGGCTCGCCGGAACCACCTGCCGGGCCCTAACCCTAACCCTAACCCTAACCCTATCCCCAAACCCTAACCCTAACCCTAACCCCTAACCCTAAGCCTAACCCTAAACCCTAACCCAACCGTAACCCTAACCCTAACCCTACCCCTAACCCTAACCCCTAACCCCAAACCCTAAACCCTAACCCTAACCGTAACCCTAACCCTATCCCTAACCCTAACCTGACGGACAGGCTGGAACCAGCTGCTCAACTCGCCGGAACCACCTGCCAGACATGCCAGAACCACCTGCCGAGCACGCCGGAGCCACCTGCTGGTCTCACCAGAACCACCTGCCTGACAGGCCAAAATCAACAGCTGGCTATGAGAGAACCACCTGGCAGACAATCCGCAATAACCTGCCAGGCATGCAGGAACCACCTCTCAGACGTAAGAGAACCACGTGCCGGACACGCTGGAACCACGTCCTGGACAGACTGGAACCACCTGCCGGACATGCCTGGACCACCTGCCGAGCACGCCGGAACCACCTGCTCGACTCGCAGGACCCATGTGCCAGACACGCCAAAATGAACTGCCGGCTACACCAGAACCACTTACCGGACACTCCGGAATAACCTGCCCGGCATGCCAGAACCACCTCTCACAAGTGCCAGAAGCACGTGCTGGACATGCCGGAACAACCTATCGGACAGAACGGAACAACCTGCCGGACACACCAAAATCACCTGCGGGCTACGCCAGAACCACTTGGAGGACTCTCCGGGAAAACCTGCCGGGCATGCTGGAACCACCTCTCAGACGTGCCTGAACCACGTGGCGGACACTCCGGAAACGCATGTCGGGCCGGCCGGAACCACCTCTCAGACGTGCCAGAACCTCATGCCGGACACCCCAGAACCACCTGCTGGACAGACCGGAAACACCTGCCGGACACGCCGGAACCACATGTTCGACTCGCTGGAACCACATTCTGGACATGGCAAAATCACCTGCCGCCTATGCCAGAACCGCTTGGCGAACACTCCGGAATCACCTGTCAGGCATGCCGGAACCACCTCTCAGACCTGCCAGAACCACATGCCAATGACACCGGAAGCACCTGCCGAGCATGCCGGAAGCACCTGCTCGACTCGCCAGAACCACCTGTCGGACACGCCAAAATCACCTGCCGGCTACGCCACAGCCAGTTGGTGAACACTCCGGAAACACCTGCCGGGCTGGCTGGAACCACCTGCCAGTCACGCCAACATCACCTGCCAGCTACGCCAGAACCACTTGGCGGAGACTCCAGAAACACCTGTTGGGCCAGCCGGAACCACCTCTCAGACGTGCCAGAACCATGTGCCTGAGATGCTGGAACCGCACCCCGAACAGACCGAAACCACCTGCCAGACCCAACTGAACCACCTGCCGAGCACGCAGGAACAACCTGCTCGCATCGCCGGAACCACCTGCCGGGCGCAGCGGAAGCACCTGCCGAGCGCGCCGGAGCCACCTGCTCGCCTCGCCGGAAACACCAGCCGGGCCCAGCGGAAGCACCTGCCGAGCGCACGGGAGCCACCTGCTCGCCTCGCCGGAACCACCTGCCCGGCGCGCCGGAGCCACCTGCTCTCCTCGCCGGAACCACCTGCCGGGCGCAGCGGAAGCACCTGCCGGGCGCGCCGGAGCCACCTGCTCGGCTCGCCGGAACCACCTGCCGGGCCCTAACCCTAACCCTAACCCTAACCCTATCCCCAAACCCTAACCCTAACCCTAACCCCTAATCCTAAGCCTAACCCTAAACCCTAACCCAACCGTAACCCTAACCCTAACCCTACCCCTAACCCTAACCCCTAACCCCAAACCCTAAACCCTAACCCTAACCGTAACCCTAACCCTATCCCTAACCCTAACCTGACGGACAGGCTGGAACCAGCTGCTCAACTCGCCGGAACCACCTGCCAGACATGCCAGAACCACCTGCCGAGCACGCCGGAGCCACCTGCTGGACTCACCAGAACCACCTGCCTGACAGGCCAAAATCAACAGCTGGCTATGAGAGAACCACCTGGCAGACAATCCGCAATAACCTGCCAGGCATGCAGGAACCACCTCTCAGACGTAAGAGAACCACGTGCCGGACACGCTGGAACCACGTCCTGGACAGACTGGAACCACCTGCCGGACATGCCTGGACCACCTGCCGAGCACGCCGGAACCACCTGCTCGACTCGCAGGACCCATGTGCCAGACACGCCAAAATGAACTGCCGGCTACACCAGAACCACTTACCGGACACTCCGGAATAACCTGCCCGGCATGCCAGAACCACCTCTCACAAGTGCCAGAAGCACGTGCTGGACATGCCGGAACAACCTATCGGACAGAACGGAACAACCTGCCGGACACACCAAAATCACCTGCGGGCTACGCCAGAACCACTTGGAGGACTCTCCGGGAAAACCTGCCGGGCATGCTGGAACCACCTCTCAGACGTGCCTGAACCACGTGGCGGACACTCCGGAAACGCATGTCGGGCCGGCCGGAACCACCTCTCAGACGTGCCAGAACCTCATGCCGGACACCCCAGAACCACCTGCTGGACAGACCGGAAACACCTGCCGGACACGCCGGAACCACATGTTCGACTCGCTGGAACCACATTCTGGACATGGCAAAATCACCTGCCGCCTATGCCAGAACCGCTTGGCGAACACTCCGGAATCACCTGTCAGGCATGCCGGAACCACCTCTCAGACCTGCCAGAACCACATGCCAATGACACCGGAAGCACCTGCCGAGCATGCCGGAAGCACCTGCTCGACTCGCCAGAACCACCTGTCGGACACGCCAAAATCAGCTGCCGGCTACGCCACAGCCAGTTGGTGAACACTCCGGAAACACCTGCCGGGCTGGCTGGAACCACCTGCCAGTCACGCCAACATCACCTGCCAGCTACGCCAGAACCACTTGGCGGAGACTCCAGAAACACCTGTTGGGCCAGCCGGAACCACCTCTCAGACGTGCCAGAACCATGTGCCTGAGATGCTGGAACCGCACCCCGAACAGACCGAAACCACCTGCCAGACCCAACTGAACCACCTGCCGAGCACGCAGGAACAACCTGCTCGCATCGCCGGAACCACCTGCCGGGCGCAGCGGAAGCACCTGCCGAGCGCGCCGGAGCCACCTGCTCGCCTCGCCGGAAACACCAGCCGGGCCCAGCGGAAGCACCTGCCGAGCGCACGGGAGCCACCTGCTCGCCTCGCCGGAACCACCTGCCCGGCGCGCCGGAGCCACCTGCTCTCCTCGCCGGAACCACCTGCCGGGCGCAGCTGAAGCACCTGCCGGGCGCGCCGGAGCCACCTGCTCGGCTCGCCGGAACCACCTGCCGGGCCCTAACCCTAACCCTAACCCTAACCCTATCCCCAAACCCTAACCCTAACCCTAACCCCTAACCCTAAGCCTAACCCTAAACCCTAACCCAACCGTAACCCTAACCCTAACCCTACCCCTAACCCTAACCCCTAACCCCAAACCCTAAACCCTAACCCTAACCGTAACCCTAACCCTATCCCTAACCCTAACCTGACGGACAGGCTGGAACCAGCTGCTCAACTCGCCGGAACCACCTGCCAGACATGCCAGAACCACCTGCCGAGCACGCCGGAGCCACCTGCTGGTCTCACCAGAACCACCTGCCTGACAGGCCAAAATCAACAGCTGGCTATGAGAGAACCACCTGGCAGACAATCCGCAATAACCTGCCAGGCATGCAGGAACCACCTCTCAGACGTAAGAGAACCACGTGCCGGACACGCTGGAACCACGTCCTGGACAGACTGGAACCACCTGCCGGACATGCCTGGACCACCTGCCGAGCACGCCGGAACCACCTGCTCGACTCGCAGGACCCATGTGCCAGACACGCCAAAATGAACTGCCGGCTACACCAGAACCACTTACCGGACACTCCGGAATAACCTGCCCGGCATGGCAGAACCACCTCTCAGAAGTGCCAGAAGCACGTGCTGGACATGCCGGAACAACCTATCGGACAGAACGGAACAACCTGCCGGACACACCAAAATCACCTGCGGGCTACGCCAGAACCACTTGGAGGACTCTCCGGGAAAACCTGCCGGGCATGCTGGAACCACCTCTCAGACGTGCCTGAACCACGTGGCGGACACTCCGGAAACGCATGTCGGGCCGGCCGGAACCACCTCTCAGACGTGCCAGAACCTCATGCCGGACACCCCAGAACCACCTGCTGGACAGACCGGAAACACCTGCCGGACACGCCGGAACCACATGTTCGACTCGCTGGAACCACATTCTGGACATGGCAAAATCACCTGCCGCCTATGCCAGAACCGCTTGGCGAACACTCCGGAATCACCTGTCAGGCATGCCGGAACCACCTCTCAGACCTGCCAGAACCACATGCCAATGACACCGGAAGCACCTGCCGAGCATGCCGGAAGCACCTGCTCGACTCGCCAGAACCACCTGTCGGACACGCCAAAATCAGCTGCCGGCTACGCCACAGCCAGTTGGTGAACACTCCGGAAACACCTGCCGGGCTGGCTGGAACCACCTGCCAGTCACGCCAACATCACCTGCCAGCTACGCCAGAACCACTTGGCGGAGACTCCAGAAACACCTGTTGGGCCAGCCGGAACCACCTCTCAGACGTGCCAGAACCATGTGCCTGAGATGCTGGAACCGCACCCCGAACAGACCGAAACCACCTGCCAGACCCAACTGAACCACCTGCCGAGCACGCAGGAACAACCTGCTCGCATCGCCGGAACCACCTGCCGGGCGCAGCGGAAGCACCTGCCGAGCGCGCCGGAGCCACCTGCTCGCCTCGCCGGAAACACCAGCCGGGCCCAGCGGAAGCACCTGCCGAGCGCACGGGAGCCACCTGCTCGCCTCGCCGGAACCACCTGCCCGGCGCGCCGGAGCCACCTGCTCTCCTCGCCGGAACCACCTGCCGGGCGCAGCTGAAGCACCTGCCGGGCGCGCCGGAGCCACCTGCTCGGCTCGCCGGAACCACCTGCCGGGCCCTAACCCTAACCCTAACCCTAACCCTATCCCCAAACCCTAACCCTAACCCTAACCCCTAACCCTAAGCCTAACCCTAAACCCTAACCCAACCGTAACCCTAACCCTAACCCTACCCCTAACCCTAACCCCTAACCCCAAACCCTAAACCCTAACCCTAACCGTAACCCTAACCCTATCCCTAACCCTAACCTGACGGACAGGCTGGAACCAGCTGCTCAACTCGCCGGAACCACCTGCCAGACATGCCAGAACCACCTGCCGAGCACGCCGGAGCCACCTGCTGGTCTCACCAGAACCACCTGCCTGACAGGCCAAAATCAACAGCTGGCTATGAGAGAACCACCTGGCAGACAATCCGCAATAACCTGCCAGGCATGCAGGAACCACCTCTCAGACGTAAGAGAACCACGTGCCGGACACGCTGGAACCACGTCCTGGACAGACTGGAACCACCTGCCGGACATGCCTGGACCACCTGCCGAGCACGCCGGAACCACCTGCTCGACTCGCAGGACCCATGTGCCAGACACGCCAAAATGAACTGCCGGCTACACCAGAACCACTTACCGGACACTCCGGAATAACCTGCCCGGCATGCCAGAACCACCTCTCAGAAGTGCCAGAAGCACGTGCTGGACATGCCGGAACAACCTATCGGACAGAACGGAACAACCTGCCGGACACACCAAAATCACCTGCGGGCTACGCCAGAACCACTTGGAGGACTCTCCGGGAAAACCTGCCGGGCATGCTGGAACCACCTCTCAGACGTGCCTGAACCACGTGGCGGACACTCCGGAAACGCATGTCGGGCCGGCCGGAACCACCTCTCAGACGTGCCAGAACCTCATGCCGGACACCCCAGAACCACCTGCTGGACAGACCGGAAACACCTGCCGGACACGCCGGAACCACATGTTCGACTCGCTGGAACCACATTCTGGACATGGCAAAATCACCTGCCGCCTATGCCAGAACCGCTTGGCGAACACTCCGGAATCACCTGTCAGGCATGCCGGAACCACCTCTCAGACCTGCCAGAACCACATGCCAATGACACCGGAAGCACCTGCCGAGCATGCCGGAAGCACCTGCTCGACTCGCCAGAACCACCTGTCGGACACGCCAAAATCAGCTGCCGGCTACGCCACAGCCAGTTGGTGAACACTCCGGAAACACCTGCCGGGCTGGCTGGAACCACCTGCCAGTCACGCCAACATCACCTGCCAGCTACGCCAGAACCACTTGGCGGAGACTCCAGAAACACCTGTTGGGCCAGCCGGAACCACCTCTCAGACGTGCCAGAACCATGTGCCTGAGATGCTGGAACCGCACCCCGAACAGACCGAAACCACCTGCCAGACCCAACTGAACCACCTGCCGAGCACGCAGGAACAACCTGCTCGCATCGCCGGAACCACCTGCCGGGCGCAGCGGAAGCACCTGCCGAGCGCGCCGGAGCCACCTGCTCGCCTCGCCGGAAACACCAGCCGGGCCCAGCGGAAGCACCTGCCGAGCGCACGGGAGCCACCTGCTCGCCTCGCCGGAACCACCTGCCCGGCGCGCCGGAGCCACCTGCTCTCCTCGCCGGAACCACCTGCCGGGCGCAGCGGAAGCACCTGCCGGACGCGCCGGAGCCACCTGCTCGGCTCGCCGGAACCACCTGCCGGGCCCTAACCCTAACCCTAACCCTAACCCTATCCCCAAACCCTAACCCTAACCCTAACCCCTAACCCTAAGCCTAACCCTAAACCCTAACCCAACTGTAACCCTAACCCTAACCCTACCCCTAACCCTAACCCCTAACCCCAAACCCTAAACCCTAACCCTAACCGTAACCCAAACCCTATCCCTAACCCTAACCTGACGGACAGGCTGGAACCAGCTGCTCAACTCGCCGGAACCACCTGCCAGACATGCCAGAACCACCTGCCGAGCACGCCGGAGCCACCTGCTGGTCTCACCAGAACCACCTGCCTGACAGGCCAAAATCAACAGCTGGCTATGAGAGAACCACCTGGCAGACAATCCGCAATAACCTGCCAGGCATGCAGGAACCACCTCTCAGACGTAAGAGAACCACGTGCCGGACACGCTGGAACCACGTCCTGGACAGACTGGAACCACCTGCCGGACATGCCTGGACCACCTGCCGAGCACGCCGGAACCACCTGCTCGACTCGCAGGACCCATGTGCCAGACACGCCAAAATGAACTGCCGGCTACACCAGAACCACTTACCGGACACTCCGGAATAACCTGCCCGGCATGCCAGAACCACCTCTCACAAGTGCCAGAAGCACGTGCTGGACATGCCGGAACAACCTATCGGACAGAACGGAACAACCTGCCGGACACACCAAAATCACCTGCGGGCTACGCCAGAACCACTTGGAGGACTCTCCGGGAAAACCTGCCGGGCATGCTGGAACCACCTCTCAGACGTGCCTGAACCACGTGGCGGACACTCCGGAAACGCATGTCGGGCCGGCTGGAACCACCTCTCAGACGTGCCAGAACCTCATGCCGGACACCCCAGAACCACCTGCTGGACAGACCGGAAACACCTGCCGGACACGCCGGAACCACATGTTCGACTCGCTGGAACCACATTCTGGACATGGCAAAATCACCTGCCGCCTATGCCAGAACCGCTTGGCGAACACTCCGGAATCACCTGTCAGGCATGCCGGAACCACCTCTCAGACCTGCCAGAACCACATGCCAGTGACACCGGAAGCACCTGCCGAGCATGCCGGAAGCACCTGCTCGACTCGCCAGAACCACCAGTCGGACACGCCAAAATCAGCTGCCGGCTACGCCACAGCCAGTTGGTGAACACTCCGGAAACACCTGCCGGGCTGGCTGGAACCACCTGCCAGTCACGCCAACATCACCTGCCAGCTACGCCAGAACCACTTGGCGGAGACTCCAGAAACACCTGTTGGGCCAGCCGGAACCACCTCTCAGACGTGCCAGAACCATGTGCCTGAGATGCTGGAACCACACCCCGAACAGACCGAAACCACCTGCCAGACCCAACTGAACCACCTGCCGAGCACGCAGGAACAACCTGCTCGCCTCGCCGGAACCACCAGCCGGGCGCAGCGGAAGCACCTGCCGAGCGCGCCGGAGCCACCAGCTCGCCTCGCCGGAACCACCTGCCTGGCGAGCCGGAGCCACCTGCTCGCCTCGCCGGAACCACCTGCCAGGCCCAGCAGAAGCACCTGCCGGGCGCGCCGGAGCCACCTGCTCGCCTCGCCGGAACCACCTGCCGGGTGCAGCGGAAGCACCTGCCGAGCGCGCCGGAGCCACCAGCTCGCCTCGCCGGAACCACCTGCCCGGCGCGCCGGAGCCACCTGCTCGCCTCGCCGGAACCACCTGCCAGGCCCAGCAGAAGCACCTGCCGGGCGCGCCGGAGCCACCTGCTCGCCTCGCCGGAACCACCTGCCGGGTGCAGCGGAAGCACCTGCCGAGCGCGCCGGAGCCACCTGCTCGCCTCGCCGGAACCACCTGCCGGGCCCAGCGGAAGCACCTGCCGAGCGCGCCGGAGCCACCTGCTCGCCTCGCCGGAACCACGTGCCGGGCACTAACCCTAACCCTAACCCTAACCCTATCCCCAAACCCTAACCCTAACCCTAACCCCTAACCCTAAGCCTAACCCTAAACCCTAACCCAACCGTAACCCTAACCCTAACCCTACCCCTAACCCTAACCCCTAACCCCAAACCCTAAACCCTAACCCTAACCGTAACCCTAACCCTATCCCTAACCCTAACCTGACGGACAGGCTGGAACCAGCTGCTCAACTCGCCGGAACCACCTGCCAGACATGCCAGAACCACCTGCCTGACAGGCCAAAATCAACAGCTGGCTATGAGAGAACCACCTGGCAGACAATCCGCAATAACCTGCCAGGCATGCAGGAACCACCTCTCAGACGTAAGAGAACCACGTGCCGGACACGCTGGAACCACGTCCTGGACAGACTGGAACCACCTGCCGGACATGCCTGGACCACCTGCCGAGCACGCCGGAACCACCTGCTCGACTCGCAGGACCCATGTGCCAGACACGCCAAAATGAACTGCCGGCTACACCAGAACCACTTACCGGACACTCCGGAATAACCTGCCCGGCATGCCAGAACCACCTCTCAGAAGTGCCAGAAGCACGTGCTGGACATGCCGGAACAACCTATCGGACAGAACGGAACAACCTGCCGGACACACCAAAATCACCTGCGGGCTACGCCAGAACCACTTGGAGGACTCTCCGGGAAAACCTGCCGGGCATGCTGGAACCACCTCTCAGACGTGCCTGAACCACGTGGCGGACACTCCGGAAACGCATGTCGGGCCGGCCGGAACCACCTCTCAGACGTGCCAGAACCTCATGCCGGACACCCCAGAACCACCTGCTGGACAGACCGGAAACACCTGCCGGACACGCCGGAACCACATGTTCGACTCGCTGGAACCACATTCTAGACATGGCAAAATCACCTGCCGCCTATGCCAGAACCGCTTGGCGAACACTCCGGAATCACCTGTCAGGCATGCCGGAACCACCTCTCAGACCTGCCAGAACCACATGCCAGTGACACCGGAAGCACCTGCCGAGCATGCCGGAAGCACCTGCTCGACTCGCCAGAACCACCAGTCGGACACGCCAAAATCACCTGCCGGCTACGCCACAGCCAGTTGGTGAACACTCCGGAAACACCTGCCGGGCTGGCTGGAACCACCTGCCAGTCACGCCAACATCACCTGCCAGCTACGCCAGAACCACTTGGCGGAGACTCCAGAAACACCTGTTGGGCCAGCCGGAACCACCTCTCAGACGTGCCAGAACCATGTGCCTGAGATGCTGGAACCACACCCCGAACAGACCGAAACCACCTGCCAGACCCAACTGAACCACCTGCCGAGCACGCAGGAACAACCTGCTCGCCTCGCCGGAACCACCTGCCGGGCGCAGCGGAAGCACCTGCCGAGCGCGCCGGAGCCACCAGCTCGCCTCGCCGGAACCACCTGCCCGGCGCGCCGGAGCCACCTGCTCGCCTCGCCGGAACCACCTGCCAGGCCCAGCAGAAGCACCTGCCGGGCGCGCCGGAGCCACCGGCTCGCCTCGCCGGAACCACCTGCCGGGTGCAGCGGAAGCACCTGCCGAGCGCGCCGGAGCCACCTGCTCGCCTCGCCGGAACCACCTGCCGGGCCCAGCGGAAGCACCTGCCGAGCGCGCCGGAGCCACCTGCTCGCCTCGCCGGAACCACGTGCCGGGCACTAACCCTAACCCTAACCCTAACCCTATCCCCAAACCCTAACCCTAACCCTAACCCCTAACCCTAAGCCTAACCCTAAACCCTAACCCAACCGTAACCCTAACCCTAACCCTACCCCTAACCCTAACCCCTAACCCCAAACCCTAAACCCTAACCCTAACCGTAACCCTAACCCTATCCCTAACCCTAACCTGACGGACAGGCTGGAACCAGCTGCTCAACTCGCCGGAACCACCTGCCAGACATGCCAGAACCACCTGCCTGACAGGCCAAAATCAACAGCTGGCTATGAGAGAACCACCTGGCAGACAATCCGCAATAACCTGCCAGGCATGCAGGAACCACCTCTCAGACGTAAGAGAACCACGTGCCGGACACGCTGGAACCACGTCCTGGACAGACTGGAACCACCTGCCGGACATGCCTGGACCACCTGCCGAGCACGCCGGAACCACCTGCTCGACTCGCAGGACCCATGTGCCAGACACGCCAAAATGAACTGCCGGCTACACCAGAACCACTTACCGGACACTCCGGAATAACCTGCCCGGCATGCCAGAACCACCTCTCAGAAGTGCCAGAAGCACGTGCTGGACATGCCGGAACAACCTATCGGACAGAACGGAACAACCTGCCGGACACACCAAAATCACCTGCGGGCTACGCCAGAACCACTTGGAGGACTCTCCGGGAAAACCTGCCGGGCATGCTGGAACCACCTCTCAGACGTGCCTGAACCACGTGGCGGACACTCCGGAAACGCATGTCGGGCCGGCCGGAACCACCTCTCAGACGTGCCAGAACCTCATGCCGGACACCCCAGAACCACCTGCTGGACAGACCGGAAACACCTGCCGGACACGCCGGAACCACATGTTCGACTCGCTGGAACCACATTCTGGACATGGCAAAATCACCTGCCGCCTATGCCAGAACCGCTTGGCGAACACTCCGGAATCACCTGTCAGGCATGCCGGAACCACCTCTCAGACATGCCAGAACCACATGCCAATGACACCGGAAGCACCTGCCGAGCATGCCGGAAGCACCTGCTCGACTCGCCAGAACCACCTGTCGGACACGCCAAAATCACCTGCCGGCTACGCCACAGCCAGTTGGTGAACACTCCGGAAACACCTGCCGGGCTGGCTGGAACCACCTGCCAGTCACGCCAACATCACCTGCCAGCTACGCCAGAACCACTTGGCGGAGACTCCAGAAACACCTGTTGGGCCAGCCGGAACCACCTCTCAGACGTGCCAGAACCATGTGCCTGAGATGCTGGAACCACACCCCGAACAGACCGAAACCACCTGCCAGACCCAACTGAACCACCTGCCGAGCACGCAGGAACAACCTGCTCGCCTCGCCGGAACCACCTGCCGGGCGCAGCGGAAGCACCTGCCAAGCGCGCCAAAGCCACCAGCTCGCCTCGCCGGAACCACCTGCCTGGCGCGCCGGAGCCACCTGCTCGCCTCGCCGGAACCACCTGCCAGGCCCAGCAGAAGCACCTGCCGGGCGCGCCGGAGCCACCTGCTCGCCTCGCCGGAACCACCTGCCGGGTGCAGCGGAAGCACCTGCCGAGCGCGCCGGAGCCACCAGCTCGCCTCGCTGGAACCACCTGCCCGGCGCGCCGGAGCCACCTGCTCGCCTCGCCGGAACCACCTGCCAGGCCCAGCAGAAGCACCTGCCGGGCGCGCCGGAGCCACCTGCTCGCCTCGCCGGAACCACCTGCCGGGCGCAGCGGAAGCACCTGCCAAGCGCGCCAAAGCCACCAGCTCGCCTCGCCGGAACCACCTGCCTGGCGCGCCGGAGCCACCTGCTCGCCTCGCCGGAACCACCTGCCAGGCCCAGCAGAAGCACCTGCCGGGCGCGCCGGAGCCACCTGCTCGCCTCGCCGGAACCACCTGCCGGGTGCAGCGGAAGCACCTGCCGAGCGCGCCGGAGCCACCAGCTCGCCTCGCCGGAACCACCTGCCCGGCGCGCCGGAGCCACCTGCTCGCCTCGCCGGAACCACCTGCCAGGCCCAGCAGAAGCACCTGCCGGGCGCGCCGGAGCCACCTGCTCGCCTCGCCGGAACCACCTGCCGGGTGCAGCGGAAGCACCTGCCGAGCGCGCCGGAGCCACCTGCTCGCCTCGCCGGAACCACGTGCCGGGCACTAACCCTAACCCTAACCCTAACCCTATCCCCAAACCCTAACCCTAACCCTAACCCCTAACCCTAAGCCTAACCCTAAACCCTAACCCAACCGTAACCCTAACCCTAACCCTACCCCTAACCCTAACCCCTAACCCCAAACCCTAAACCCTAACCCTAACCGTAACCCTAACCCTATCCCTAACCCTAACCTGACGGACAGGCTGGAACCAGCTGCTCAACTCGCCGGAACCACCTGCCAGACATGCCAGAACCACCTGCCTGACAGGCCAAAATCAACAGCTGGCTATGAGAGAACCACCTGGCAGACAATCCGCAATAACCTGCCAGGCATGCAGGAACCACCTCTCAGACGTAAGAGAACCACGTGCCGGACACGCTGGAACCACGTCCTGGACAGACTGGAACCACCTGCCGGACATGCCTGGACCACCTGCCGAGCACGCCGGAACCACCTGCTCGACTCGCAGGACCCATGTGCCAGACACGCCAAAATGAACTGCCGGCTACACCAGAACCACTTACCGGACACTCCGGAATAACCTGCCCGGCATGCCAGAACCACCTCTCAGAAGTGCCAGAAGCACGTGCTGGACATGCCGGAACAACCTATCGGACAGAACGGAACAACCTGCCGGACACACCAAAATCACCTGCGGGCTACGCCAGAACCACTTGGAGGACTCTCCGGGAAAACCTGCCGGGCATGCTGGAACCACCTCTCAGACGTGCCTGAACCACGTGGCGGACACTCCGGAAACGCATGTCGGGCCGGCCGGAACCACCTCTCAGACGTGCCAGAACCTCATGCCGGACACCCCAGAACCACCTGCTGGACAGACCGGAAACACCTGCCGGACACGCCGGAACCACATGTTCGACTCGCTGGAACCACATTCTGGACATGGCAAAATCACCTGCCGCCTATGCCAGAACCGCTTGGCGAACACTCCGGAATCACCTGTCAGGCATGCCGGAACCACCTCTCAGACCTGCCAGAACCACATGCCAATGACACCGGAAGCACCTGCCGAGCATGCCGGAAGCACCTGCTCGACTCGCCAGAACCACCTGTCGGACACGCCAAAATCACCTGCCGGCTACGCCACAGCCAGTTGGTGAACACTCCGGAAACACCTGCCGGGCTGGCTGGAACCACCTGCCAGTCACGCCAACATCACCTGCCAGCTACGCCAGAACCACTTGGCGGAGACTCCAGAAACACCTGTTGGGCCAGCCGGAACCACCTCTCAGACGTGCCAGAACCATGTGCCTGAGATGCTGGAACCGCACCCCGAACAGACCGAAACCACCTGCCAGACCCAACTGAACCACCTGCCGAGCACGCAGGAACAACCTGCTCGCATCGCCGGAACCACCTGCCGGGCGCAGCGGAAGCACCTGCCGAGCGCGCCGGAGCCACCTGCTCGCCTCGCCGGAACCACCTGCCAGGCCCAGCAGAAGCACCTGCCGGGCGCGCCGGAGCCACCTGCTCGCCTCGCCGGAACCACCTGCCGGGTGCAGCGGAAGCACCTGCCGAGCGCGCCGGAGCCACCAGCTCGCCTCGCCGGAACCACCTGCCCGGCGCGCCGGAGCCACCTGCTCGCCTCGCCGGAACCACCTGCCAGGCCCAGCAGAAGCACCTGCCGGGCGCGCCGGAGCCACCTGCTCGCCTCGCCGGAACCACCTGCCGGGTGCAGCGGAAGCACCTGCCGAGCGCGCCGGAGCCACCTGCTCGCCTCGCCGGAACCACGTGCCGGGCCCAGCGGAAGCACCTGCCGAGCGCGCCGGAGCCACCGGCTCGCCTCGCCGGAACCACGTGCCGGGCACTAACCCTAACCCTAACCCTAACCCTATCCCCAAACCCTAACCCTAACCCTAACCCCTAACCCTAAGCCTAACCCTAAACCCTAACCCAACCGTAACCCTAACCCTAACCCTAACCCTAACCCTAACCCCTAACCCCAAACCCTAAACCCTAACCCTAACCGTAACCCTAACCCTATCCCTAACCCTAACCTGACGGACAGGCTGGAACCAGCTGCTCAACTCGCCGGAACCACCTGCCAGACATGCCAGAACCACCTGCCTGACAGGCCAAAATCAACAGCTGGCTATGAGAGAACCACCTGGCAGACAATCCGCAATAACCTGCCAGGCATGCAGGAACCACCTCTCAGACGTAAGAGAACCACGTGCCGGACACGCTGGAACCACGTCCTGGACAGACTGGAACCACCTGCCGGACATGCCTGGACCACCTGCCGAGCACGCCGGAACCACCTGCTCGACTCGCAGGACCCATGTGCCAGACACGCCAAAATGAACTGCCGGCTACACCAGAACCACTTACCGGACACTCCGGAATAACCTGCCCGGCATGCCAGAACCACCTCTCAGAAGTGCCAGAAGCACGTGCTGGACATGCCGGAACAACCTATCGGACAGAACGGAACAACCTGCCGGACACACCAAAATCACCTGCGGGCTACGCCAGAACCACTTGGAGGACTCTCCGGGAAAACCTGCCGGGCATGCTGGAACCACCTCTCAGACGTGCCTGAACCACGTGGCGGACACTCCGGAAACGCATGTCGGGCCGGCCGGAACCACCTCTCAGACGTGCCAGAACCTCATGCCGGACACCCCAGAACCACCTGCTGGACAGACCGGAAACACCTGCCGGACACGCCGGAACCACATGTTCGACTCGCTGGAACCACATTCTAGACATGGCAAAATCACCTGCCGCCTATGCCAGAACCGCTTGGCGAACACTCCGGAATCACCTGTCAGGCATGCCGGAACCACCTCTCAGACCTGCCAGAACCACATGCCAGTGACACCGGAAGCACCTGCCGAGCATGCCGGAAGCACCTGCTCGACTCGCCAGAACCACCAGTCGGACACGCCAAAATCACCTGCCGGCTACGCCACAGCCAGTTGGTGAACACTCCGGAAACACCTGCCGGGCTGGCTGGAACCACCTGCCAGTCACGCCAACATCACCTGCCAGCTACGCCAGAACCACTTGGCGGAGACTCCAGAAACACCTGTTGGGCCAGCCGGAACCACCTCTCAGACGTGCCAGAACCATGTGCCTGAGATGCTGGAACCACACCCCGAACAGACCGAAACCACCTGCCAGACCCAACTGAACCACCTGCCGAGCACGCAGGAACAACCTGCTCGCCTCGCCGGAACCACCTGCCGGGCGCAGCGGAAGCACCTGCCGAGCGCGCCGGAGCCACCAGCTCGCCTCGCCGGAACCACCTGCCCGGCGCGCCGGAGCCACCTGCTCGCCTCGCCGGAACCACCTGCCAGGCCCAGCAGAAGCACCTGCCGGGCGCGCCGGAGCCACCGGCTCGCCTCGCCGGAACCACCTGCCGGGTGCAGCGGAAGCACCTGCCGAGCGTGCCGGAGCCACCTGCTCGCCTCGCCGGAACCACCTGCCGGGCCCAGCGGAAGCACCTGCCGAGCGCGCCGGAGCCACCTGCTCGCCTCGCCGGAACCACGTGCCGGGCACTAACCCTAACCCTAACCCTAACCCTATCCCCAAACCCTAACCCTAACCCTAACCCCTAACCCTAAGCCTAACCCTAAACCCTAACCCAACCGTAACCCTAACCCTAACCCTACCCCTAACCCTAACCCCTAACCCCAAACCCTAAACCCTAACCCTAACCGTAACCCTAACCCTATCCCTAACCCTAACCTGACGGACAGGCTGGAACCAGCTGCTCAACTCGCCGGAACCACCTGCCAGACATGCCAGAACCACCTGCCTGACAGGCCAAAATCAACAGCTGGCTATGAGAGAACCACCTGGCAGACAATCCGCAATAACCTGCCAGGCATGCAGGAACCACCTCTCAGACGTAAGAGAACCACGTGCCGGACACGCTGGAACCACGTCCTGGACAGACTGGAACCACCTGCCGGACATGCCTGGACCACCTGCCGAGCACGCCGGAACCACCTGCTCGACTCGCAGGACCCATGTGCCAGACACGCCAAAATGAACTGCCGGCTACACCAGAACCACTTACCGGACACTCCGGAATAACCTGCCCGGCATGCCAGAACCACCTCTCAGAAGTGCCAGAAGCACGTGCTGGACATGCCGGAACAACCTATCGGACAGAACGGAACAACCTGCCGGACACACCAAAATCACCTGCGGGCTACGCCAGAACCACTTGGAGGACTCTCCGGGAAAACCTGCCGGGCATGCTGGAACCACCTCTCAGACGTGCCTGAACCACGTGGCGGACACTCCGGAAACGCATGTCGGGCCGGCCGGAACCACCTCTCAGACGTGCCAGAACCTCATGCCGGACACCCCAGAACCACCTGCTGGACAGACCGGAAACACCTGCCGGACACGCCGGAACCACATGTTCGACTCGCTGGAACCACATTCTGGACATGGCAAAATCACCTGCCGCCTATGCCAGAACCGCTTGGCGAACACTCCGGAATCACCTGTCAGGCATGCCGGAACCACCTCTCAGACATGCCAGAACCACATGCCAATGACACCGGAAGCACCTGCCGAGCATGCCGGAAGCACCTGCTCGACTCGCCAGAACCACCTGTCGGACACGCCAAAATCACCTGCCGGCTACGCCACAGCCAGTTGGTGAACACTCCGGAAACACCTGCCGGGCTGGCTGGAACCACCTGCCAGTCACGCCAACATCACCTGCCAGCTACGCCAGAACCACTTGGCGGAGACTCCAGAAACACCTGTTGGGCCAGCCGGAACCACCTCTCAGACGTGCCAGAACCATGTGCCTGAGATGCTGGAACCACACCCCGAACAGACCGAAACCACCTGCCAGACCCAACTGAACCACCTGCCGAGCACGCAGGAACAACCTGCTCGCCTCGCCGGAACCACCTGCCGGGCGCAGCGGAAGCACCTGCCAAGCGCGCCAAAGCCACCAGCTCGCCTCGCCGGAACCACCTGCCTGGCGCGCCGGAGCCACCTGCTCGCCTCGCCGGAACCACCTGCCAGGCCCAGCAGAAGCACCTGCCGGGCGCGCCGGAGCCACCTGCTCGCCTCGCCGGAACCACCTGCCGGGTGCAGCGGAAGCACCTGCCGAGCGCGCCGGAGCCACCAGCTCGCCTCGCTGGAACCACCTGCCCGGCGCGCCGGAGCCACCTGCTCGCCTCGCCGGAACCACCTGCCAGGCCCAGCAGAAGCACCTGCCGGGCGCGCCGGAGCCACCTGCTCGCCTCGCCGGAACCACCTGCCGGGTGCAGCGGAAGCACCTCCCGAGCGCGCCGGAGCCACCTGCTCGCCTCGCCAGAACCACCTGCCGGGCCCAGCGGAAGCACGTGCCAAGCACGCCGGAGCCACCTGCTCGCCTCGCCGGAACCACGTGCCGGGCACTAACCCTAACCCTAACCCTAACCCTATCCCCAAACCCTAACCCTAACCCTAACCCCTAACCCTAAGCCTAACCCTAAACCCTAACCCAACCGTAACCCTAACCCTAACCCTAACCCTAACTCTAACCCCTAACCCCAAACCCTAAACCCTAACCCTAACCGTAACCCTAACCCTATCCCTAACCCTAACCTGACGGACAGGCTGGAACCAGCTGCTCAACTCGCCGGAACCACCTGCCAGACATGCCAGAACCACCTGCCTGACAGGCCAAAATCAACAGCTGGCTATGAGAGAACCACCTGGCAGACAATCCGCAATAACCTCCCAGGCATGCAGGAACCACCTCTCAGACGTAAGAGAACCACGTGCCGGACACGCTGGAACCACGTCCTGGACAGACTGGAACCACCTGCCGGACATGCCTGGACCACCTGCCGAGCACGCCGGAACCACCTGCTCGACTCGCAGGACCCATGTGCCAGACACGCCAAAATGAACTGCCGGCTACACAAGAACCACTTACCGGACACTCCGGAATAACCTGCCCGGCATGCCAGAACCACCTCTCACAAGTGCCAGAAGCACGTGCTGGACATGCCGGAACAACCTATCGGACAGAACGGAACAACCTGCCGGACACACCAAAATCACCTGCGGGCTACGCCAGAACCACTTGGAGGACTCTCCGGGAAAACCTGCCGGGCATGCTGGAACCACCTCTCAGACGTGCCTGAACCACGTGGCGGACACTCCGGAAACGCATGTCGGGCCGGCCGGAACCACCTCTCAGACGTGCCAGAACCTCATGCCGGACACCCCAGAACCACCTGCTGGACAGACCGGAAACACCTGCCGGACACGCCGGAACCACATGTTCGACTCGCTGGAACCACATTCTGGACATGGCAAAATCACCTGCCGCCTATGCCAGAACCGCTTGGCGAGCACTCCGGAATCACCTGTCAGGCATGCCGGAACCACCTCTCAGACCTGCCAGAACCACATGCCAGTGACACCGGAAGCACCTGCCGAGCATGCCGGAAGCACCTGCTCGACTCGCCAGAACCACCAGTCGGACACGCCAAAATCACCTGCCGGCTACGCCACAGCCAGTTGGTGAACACTCCGGAAACACCTGCCGGGCTGGCTGGAACCACCTGCCAGTCACGCCAACATCACCTGCCAGCTACGCCAGAACCACTTGGCGGAGACTCCAGAAACACCTGTTGGGCCAGCCGGAACCACCTCTCAGACGTGCCAGAACCATGTGCCTGAGATGCTGGAACCACACCCCGAACAGACCGAAACCACCTGCCAGACCCAACTGAACCACCTGCCGAGCACGCAGGAACAACCTGCTCGCCTCGCCGGAACCACCTGCCGGGCGCAGCGGAAGCACCTGCCAAGCGCGCCAAAGCCACCAGCTCGCCTCGCCGGAACCACCTGCCTGGCGCGCCGGAGCCACCTGCTCGCCTCGCCGGAACCACCTGCCAGGCCCAGCAGAAGCACCTGCCGGGCGCGCCGGAGCCACCTGCTCGCCTCGCCGGAACCACCTGCCGGGTGCAGCGGAAGCACCTGCCGAGCGCGCCGGAGCCACCAGCTCGCCTCGCTGGAACCACCTGCCCGGCGCGCCGGAGCCACCTGCTCGCCTCGCCGGAACCACCTGCCAGGCCCAGCAGAAGCACCTGCCGGGCGCGCCGGAGCCACCTGCTCGCCTCGCCGGAACCACCTGCCGGGTGCAGCGGAAGCACCTGCCGAGCGCGCCGGAGCCACCTGCTCGCCTCGCCAGAACCACCTGCCGGGCCCAGCGGAAGCACGTGCCAAGCACGCCGGAGCCACCTGCTCGCCTCGCCGGAACCACGTGCCGGGCACTAACCCTAACCCTAACCCTAACCCTATCCCCAAACCCTAACCCTAACCCTAACCCCTAACCCTAAGCCTAACCCTAAACCCTAACCCAACCGTAACCCTAACCCTAACCCTAACCCTAACCCTAACCCCTAACCCCAAACCCTAAACCCTAACCCTAACCGTAACCCTAACCCTATCCCTAACCCTAACCTGACGGACAGGCTGGAACCAGCTGCTCAACTCGCCGGAACCACCTGCCAGACATGCCAGAACCACCTGCCTGACAGGCCAAAATCAACAGCTGGCTATGAGAGAACCACCTGGCAGACAATCCGCAATAACCTGCCAGGCATGCAGGAACCACCTCTCAGACGTAAGAGAACCACGTGCCGGACACGCTGGAACCACGTCCTGGACAGACTGGAACCACCTGCCGGACATGCCTGGACCACCTGCCGAGCACGCCGGAACCACCTGCTCGACTCGCAGGACCCATGTGCCAGACACGCCAAAATGAACTGCCGGCTACACCAGAACCACTTACCGGACACTCCGGAATAACCTGCCCGGCATGCCAGAACCACCTCTCACAAGTGCCAGAAGCACGTGCTGGACATGCCGGAACAACCTATCGGACAGAACGGAACAACCTGCCGGACACACCAAAATCACCTGCGGGCTACGCCAGAACCACTTGGAGGACTCTCCGGGAAAACCTGCCGGGCATGCTGGAACCACCTCTCAGACGTGCCTGAACCACGTGGCGGACACTCCGGAAACGCATGTCGGGCCGGCCGGAACCACCTCTCAGACGTGCCAGAACCTCATGCCGGACACCCCAGAACCACCTGCTGGACAGACCGGAAACACCTGCCGGACACGCCGGAACCACATGTTCGACTCGCTGGAACCACATTCTGGACATGGCAAAATCACCTGCCGCCTATGCCAGAACCGCTTGGCGAACACTCCGGAATCACCTGTCAGGCATGCCGGAACCACCTCTCAGACCTGCCAGAACCACATGCCAATGACACCGGAAGCACCTGCCGAGCATGCCGGAAGCACCTGCTCGACTCGCCAGAACCACCTGTCGGACACGCCAAAATCACCTGCCGGCTACGCCACAGCCAGTTGGTGAACACTCCGGAAACACCTGCCGGGCTGGCTGGAACCACCTGCCAGTCACGCCAACATCACCTGCCAGCTACGCCAGAACCACTTGGCGGAGACTCCAGAAACACCTGTTGGGCCAGCCGGAACCACCTCTCAGACGTGCCAGAACCATGTGCCTGAGATGCTGGAACCGCACCCCGAACAGACCGAAACCACCTGCCAGACCCAACTGAACCACCTGCCGAGCACGCAGGAACAACCTGCTCGCATCGCCGGAACCACCTGCCGGGCGCAGCGGAAGCACCTGCCGAGCGCGCCGGAGCCACCTGCTCGCCTCGCCGGAAACACCAGCCGGGCCCAGCGGAAGCACCTGCCGAGCGCACGGGAGCCACCTGCTCGCCTCGCCGGAACCACCTGGCGGGCGCGCCGGAGCCACCTGCTCTCCTCGCCGGAACCACCTGCCGGGCGCAGCGGAAGCACCTGCCGGGCGCGCCGGAGCCACCTGCTCGGCTCGCCGGAACCACCTGCCGGGCCCTAACCCTAACCCTAACCCTAACCCTATCCCCAAACCCTAACCCTAACCCTAACCCCTAACCCTAAGCCTAACCCTAAACCCTAACCCAACCGTAACCCTAACCCTAACCCTACCCCTAACCCTAACCCCTAACCCCAAACCCTAAACCCTAACCCTAACCGTAACCCTAACCCTATCCCTAACCCTAACCTGACGGACAGGCTGGAACCAGCTGCTCAACTCGCCGGAACCACCTGCCAGACATGCCAGAACCACCTGCCGAGCACGCCGGAGCCACCTGCTGGTCTCACCAGAACCACCTGCCTGACAGGCCAAAATCAACAGCTGGCTATGAGAGAACCACCTGGCAGACAATCCGCAATAACCTGCCAGGCATGCAGGAACCACCTCTCAGACGTAAGAGAACCACGTGCCGGACACGCTGGAACCACGTCCTGGACAGACTGGAACCACCTGCCGGACATGCCTGGACCACCTGCCGAGCACGCCGGAACCACCTGCTCGACTCGCAGGACCCATGTGCCAGACACGCCAAAATGAACTGCCGGCTACACCAGAACCACTTACCGGACACTCCGGAATAACCTGCCCGGCATGCCAGAACCACCTCTCACAAGTGCCAGAAGCACGTGCTGGACATGCCGGAACAACCTATCGGACAGAACGGAACAACCTGCCGGACACACCAAAATCACCTGCGGGCTACGCCAGAACCACTTGGAGGACTCTCCGGGAAAACCTGCCGGGCATGCTGGAACCACCTCTCAGACGTGCCTGAACCACGTGGCGGACACTCCGGAAACGCATGTCGGGCCGGCCGGAACCACCTCTCAGACGTGCCAGAACCTCATGCCGGACACCCCAGAACCACCTGCTGGACAGACCGGAAACACCTGCCGGACACGCCGGAACCACATGTTCGACTCGCTGGAACCACATTCTGGACATGGCAAAATCACCTGCCGCCTATGCCAGAACCGCTTGGCGAACACTCCGGAATCACCTGTCAGGCATGCCGGAACCACCTCTCAGACCTGCCAGAACCACATGCCAATGACACCGGAAGCACCTGCCGAGCATGCCGGAAGCACCTGCTCGACTCGCCAGAACCACCTGTCGGACACGCCAAAATCACCTGCCGGCTACGCCACAGCCAGTTGGTGAACACTCCGGAAACACCTGCCGGGCTGGCTGGAACCACCTGCCAGTCACGCCAACATCA
Source organism: Equus asinus (assembly GCF_041296235.1). Classification (NCBI taxonomy): domain Eukaryota; kingdom Metazoa; phylum Chordata; class Mammalia; order Perissodactyla; family Equidae; genus Equus; species Equus asinus. The sequence continues at coordinate 43,588,877 of NC_091807.1, read as the reverse complement.
CCTGCCAGCTACGCCAGAACCACTTGGCGGAGACTCCAGAAACACCTGTTGGGCCAGCCGGAACCACCTCTCAGACGTGCCAGAACCATGTGCCTGAGATGCTGGAACCGCACCCCGAACAGACCGAAACCACCTGCCAGACCCAACTGAACCACCTGCCGAGCACGCAGGAACAACCTGCTCGCATCGCCGGAACCACCTGCCGGGCGCAGCGGAAGCACCTGCCGAGCGCGCCGGAGCCACCTGCTCGCCTCGCCGGAAACACCAGCCGGGCCCAGCGGAAGCACCTGCCGAGCGCACGGGAGCCACCTGCTCGCCTCGCCGGAACCACCTGCCCGGCGCGCCGGAGCCACCTGCTCTCCTCGCCGGAACCACCTGCCGGGCGCAGCGGAAGCACCTGCCGGGCGCGCCGGAGCCACCTGCTCGGCTCGCCGGAACCACCTGCCGGGCCCTAACCCTAACCCTAACCCTAACCCTATCCCCAAACCCTAACCCTAACCCTAACCCCTAACCCTAAGCCTAACCCTAAACCCTAACCCAACCGTAACCCTAACCCTAACCCTACCCCTAACCCTAACCCCTAACCCCAAACCCTAAACCCTAACCCTAACCGTAACCCTAACCCTATCCCTAACCCTAACCTGACGGACAGGCTGGAACCAGCTGCTCAACTCGCCGGAACCACCTGCCAGACATGCCAGAACCACCTGCCGAGCACGCCGGAGCCACCTGCTGGACTCACCAGAACCACCTGCCTGACAGGCCAAAATCAACAGCTGGCTATGAGAGAACCACCTGGCAGACAATCCGCAATAACCTGCCAGGCATGCAGGAACCACCTCTCAGACGTAAGAGAACCACGTGCCGGACACGCTGGAACCACGTCCTGGACAGACTGGAACCACCTGCCGGACATGCCTGGACCACCTGCCGAGCACGCCGGAACCACCTGCTCGACTCGCAGGACCCATGTGCCAGACACGCCAAAATGAACTGCCGGCTACACCAGAACCACTTACCGGACACTCCGGAATAACCTGCCCGGCATGCCAGAACCACCTCTCACAAGTGCCAGAAGCACGTGCTGGACATGCCGGAACAACCTATCGGACAGAACGGAACAACCTGCCGGACACACCAAAATCACCTGCGGGCTACGCCAGAACCACTTGGAGGACTCTCCGGGAAAACCTGCCGGGCATGCTGGAACCACCTCTCAGACGTGCCTGAACCACGTGGCGGACACTCCGGAAACGCATGTCGGGCCGGCCGGAACCACCTCTCAGACGTGCCAGAACCTCATGCCGGACACCCCAGAACCACCTGCTGGACAGACCGGAAACACCTGCCGGACACGCCGGAACCACATGTTCGACTCGCTGGAACCACATTCTGGACATGGCAAAATCACCTGCCGCCTATGCCAGAACCGCTTGGCGAACACTCCGGAATCACCTGTCAGGCATGCCGGAACCACCTCTCAGACCTGCCAGAACCACATGCCAATGACACCGGAAGCACCTGCCGAGCATGCCGGAAGCACCTGCTCGACTCGCCAGAACCACCTGTCGGACACGCCAAAATCAGCTGCCGGCTACGCCACAGCCAGTTGGTGAACACTCCGGAAACACCTGCCGGGCTGGCTGGAACCACCTGCCAGTCACGCCAACATCACCTGCCAGCTACGCCAGAACCACTTGGCGGAGACTCCAGAAACACCTGTTGGGCCAGCCGGAACCACCTCTCAGACGTGCCAGAACCATGTGCCTGAGATGCTGGAACCGCACCCCGAACAGACCGAAACCACCTGCCAGACCCAACTGAACCACCTGCCGAGCACGCAGGAACAACCTGCTCGCATCGCCGGAACCACCTGCCGGGCGCAGCGGAAGCACCTGCCGAGCGCGCCGGAGCCACCTGCTCGCCTCGCCGGAAACACCAGCCGGGCCCAGCGGAAGCACCTGCCGAGCGCACGGGAGCCACCTGCTCGCCTCGCCGGAACCACCTGCCCGGCGCGCCGGAGCCACCTGCTCTCCTCGCCGGAACCACCTGCCGGGCGCAGCTGAAGCACCTGCCGGGCGCGCCGGAGCCACCTGCTCGGCTCGCCGGAACCACCTGCCGGGCCCTAACCCTAACCCTAACCCTAACCCTATCCCCAAACCCTAACCCTAACCCTAACCCCTAACCCTAAGCCTAACCCTAAACCCTAACCCAACCGTAACCCTAACCCTAACCCTACCCCTAACCCTAACCCCTAACCCCAAACCCTAAACCCTAACCCTAACCGTAACCCTAACCCTATCCCTAACCCTAACCTGACGGACAGGCTGGAACCAGCTGCTCAACTCGCCGGAACCACCTGCCAGACATGCCAGAACCACCTGCCGAGCACGCCGGAGCCACCTGCTGGTCTCACCAGAACCACCTGCCTGACAGGCCAAAATCAACAGCTGGCTATGAGAGAACCACCTGGCAGACAATCCGCAATAACCTGCCAGGCATGCAGGAACCACCTCTCAGACGTAAGAGAACCACGTGCCGGACACGCTGGAACCACGTCCTGGACAGACTGGAACCACCTGCCGGACATGCCTGGACCACCTGCCGAGCACGCCGGAACCACCTGCTCGACTCGCAGGACCCATGTGCCAGACACGCCAAAATGAACTGCCGGCTACACCAGAACCACTTACCGGACACTCCGGAATAACCTGCCCGGCATGCCAGAACCACCTCTCACAAGTGCCAGAAGCACGTGCTGGACATGCCGGAACAACCTATCGGACAGAACGGAACAACCTGCCGGACACACCAAAATCACCTGCGGGCTACGCCAGAACCACTTGGAGGACTCTCCGGGAAAACCTGCCGGGCATGCTGGAACCACCTCTCAGACGTGCCTGAACCACGTGGCGGACACTCCGGAAACGCATGTCGGGCCGGCCGGAACCACCTCTCAGACGTGCCAGAACCTCATGCCGGACACCCCAGAACCACCTGCTGGACAGACCGGAAACACCTGCCGGACACGCCGGAACCACATGTTCGACTCGCTGGAACCACATTCTGGACATGGCAAAATCACCTGCCGCCTATGCCAGAACCGCTTGGCGAACACTCCGGAATCACCTGTCAGGCATGCCGGAACCACCTCTCAGACCTGCCAGAACCACATGCCAATGACACCGGAAGCACCTGCCGAGCATGCCGGAAGCACCTGCTCGACTCGCCAGAACCACCTGTCGGACACGCCAAAATCAGCTGCCGGCTACGCCACAGCCAGTTGGTGAACACTCCGGAAACACCTGCCGGGCTGGCTGGAACCACCTGCCAGTCACGCCAACATCACCTGCCAGCTACGCCAGAACCACTTGGCGGAGACTCCAGAAACACCTGTTGGGCCAGCCGGAACCACCTCTCAGACGTGCCAGAACCATGTGCCTGAGATGCTGGAACCGCACCCCGAACAGACCGAAACCACCTGCCAGACCCAACTGAACCACCTGCCGAGCACGCAGGAACAACCTGCTCGCATCGCCGGAACCACCTGCCGGGCGCAGCGGAAGCACCTGCCGAGCGCGCCGGAGCCACCTGCTCGCCTCGCCGGAAACACCAGCCGGGCCCAGCGGAAGCACCTGCCGAGCGCACGGGAGCCACCTGCTCGCCTCGCCGGAACCACCTGCCCGGCGCGCCGGAGCCACCTGCTCTCCTCGCCGGAACCACCTGCCGGGCGCAGCTGAAGCACCTGCCGGGCGCGCCGGAGCCACATGCTCGGCTCGCCGGAACCACCTGCCGGGCCCTAACCCTAAACCTAACCCTAACCCTATCCCCAAACCCTAACCCTAACCCTAACCCCTAACCCTAAGCCTAACCCTAAACCCTAACCCAACCGTAACCCTAACCCTAACCCTACCCCTAACCCTAACCCCTAACCCCAAACCCTAAACCCTAACCCTAACCGTAACCCTAACCCTATCCCTAACCCTAACCTGACGGACAGGCTGGAACCAGCTGCTCAACTCGCCGGAACCACCTGCCAGACATGCCAGAACCACCTGCCGAGCACGCCGGAGCCACCTGCTGGTCTCACCAGAACCACCTGCCTGACAGGCCAAAATCAACAGCTGGCTATGAGAGAACCACCTGGCAGACAATCCGCAATAACCTGCCAGGCATGCAGGAACCACCTCTCAGACGTAAGAGAACCACGTGCCGGACACGCTGGAACCACGTCCTGGACAGACTGGAACCACCTGCCGGACATGCCTGGACCACCTGCCGAGCACGCCGGAACCACCTGCTCGACTCGCAGGACCCATGTGCCAGACACGCCAAAATGAACTGCCGGCTACACCAGAACCACTTACCGGACACTCCGGAATAACCTGCCCGGCATGCCAGAACCACCTCTCAGAAGTGCCAGAAGCACGTGCTGGACATGCCGGAACAACCTATCGGACAGAACGGAACAACCTGCCGGACACACCAAAATCACCTGCGGGCTACGCCAGAACCACTTGGAGGACTCTCCGGGAAAACCTGCCGGGCATGCTGGAACCACCTCTCAGACGTGCCTGAACCACGTGGCGGACACTCCGGAAACGCATGTCGGGCCGGCCGGAACCACCTCTCAGACGTGCCAGAACCTCATGCCGGACACCCCAGAACCACCTGCTGGACAGACCGGAAACACCTGCCGGACACGCCGGAACCACATGTTCGACTCGCTGGAACCACATTCTGGACATGGCAAAATCACCTGCCGCCTATGCCAGAACCGCTTGGCGAACACTCCGGAATCACCTGTCAGGCATGCCGGAACCACCTCTCAGACCTGCCAGAACCACATGCCAATGACACCGGAAGCACCTGCCGAGCATGCCGGAAGCACCTGCTCGACTCGCCAGAACCACCTGTCGGACACGCCAAAATCAGCTGCCGGCTACGCCACAGCCAGTTGGTGAACACTCCGGAAACACCTGCCGGGCTGGCTGGAACCACCTGCCAGTCACGCCAACATCACCTGCCAGCTACGCCAGAACCACTTGGCGGAGACTCCAGAAACACCTGTTGGGCCAGCCGGAACCACCTCTCAGACGTGCCAGAACCATGTGCCTGAGATGCTGGAACCGCACCCCGAACAGACCGAAACCACCTGCCAGACCCAACTGAACCACCTGCCGAGCACGCAGGAACAACCTGCTCGCATCGCCGGAACCACCTGCCGGGCGCAGCGGAAGCACCTGCCGAGCGCGCCGGAGCCACCTGCTCGCCTCGCCGGAAACACCAGCCGGGCCCAGCGGAAGCACCTGCCGAGCGCACGGGAGCCACCTGCTCGCCTCGCCGGAACCACCTGCCCGGCGCGCCGGAGCCACCTGCTCTCCTCGCCGGAACCACCTGCCGGGCGCAGCGGAAGCACCTGCCGGGCGCGCCGGAGCCACCTGCTCGGCTCGCCGGAACCACCTGCCGGGCCCTAACCCTAACCCTAACCCTAACCCTATCCCCAAACCCTAACCCTAACCCTAACCCCTAACCCTAAGCCTAACCCTAAACCCTAACCCAACCGTAACCCTAACCCTAACCCTACCCCTAACCCTAACCCCTAACCCCAAACCCTAAACCCTAACCCTAACCGTAACCCAAACCCTATCCCTAACCCTAACCTGACGGACAGGCTGGAACCAGCTGCTCAACTCGCCGGAACCACCTGCCAGACATGCCAGAACCACCTGCCGAGCACGCCGGAGCCACCTGCTGGTCTCACCAGAACCACCTGCCTGACAGGCCAAAATCAACAGCTGGCTATGAGAGAACCACCTGGCAGACAATCCGCAATAACCTGCCAGGCATGCAGGAACCACCTCTCAGACGTAAGAGAACCACGTGCCGGACACGCTGGAACCACGTCCTGGACAGACTGGAACCACCTGCCGGACATGCCTGGACCACCTGCCGAGCACGCCGGAACCACCTGCTCGACTCGCAGGACCCATGTGCCAGACACGCCAAAATGAACTGCCGGCTACACCAGAACCACTTACCGGACACTCCGGAATAACCTGCCCGGCATGCCAGAACCACCTCTCACAAGTGCCAGAAGCACGTGCTGGACATGCCGGAACAACCTATCGGACAGAACGGAACAACCTGCCGGACACACCAAAATCACCTGCGGGCTACGCCAGAACCACTTGGAGGACTCTCCGGGAAAACCTGCCGGGCATGCTGGAACCACCTCTCAGACGTGCCAGAACCTCATGCCGGACACCCCAGAACCACCTGCTGGACAGACCGGAAACACCTGCCGGACACGCCGGAACCACATGTTCGACTCGCTGGAACCACATTCTGGACATGGCAAAATCACCTGCCGCCTATGCCAGAACCGCTTGGCGAACACTCCGGAATCACCTGTCAGGCATGCCGGAACCACCTCTCAGACCTGCCAGAACCACATGCCAATGACACCGGAAGCACCTGCCGAGCATGCCGGAAGCACCTGCTCGACTCGCCAGAACCACCTGTCGGACACGCCAAAATCAGCTGCCGGCTACGCCACAGCCAGTTGGTGAACACTCCGGAAACACCTGCCGGGCTGGCTGGAACCACCTGCCAGTCACGCCAACATCACCTGCCAGCTACGCCAGAACCACTTGGCGGAGACTCCAGAAACACCTGTTGGGCCAGCCGGAACCACCTCTCAGACGTGCCAGAACCATGTGCCTGAGATGCTGGAACCGCACCCCGAACAGACCGAAACCACCTGCCAGACCCAACTGAACCACCTGCCGAGCACGCAGGAACAACCTGCTCGCATCGCCGGAACCACCTGCCGGGCGCAGCGGAAGCACCTGCCGAGCGCGCCGGAGCCACCTGCTCGCCTCGCCGGAAACACCAGCCGGGCCCAGCGGAAGCACCTGCCGAGCGCACGGGAGCCACCTGCTCGCCTCGCCGGAACCACCTGCCCGGCGCGCCGGAGCCACCTGCTCTCCTCGCCGGAACCACCTGCCGGGCGCAGCTGAAGCACCTGCCGGGCGCGCCGGAGCCACCTGCTCGGCTCGCCGGAACCACCTGCCGGGCCCTAACCCTAACCCTAACCCTAACCCTATCCCCAAACCCTAACCCTAACCCTAACCCCTAACCCTAAGCCTAACCCTAAACCCTAACCCAACCGTAACCCTAACCCTAACCCTACCCCTAACCCTAACCCCTAACCCCAAACCCTAAACCCTAACCCTAACCGTAACCCTAACCCTATCCCTAACCCTAACCTGACGGACAGGCTGGAACCAGCTGCTCAACTCGCCGGAACCACCTGCCAGACATGCCAGAACCACCTGCCGAGCACGCCGGAGCCACCTGCTGGTCTCACCAGAACCACCTGCCTGACAGGCCAAAATCAACAGCTGGCTATGAGAGAACCACCTGGCAGACAATCCGCAATAACCTGCCAGGCATGCAGGAACCACCTCTCAGACGTAAGAGAACCACGTGCCGGACACGCTGGAACCACGTCCTGGACAGACTGGAACCACCTGCCGGACATGCCTGGACCACCTGCCGAGCACGCCGGAACCACCTGCTCGACTCGCAGGACCCATGTGCCAGACACGCCAAAATGAACTGCCGGCTACACCAGAACCACTTACCGGACACTCCGGAATAACCTGCCCGGCATGCCAGAACCACCTCTCACAAGTGCCAGAAGCACGTGCTGGACATGCCGGAACAACCTATCGGACAGAACGGAACAACCTGCCGGACACACCAAAATCACCTGCGGGCTACGCCAGAACCACTTGGAGGACTCTCCGGGAAAACCTGCCGGGCATGCTGGAACCACCTCTCAGACGTGCCTGAACCACGTGGCGGACACTCCGGAAACGCATGTCGGGCCGGCCGGAACCACCTCTCAGACGTGCCAGAACCTCATGCCGGACACCCCAGAACCACCTGCTGGACAGACCGGAAACACCTGCCGGACACGCCGGAACCACATGTTCGACTCGCTGGAACCACATTCTGGACATGGCAAAATCACCTGCCGCCTATGCCAGAACCGCTTGGCGAACACTCCGGAATCACCTGTCAGGCATGCCGGAACCACCTCTCAGACCTGCCAGAACCACATGCCAATGACACCGGAAGCACCTGCCGAGCATGCCGGAAGCACCTGCTCGACTCGCCAGAACCACCTGTCGGACACGCCAAAATCAGCTGCCGGCTACGCCACAGCCAGTTGGTGAACACTCCGGAAACACCTGCCGGGCTGGCTGGAACCACCTGCCAGTCACGCCAACATCACCTGCCAGCTACGCCAGAACCACTTGGCGGAGACTCCAGAAACACCTGTTGGGCCAGCCGGAACCACCTCTCAGACGTGCCAGAACCATGTGCCTGAGATGCTGGAACCGCACCCCGAACAGACCGAAACCACCTGCCAGACCCAACTGAACCACCTGCCGAGCACGCAGGAACAACCTGCTCGCATCGCCGGAACCACCTGCCGGGCGCAGCGGAAGCACCTGCCGAGCGCGCCGGAGCCACCTGCTCGCCTCGCCGGAAACACCAGCCGGGCCCAGCGGAAGCACCTGCCGAGCGCACGGGAGCCACCTGCTCGCCTCGCCGGAACCACCTGCCCGGCGCGCCGGAGCCACCTGCTCTCCTCGCCGGAACCACCTGCCGGGCGCAGCTGAAGCACCTGCCGGGCGCACCGGAGCCACATGCTCGGCTCGCCGGAACCACCTGCCGGGCCCTAACCCTAAACCTAACCCTAACCCTATCCCCAAACCCTAACCCTAACCCTAACCCCTAACCCTAAGCCTAACCCTAAACCCTAACCCAACCGTAACCCTAACCCTAACCCTACCCCTAACCCTAACCCCTAACCCCAAACCCTAAACCCTAACCCTAACCGTAACCCTAACCCTATCCCTAACCCTAACCTGACGGACAGGCTGGAACCAGCTGCTCAACTCGCCGGAACCACCTGCCAGACATGCCAGAACCACCTGCCGAGCACGCCGGAGCCACCTGCTGGTCTCACCAGAACCACCTGCCTGACAGGCCAAAATCAACAGCTGGCTATGAGAGAACCACCTGGCAGACAATCCGCAATAACCTGCCAGGCATGCAGGAACCACCTCTCAGACGTAAGAGAACCACGTGCCGGACACGCTGGAACCACGTCCTGGACAGACTGGAACCACCTGCCGGACATGCCTGGACCACCTGCCGAGCACGCCGGAACCACCTGCTCGACTCGCAGGACCCATGTGCCAGACACGCCAAAATGAACTGCCGGCTACACCAGAACCACTTACCGGACACTCCGGAATAACCTGCCCGGCATGCCAGAACCACCTCTCAGAAGTGCCAGAAGCACGTGCTGGACATGCCGGAACAACCTATCGGACAGAACGGAACAACCTGCCGGACACACCAAAATCACCTGCGGGCTACGCCAGAACCACTTGGAGGACTCTCCGGGAAAACCTGCCGGGCATGCTGGAACCACCTCTCAGACGTGCCTGAACCACGTGGCGGACACTCCGGAAACGCATGTCGGGCCGGCCGGAACCACCTCTCAGACGTGCCAGAACCTCATGCCGGACACCCCAGAACCACCTGCTGGACAGACCGGAAACACCTGCCGGACACGCCGGAACCACATGTTCGACTCGCTGGAACCACATTCTGGACATGGCAAAATCACCTGCCGCCTATGCCAGAACCGCTTGGCGAACACTCCGGAATCACCTGTCAGGCATGCCGGAACCACCTCTCAGACCTGCCAGAACCACATGCCAATGACACCGGAAGCACCTGCCGAGCATGCCGGAAGCACCTGCTCGACTCGCCAGAACCACCTGTCGGACACGCCAAAATCAGCTGCCGGCTACGCCACAGCCAGTTGGTGAACACTCCGGAAACACCTGCCGGGCTGGCTGGAACCACCTGCCAGTCACGCCAACATCACCTGCCAGCTACGCCAGAACCACTTGGCGGAGACTCCAGAAACACCTGTTGGGCCAGCCGGAACCACCTCTCAGACGTGCCAGAACCATGTGCCTGAGATGCTGGAACCACACCCCGAACAGACCGAAACCACCTGCCAGACCCAACTGAACCACCTGCCGAGCACGCAGGAACAACCTGCTCGCCTCGCCGGAACCACCAGCCGGGCGCAGCGGAAGCACCTGCCGAGCGCGCCGGAGCCACCAGCTCGCCTCGCCGGAACCACCTGCCTGGCGCGCCGGAGCCACCTGCTCGCCTCGCCGGAACCACCTGCCAGGCCCAGCAGAAGCACCTGCCGGGCGCGCCGGAGCCACCTGCTCGCCTCGCCGGAACCACCTGCCGGGTGCAGCGGAAGCACCTGCCGAGCGCGCCGGAGCCACCTGCTCGCCTCGCCGGAACCACGTGCCGGGACCAGCGGAAGCACCTGCCGAGCGCGCCGGAGCCACCGGCTCGCCTCGCCGGAACCACGTGCCGGGCACTAACCCTAACCCTAACCCTAACCCTATCCCCAAACCCTAACCCTAACCCTAACCCCTAACCCTAAGCCTAACCCTAAACCCTAACCCAACCATAACACTAACCCTAACCCTAACCCTAACCCTAACCCCTAACCCCAAACCCTAAACCCTAACCCTAACCGTAACCCTAACCCTATCCCTAACCCTAACCTGACGGACAGGCTGGAACCAGCTGCTCAACTCGCCGGAACCACCTGCCAGACATGCCAGAACCACCTGCCTGACAGGCCAAAATCAACAGCTGGCTATGAGAGAACCACCTGGCAGACAATCCGCAATAACCTGCCAGGCATGCAGGAACCACCTCTCAGACGTAAGAGAACCACGTGCCGGACACGCTGGAACCACGTCCTGGACAGACTGGAACCACCTGCCGGACATGCCTGGACCACCTGCCGAGCACGCCGGAACCACCTGCTCGACTCGCAGGACCCATGTGCCAGACACGCCAAAATGAACTGCCGGCTACACCAGAACCACTTACCGGACACTCCGGAATAACCTGCCCGGCATGCCAGAACCACCTCTCACAAGTGCCAGAAGCACGTGCTGGACATGCCGGAACAACCTATCGGACAGAACGGAACAACCTGCCGGACACACCAAAATCACCTGCGGGCTACGCCAGAACCACTTGGAGGACTCTCCGGGAAAACCTGCCGGGCATGCTGGAACCACCTCTCAGACGTGCCAGAACCTCATGCCGGACACCCCAGAACCACCTGCTGGACAGACCGGAAACACCTGCCGGACACGCCGGAACCACATGTTCGACTCGCTGGAACCACATTCTGGACATGGCAAAATCACCTGCCGCCTATGCCAGAACCGCTTGGCGAACACTCCGGAATCACCTGTCAGGCATGCCGGAACCACCTCTCAGACCTGCCAGAACCACATGCCAGTGACACCGGAAGCACCTGCCGAGCATGCCGGAAGCACCTGCTCGACTCGCCAGAACCACCAGTCGGACACGCCAAAATCACCTGCCGGCTACGCCACAGCCAGTTGGTGAACACTCCGGAAACACCTGCCGGGCTGGCTGGAACCACCTGCCAGTCACGCCAACATCACCTGCCAGCTACGCCAGAACCACTTGGCGGAGACTCCAGAAACACCTGTTGGGCCAGCCGGAACCACCTCTCAGACGTGCCAGAACCATGTGCCTGAGATGCTGGAACCACACCCCGAACAGACCGAAACCACCTGCCAGACCCAACTGAACCACCTGCCGAGCACGCAGGAACAACCTGCTCGCCTCGCCGGAACCACCAGCCGGGCGCAGCGGAAGCACCTGCCGAGCGCGCCGGAGCCACCAGCTCGCCTCGCCGGAACCACCTGCCTGGCGCGCCGGAGCCACCTGCTCGCCTCGCCGGAACCACCTGCCAGGCCCAGCAGAAGCACCTGCCGGGCGCGCCGGAGCCACCTGCTCGCCTCGCCGGAACCACCTGCCGGGTGCAGCGGAAGCACCTGCCGAGCGCGCCCGAGCCACCAGCTCGCCTCGCCGGAACCACCTGCCCGGCGCGCCGGAGCCACCTGCTCGCCTCGCCGGAACCACCTGCCAGGCCCAGCAGAAGCACCTGCCGGGCGCGCCGGAGCCACCTGCTCGCCTCGCCGGAACCACCTGCCGGGTGCAGCGGAAGCACCTGCCGAGCGCGCCGGAGCCACCTGCTCGCCTCGCCGGAACCACGTGCCGGGACCAGCGGAAGCACCTGCCGAGCGCGCCGGAGCCACCGGCTCGCCTCGCCGGAACCACGTGCCGGGCACTAACCCTAACCCTAACCCTAACCCTATCCCCAAACCCTAACCCTAACCCTAACCCCTAACCCTAAGCCTAACCCTAAACCCTAACCCAACCATAACACTAACCCTAACCCTAACCCTAACCCTAACCCCTAACCCCAAACCCTAAACCCTAACCCTAACCGTAACCCTAACCCTATCCCTAACCCTAACCTGACGGACAGGCTGGAACCAGCTGCTCAACTCGCCGGAACCACCTGCCAGACATGCCAGAACCACCTGCCTGACAGGCCAAAATCAACAGCTGGCTATGAGAGAACCACCTGGCAGACAATCCGCAATAACCTGCCAGGCATGCAGGAACCACCTCTCAGACGTAAGAGAACCACGTGCCGGACACGCTGGAACCACGTCCTGGACAGACTGGAACCACCTGCCGGACATGCCTGGACCACCTGCCGAGCACGCCGGAACCACCTGCTCGACTCGCAGGACCCATGTGCCAGACACGCCAAAATGAACTGCCGGCTACACGAGAACCACTTACCGGACACTCCGGAATAACCTGCCCGGCATGCCAGAACCACCTCTCAGAAGTGCCAGAAGCACGTGCTGGACATGCCGGAACAACCTATCGGACAGAACGGAACAACCTGCCGGACACACCAAAATCACCTGCGGGCTACGCCAGAACCACTTGGAGGACTCTCCGGGAAAACCTGCCGGGCATGCTGGAACCACCTCTCAGACGTGCCTGAACCACGTGGCGGACACTCCGGAAACGCATGTCGGGCCGGCCGGAACCACCTCTCAGACGTGCCAGAACCTCATGCCGGACACCCCAGAACCACCTGCTGGACAGACCGGAAACACCTGCCGGACACGCCGGAACCACATGTTCGACTCGCTGGAACCACATTCTGGACATGGCAAAATCACCTGCCGCCTATGCCAGAACCGCTTGGCGAACACTCCGGAATCACCTGTCAGGCATGCCGGAACCACCTCTCAGACATGCCAGAACCACATGCCAATGACACCGGAAGCACCTGCCGAGCATGCCGGAAGCACCTGCTCGACTCGCCAGAACCACCTGTCGGACACGCCAAAATCACCTGCCGGCTACGCCACAGCCAGTTGGTGAACACTCCGGAAACACCTGCCGGGCTGGCTGGAACCACCTGCCAGTCACGCCAACATCACCTGCCAGCTACGCCAGAACCACTTGGCGGAGACTCCAGAAACACCTGTTGGGCCAGCCGGAACCACCTCTCAGACGTGCCAGAACCATGTGCCTGAGATGCTGGAACCACACCCCGAACAGACCGAAACCACCTGCCAGACCCAACTGAACCACCTGCCGAGCACGCAGGAACAACCTGCTCGCCTCGCCGGAACCACCTGCCGGGCGCAGCGGAAGCACCTGCCAAGCGCGCCAAAGCCACCAGCTCGCCTCGCCGGAACCACCTGCCTGGCGCGCCGGAGCCACCTGCTCGCCTCGCCGGAACCACCTGCCAGGCCCAGCAGAAGCACCTGCCGGGCGCGCCGGAGCCACCTGCTCGCCTCGCCGGAACCACCTGCCGGGTGCAGCGGAAGCACCTGCCGAGCGCGCCGGAGCCACCAGCTCGCCTCGCTGGAACCACCTGCCCGGCGCGCCGGAGCCACCTGCTCGCCTCGCCGGAACCACCTGCCAGGCCCAGCAGAAGCACCTGCCGGGCGCGCCGGAGCCACCTGCTCGCCTCGCCGGAACCACGTGCCGGGCACTAACCCTAACCCTAACCCTAACCCTATCCCCAAACCCTAACCCTAACCCTAACCCCTAACCCTAAGCCTAACCCTAAACCCTAACCCAACCGTAACCCTAACCCTAACCCTAACCCTAACCCTAACCCCTAACCCCAAACCCTAAACCCTAACCCTAACCGTAACCCTAACCCTATCCCTAACCCTAACCTGACGGACAGGCTGGAACCAGCTGCTCAACTCGCCGGAACCACCTGCCAGACATGCCAGAACCACCTGCCTGACAGGCCAAAATCAACAGCTGGCTATGAGAGAACCACCTGGCAGACAATCCGCAATAACCTGCCAGGCATGCAGGAACCACCTCTCAGACGTAAGAGAACCACGTGCCGGACACGCTGGAACCACGTCCTGGACAGACTGGAACCACCTGCCGGACATGCCTGGACCACCTGCCGAGCACGCCGGAACCACCTGCTCGACTCGCAGGACCCATGTGCCAGACACGCCAAAATGAACTGCCGGCTACACAAGAACCACTTACCGGACACTCCGGAATAACCTGCCCGGCATGCCAGAACCACCTCTCACAAGTGCCAGAAGCACGTGCTGGACATGCCGGAACAACCTATCGGACAGAACGGAACAACCTGCCGGACACACCAAAATCACCTGCGGGCTACGCCAGAACCACTTGGAGGACTCTCCGGGAAAACCTGCCGGGCATGCTGGAACCACCTCTCAGACGTGCCTGAACCACGTGGCGGACACTCCGGAAACGCATGTCGGGCCGGCCGGAACCACCTCTCAGACGTGCCAGAACCTCATGCCGGACACCCCAGAACCACCTGCTGGACAGACCGGAAACACCTGCCGGACACGCCGGAACCACATGTTCGACTCGCTGGAACCACATTCTGGACATGGCAAAATCACCTGCCGCCTATGCCAGAACCGCTTGGCGAGCACTCCGGAATCACCTGTCAGGCATGCCGGAACCACCTCTCAGACCTGCCAGAACCACATGCCAGTGACACCGGAAGCACCTGCCGAGCATGCCGGAAGCACCTGCTCGACTCGCCAGAACCACCAGTCGGACACGCCAAAATCAGCTGCCGGCTACGCCACAGCCAGTTGGTGAACACTCCGGAAACACCTGCCGGGCTGGCTGGAACCACCTGCCAGTCACGCCAACATCACCTGCCAGCTACGCCAGAACCACTTGGCGGAGACTCCAGAAACACCTGTTGGGCCAGCCGGAACCACCTCTCAGACGTGCCAGAACCATGTGCCTGAGATGCTGGAACCACACCCCGAACAGACCGAAACCACCTGCCAGACCCAACTGAACCACCTGCCGAGCACGCAGGAACAACCTGCTCGCCTCGCCGGAACCACCTGCCGGGCGCAGCGGAAGCACCTGCCAAGCGCGCCAAAGCCACCAGCTCGCCTCGCCGGAACCACCTGCCTGGCGCGCCGGAGCCACCTGCTCGCCTCGCCGGAACCACCTGCCAGGCCCAGCAGAAGCAACTGCCGGGCGCGCCGGAGCCACCTGCTCGCCTCGCCGGAACCACCTGCCGGGTGCAGCGGAAGCACCTGCCGAGCGCGCCGGAGCCACCAGCTCGCCTCGCTGGAACCACCTGCCCGGCGCGCCGGAGCCACCTGCTCGCCTCGCCGGAACCACCTGCCAGGCCCAGCAGAAGCACCTGCCGGGCGCGCCGGAGCCACCTGCTCGCCTCGCCGGAACCACCTGCCGGGTGCAGCGGAAGCACCTGCCGAGCGCGCCGGAGCCACCTGCTCGCCTCGCCAGAACCACCTGCCGGGCCCAGCGGAAGCACGTGCCAAGCACGCCGGAGCCACCTGCTCGCCTCGCCGGAACCACGTGCCGGGCACTAACCCTAACCCTAACCCTAACCCTATCCCCAAACCCTAACCCTAACCCTAACCCCTAACCCTAAGCCTAACCCTAAACCCTAACCCAACCGTAACCCTAACCCTAACCCTAACCCTAACCCTAACCCCTAACCCCAAACCCTAAACCCTAACCCTAACCGTAACCCTAACCCTATCCCTAACCCTAACCTGACGGACAGGCTGGAACCAGCTGCTCAACTCGCCGGAACCACCTGCCAGACATGCCAGAACCACCTGCCTGACAGGCCAAAATCAACAGCTGGCTATGAGAGAACCACCTGGCAGACAATCCGCAATAACCTGCCAGGCATGCAGGAACCACCTCTCAGACGTAAGAGAACCACGTGCCGGACACGCTGGAACCACGTCCTGGACAGACTGGAACCACCTGCCGGACATGCCTGGACCACCTGCCGAGCACGCCGGAACCACCTGCTCGACTCGCAGGACCCATGTGCCAGACACGCCAAAATGAACTGCCGGCTACACAAGAACCACTTACCGGACACTCCGGAATAACCTGCCCGGCATGCCAGAACCACCTCTCACAAGTGCCAGAAGCACGTGCTGGACATGCCGGAACAACCTATCGGACAGAACGGAACAACCTGCCGGACACACCAAAATCACCTGCGGGCTACGCCAGAACCACTTGGAGGACTCTCCGGGAAAACCTGCCGGGCATGCTGGAACCACCTCTCAGACGTGCCTGAACCACGTGGCGGACACTCCGGAAACGCATGTCGGGCCGGCCGGAACCACCTCTCAGACGTGCCAGAACCTCATGCCGGACACCCCAGAACCACCTGCTGGACAGACCGGAAACACCTGCCGGACACGCCGGAACCACATGTTCGACTCGCTGGAACCACATTCTGGACATGGCAAAATCACCTGCCGCCTATGCCAGAACCGCTTGGCGAGCACTCCGGAATCACCTGTCAGGCATGCCGGAACCACCTCTCAGACCTGCCAGAACCACATGCCAGTGACACCGGAAGCACCTGCCGAGCATGCCGGAAGCACCTGCTCGACTCGCCAGAACCACCAGTCGGACACGCCAAAATCACCTGCCGGCTACGCCACAGCCAGTTGGTGAACACTCCGGAAACACCTGCCGGGCTGGCTGGAACCACCTGCCAGTCACGCCAACATCACCTGCCAGCTACGCCAGAACCACTTGGCGGAGACTCCAGAAACACCTGTTGGGCCAGCCGGAACCACCTCTCAGACGTGCCAGAACCATGTGCCTGAGATGCTGGAACCACACCCCGAACAGACCGAAACCACCTGCCAGACCCAACTGAACCACCTGCCGAGCACGCAGGAACAACCTGCTCGCCTCGCCGGAACCACCTGCCGGGCGCAGCGGAAGCACCTGCCGAGCGCGCCGGAGCCACCTGCTCGGCTCGCCGGAACCACCTGCCGGGCCCTAACCCTAACCCTAACCCTAACCCTATCCCCAAACCCTAACCCTAACCCTAACCCCTAACCCTAAGCCTAACCCTAAACCCTAACCCAACCGTAACCCTAACCCTAACCCTACCCCTAACCCTAACCCGTAACCCCAAACCCTAAACCCTAACCCTAACCGTAACCCTAACCCTATCCCTAACCCTAACCTGACGGACAGGCTGGAACCAGCTGCTCAACTCGCCGGAACCACCTGCCAGACATGCCAGAACCACCTGCCGAGCACGCCGGAGCCACCTGCTGGACTCACCAGAACCACCTGCCTGACAGGCCAAAATCAACAGCTGGCTATGAGAGAACCACCTGGCAGACAATCCGCAATAACCTGCCAGGCATGCAGGAACCACCTCTCAGACGTAAGAGAACCACGTGCCGGACACGCTGGAACCACGTCCTGGACAGACTGGAACCACCTGCCGGACATGCCTGGACCACCTGCCGAGCACGCCGGAACCACCTGCTCGACTCGCAGGACCCATGTGCCAGACACGCCAAAATGAACTGCCGGCTACACCAGAACCACTTACCGGACACTCCGGAATAACCTGCCCGGCATGCCAGAACCACCTCTCACAAGTGCCAGAAGCACGTGCTGGACATGCCGGAACAACCTATCGGACAGAACGGAACAACCTGCCGGACACACCAAAATCACCTGCGGGCTACGCCAGAACCACTTGGAGGACTCTCCGGGAAAACCTGCCGGGCATGCTGGAACCACCTCTCAGACGTGCCTGAACCACGTGGCGGACACTCCAGAAACGCATGGCGGGCCGGCTGGAACCACCTCTCAGACGTGCCAGAACCTCATGCCGGACACCCCAGAACCACCTGCTGGACAGACCGGAAACACCTGCCGGACACGCCGGAACCACATGTTCGACTCGCTGGAACCACATTCTGGACATGGCAAAATCACCTGCCGCCTATGCCAGAACCGCTTGGCGAACACTCCGGAATCACCTGTCAGGCATGCCGGAACCACCTCTCAGACCTGCCAGAACCACATGCCAGTGACACCGGAAGCACCTGCCGAGCATGCCGGAAGCACCTGCTCGACTCGCCAGAACCACCAGTCGGACACGCCAAAATCAGCTGCCGGCTACGCCACAGCCAGTTGGTGAACACTCCGGAAACACCTGCCGGGCTGGCTGGAACCACCTGCCAGTCACGCCAACATCACCTGCCAGCTACGCCAGAACCACTTGGCGGAGACTCCAGAAACACCTGTTGGGCCAGCCGGAACCACCTCTCAGACGTGCCAGAACCATGTGCCTGAGATGCTGGAACCACACCCCGAACAGACCGAAACCACCTGCCAGACCCAACTGAACCACCTGCCGAGCACGCAGGAACAACCTGCTCGCCTCGCCGGAACCACCTGCCGGGCGCAGCGGAAGCACCTGCCAAGCGCGCCAAAGCCACCAGCTCGCCTCGCCGGAACCACCTGCCTGGCGCGCCGGAGCCACCTGCTCGCCTCGCCGGAACCACCTGCCAGGCCCAGCAGAAGCAACTGCCGGGCGCGCCGGAGCCACCTGCTCGCCTCGCCGGAACCACCTGCCGGGTGCAGCGGAAGCACCTGCCGAGCGCGCCGGAGCCACCAGCTCGCCTCGCTGGAACCACCTGCCCGGCGCGCCGGAGCCACCTGCTCGCCTCGCCGGAACCACCTGCCAGGCCCAGCAGAAGCACCTGCCGGGCGCGCCGGAGCCACCTGCTCGCCTCGCCGGAACCACCTGCCGGGTGCAGCGGAAGCACCTGCCGAGCGCGCCGGAGCCACCTGCTCGCCTCGCCAGAACCACCTGCCGGGCCCAGCGGAAGCACGTGCCAAGCACGCCGGAGCCACCTGCTCGCCTCGCCGGAACCACGTGCCGGGCACTAACCCTAACCCTAACCCTAACCCTATCCCCAAACCCTAACCCTAACCCTAACCCCTAACCCTAAGCCTAACCCTAAACCCTAACCCAACCGTAACCCTAGCCCTAACCCTAACCCTAACCCTAACCCCTAACCCCAAACCCTAAACCCTAACCCTAACCGTAACCCTAACCCTATCCCTAACCCTAACCTGACGGACAGGCTGGAACCAGCTGCTCAACTCGCCGGAACCACCTGCCAGACATGCCAGAACCACCTGCCGAGCACGCCAAAATCAACAGCTGGCTATGAGAGAACCACCTGGCAGACAATCCGCAATAACCTGCCAGGCATGCAGGAACCACCTCTCAGACGTAAGAGAACCACGTGCCGGACACGCTGGAACCACGTCCTGGACAGACTGGAACCACCTGCCGGACATGCCTGGACCACCTGCCGAGCACGCCGGAACCACCTGCTCGACTCGCAGGACCCATGTGCCAGACACGCCAAAATGAACTGCCGGCTACACAAGAACCACTTACCGGACACTCCGGAATAACCTGCCCGGCATGCCAGAACCACCTCTCACAAGTGCCAGAAGCACGTGCTGGACATGCCGGAACAACCTATCGGACAGAACGGAACAACCTGCCGGACACACCAAAATCACCTGCGGGCTACGCCAGAACCACTTGGAGGACTCTCCGGGAAAACCTGCCGGGCATGCTGGAACCACCTCTCAGACGTGCCTGAACCACGTGGCGGACACTCCGGAAACGCATGTCGGGCCGGCCGGAACCACCTCTCAGACGTGCCAGAACCTCATGCCGGACACCCCAGAACCACCTGCTGGACAGACCGGAAACACCTGCCGGACACGCCGGAACCACATGTTCGACTCGCTGGAACCACATTCTGGACATGGCAAAATCACCTGCCGCCTATGCCAGAACCGCTTGGCGAGCACTCCGGAATCACCTGTCAGGCATGCCGGAACCACCTCTCAGACCTGCCAGAACCACATGCCAGTGACACCGGAAGCACCTGCCGAGCATGCCGGAAGCACCTGCTCGACTCGCCAGAACCACCAGTCGGACACGCCAAAATCACCTGCCGGCTACGCCACAGCCAGTTGGTGAACACTCCGGAAACACCTGCCGGGCTGGCTGGAACCACCTGCCAGTCACGCCAACATCACCTGCCAGCTACGCCAGAACCACTTGGCGGAGACTCCAGAAACACCTGTTGGGCCAGCCGGAACCACCTCTCAGACGTGCCAGAACCATGTGCCTGAGATGCTGGAACCACACCCCGAACAGACCGAAACCACCTGCCAGACCCAACTGAACCACCTGCCGAGCACGCAGGAACAACCTGCTCGCCTCGCCGGAACCACCTGCCGGGCGCAGCGGAAGCACCTGCCGAGCGCGCCGGAGCCACCTGCTCGGCTCGCCGGAACCACCTGCCGGGCCCTAACCCTAACCCTAACCCTAACCCTATCCCCAAACCCTAACCCTAACCCTAACCCCTAACCCTAAGCCTAACCCTAAACCCTAACCCAACCGTAACCCTAACCCTAACCCTACCCCTAACCCTAACCCGTAACCCCAAACCCTAAACCCTAACCCTAACCGTAACCCTAACCCTATCCCTAACCCTAACCTGACGGACAGGCTGGAACCAGCTGCTCAACTCGCCGGAACCACCTGCCAGACATGCCAGAACCACCTGCCGAGCACGCCGGAGCCACCTGCTGGACTCACCAGAACCACCTGCCTGACAGGCCAAAATCAACAGCTGGCTATGAGAGAACCACCTGGCAGACAATCCGCAATAACCTGCCAGGCATGCAGGAACCACCTCTCAGACGTAAGAGAACCACGTGCCGGACACGCTGGAACCACGTCCTGGACAGACTGGAACCACCTGCCGGACATGCCTGGACCACCTGCCGAGCACGCCGGAACCACCTGCTCGACTCGCAGGACCCATGTGCCAGACACGCCAAAATGAACTGCCGGCTACACCAGAACCACTTACCGGACACTCCGGAATAACCTGCCCGGCATGCCAGAACCACCTCTCACAAGTGCCAGAAGCACGTGCTGGACATGCCGGAACAACCTATCGGACAGAACGGAACAACCTGCCGGACACACCAAAATCACCTGCGGGCTACGCCAGAACCACTTGGAGGACTCTCCGGGAAAACCTGCCGGGCATGCTGGAACCACCTCTCAGACGTGCCTGAACCACGTGGCAGACACTCCAGAAACGCATGGCGGGCCGGCTGGAACCACCTCTCAGACGTGCCAGAACCTCATGCCGGACACCCCAGAACCACCTGCTGGACAGACCGGAAACACCTGCCGGACACGCCGGAACCACATGTTCGACTCGCTGGAACCACATTCTGGACATGGCAAAATCACCTGCCGCCTATGCCAGAACCGCTTGGCGAACACTCCGGAATCACCTGTCAGGCATGCCGGAACCACCTCTCAGACCTGCCAGAACCACATGCCAGTGACACCGGAAGCACCTGCCGAGCATGCCGGAAGCACCTGCTCGACTCGCCAGAACCACCAGTCGGACACGCCAAAATCAGCTGCCGGCTACGCCACAGCCAGTTGGTGAAAACTCCGGAAACACCTGCCGGGCTGGCTGGAACCACCTGCCAGTCACGCCAACATCACCTGCCAGCTACGCCAGAACCACTTGGCGGAGACTCCAGAAACACCTGTTGGGCCAGCCGGAACCACCTCTCAGACGTGCCAGAACCATGTGCCTGAGATGCTGGAACCACACCCCGAACAGACCGAAACCACCTGCCAGACCCAACTGAACCACCTGCCGAGCACGCAGGAACAACCTGCTCGCATCGCCGGAACCACCTGCCGGGCGCAGCGGAAGCACCTGCCGAGCGCGCCGGAGCCACCTGCTCGCCTCGCCGGAAACACCAGCCGGGCCCAGCGGAAGCACCTGCCGAGCGCACGGGAGCCACCTGCTCGCCTCGCCGGAACCACCTGCCCGGCGTGCCGGAGCCACCTGCTCTCCTCGCCGGAACCACCTGCCGGGCGCAGCGGAAGCACCTGCCGGTCGCGCCGGAGCCACCTGCTCGGCTCACCGGAACCACCTGCCGGGCCCTAACCCTAACCCTAACCCTAACCCTATCCCCAAACCCTAACCCTAACCCTAACCCCTAACCCTAAGCCTAACCCTAAACCCTAACCCAACCGTAACCCTAACCCTAACCCTACCCCTAACCCTAACCCCTAACCCCAAACCCTAAACCCTAACCCTAACCGTAACCCTAACCCTATCCCTAACCCTAACCTGACGGACAGGCTGGAACCAGCTGCTCAACTCGCCGGAACCACCTGCCAGACATGCCAGAACCACCTGCCGAGCACGCCGGAGCCACCTGCCGGACTCACCAGAACCACCTGCCTGACAGGCCAAAATCAACAGCTGGCTATGAGAGAACCACCTGGCAGACAATCCGCAATAACCTGCCAGGCATGCAGGAACCACCTCTCAGACGTAAGAGAACCACGTGCCGGACACGCTGGAACCACGTCCTGGACAGACTGGAACCACCTGCCGGACATGCCTGGACCACCTGCCGAGCACGCCGGAACCACCTGCTCGACTCGCAGGACCCATGTGCCAGACACGCCAAAATGAACTGCCGGCTACACCAGAACCACTTACCGGACACTCCGGAATAACCTGCCCGGCATGCCAGAACCACCTCTCACAAGTGCCAGAAGCACGTGCTGGACATGCCGGAACAACCTATCGGACAGAACGGAACAACCTGCCGGACACACCAAAATCACCTGCGGGCTACGCCAGAACCACTTGGAGGACTCTCCGGGAAAACCTGCCGGGCATGCTGGAACCACCTCTCAGACGTGCCTGAACCACGTGGCAGACACTCCAGAAACGCATGGCGGGCCGGCTGGAACCACCTCTCAGACGTGCCAGAACCTCATGCCGGACACCCCAGAACCACCTGCTGGACAGACCGGAAACACCTGCCGGACACGCCGGAACCACATGTTCGACTCGCTGGAACCACATTCTGGACATGGCAAAATCACCTGCCGCCTATGCCAGAACCGCTTGGCGAACACTCCGGAATCACCTGTCAGGCATGCCGGAACCACCTCTCAGACCTGCCAGAACCACATGCCAGTGACACCGGAAGCACCTGCCGAGCATGCCGGAAGCACCTGCTCGACTCGCCAGAACCACCAGTCGGACACGCCAAAATCAGCTGCCGGCTACGCCACAGCCAGTTGGTGAAAACTCCGGAAACACCTGCCGGGCTGGCTGGAACCACCTGCCAGTCACGCCAACATCACCTGCCAGCTACGCCAGAACCACTTGGCGGAGACTCCAGAAACACCTGTTGGGCCAGCCGGAACCACCTCTCAGACGTGCCAGAACCATGTGCCTGAGATGCTGGAACCACACCCCGAACAGACCGAAACCACCTGCCAGACCCAACTGAACCACCTGCCGAGCACGCAGGAACAACCTGCTCGCATCGCCGGAACCACCTGCCGGGCGCAGCGGAAGCACCTGCCGAGCGCGCCGGAGCCACCTGCTCGCCTCGCCGGAAACACCAGCCGGGCCCAGCGGAAGCACCTGCCGAGCGCACGGGAGCCACCTGCTCGCCTCGCCGGAACCACCTGCCCGGCGTGCCGGAGCCACCTGCTCTCCTCGCCGGAACCACCTGCCGGGCGCAGCGGAAGCACCTGCCGGTCGCGCCGGAGCCACCTGCTCGGCTCACCGGAACCACCTGCCGGGCCCTAACCCTAACCCTAACCCTAACCCTATCCCCAAACCCTAACCCTAACCCTAACCCCTAACCCTAAGCCTAACCCTAAACCCTAACCCAACCGTAACCCTAACCCTAACCCTACCCCTAACCCTAACCCCTAACCCCAAACCCTAAACCCTAACCCTAACCGTAACCCTAACCCTATCCCTAACCCTAACCTGACGGACAGGCTGGAACCAGCTGCTCAACTCGCCGGAACCACCTGCCAGACATGCCAGAACCACCTGCCGAGCACGCCGGAGCCACCTGCCGGACTCACCAGAACCACCTGCCTGACAGGCCAAAATCAACAGCTGGCTATGAGAGAACCACCTGGCAGACAATCCGCAATAACCTGCCAGGCATGCAGGAACCACCTCTCAGACGTAAGAGAACCACGTGCCGGACACGCTGGAACCACGTCCTGGACAGACTGGAACCACCTGCCGGACATGCCTGGACCACCTGCCGAGCACGCCGGAACCACCTGCTCGACTCGCAGGACCCATGTGCCAGACACGCCAAAATGAACTGCCGGCTACACAAGAACCACTTACCGGACACTCCGGAATAACCTGCCCGGCATGCCAGAACCACCTCTCAGAAGTGCCAGAAGCACGTGCTGGACATGCCGGAACAACCTATCGGACAGAACGGAACAACCTGCCGGACACACCAAAATCACCTGCGGGCTACGCCAGAACCACTTGGAGGACTCTCCGGGAAAACCTGCCGGGCATGCTGGAACCACCTCTCAGACGTGCCTGAACCACGTGGCGGACACTCCGGAAACGCATGTCGGGCCGGCCGGAACCACCTCTCAGACGTGCCAGAACCTCATGCCGGACACCCCAGAACCACCTGCTGGACAGACCGGAAACACCTGCCGGACACGCCGGAACCACATGTTCGACTCGCTGGAACCACATTCTGGACATGGCAAAATCACCTGCCGCCTATGCCAGAACCGCTTGGCGAACACTCCGGAATCACCTGTCAGGCATGCCGGAACCACCTCTCAGACCTGCCAGAACCACATGCCAGTGACACCGGAAGCACCTGCCGAGCATGCCGGAAGCACCTGCTTGACTCGCCAGAACCACCAGTCGGACACGCCAAAATCACCTGCCGGCTACGCCACAGCCAGTTGGTGAACACTCCGGAAACACCTGCCGGGCTGGCTGGAACCACCTGCCAGTCACGCCAACATCACCTGCCAGCTACGCCAGAACCACTTGGCGGAGACTCCAGAAACACCTGTTGGGCCAGCCGGAACCACCTCTCAGACGTGCCAGAACCATGTGCCTGAGATGCTGGAACCACACCCCGAACAGACCGAAACCACCTGCCAGACCCAACTGAACCACCCGCCGAGCACGCAGGAACAACCTGCTCGCCTCGCCGGAACCACCTGCCAGGCCCAGCAGAAGCACCTGCCGGGCGCGCCGGAGCCACCTGCTCGCCTCGCCGGAACCACCTGCCGGGTGCAGCGGAAGCACCTGCCGAGCGCGCCGGAGCCACCAGCTCGCCTCGCCGGAACCACCTGCCCGGCGCGCCGGAGCCACCTGCTCGCCTCGCCGGAACCACCTGCCAGGCCCAGCAGAAGCACCTGCCGGGCGCGCCGGAGCCACCTGCTCGCCTCGCCGGAACCACCTGCCGGGTGCAGCGGAAGCACCTGCCGAGCGCGCCGGAGCCACCTGCTCGCCTCGCCGGAACCACGTGCCGGGCCCAGCGGAAGCACCTGCCGAGCGCGCCGGAGCCACCTGCTCGCCTCGCCGGAACCACGTGCCGGGCACTAACCCTAACCCTAACCCTAACCCTATCCCCAAACCCTAACCCTAACCCTAACCCCTAACCCTAAGCCTAACCCTAAACCCTAACCCAACCGTAACCCTAACCCTAACCCTAACCCTAACCCTAACCCCTAACCCCAAACCCTAAACCCTAACCCTAACCGTAACCCTAACCCTATCCCTAACCCTAACCTGACGGACAGGCTGGAACCAGCTGCTCAACTCGCCGGAACCACCTGCCAGACATGCCAGAACCACCTGCCTGACAGGCCATAATCAACAGCTGGCTATGAGAGAACCACCTGGCAGACAATCCGCAATAACCTGCCAGGCATGCAGGAACCACCTCTCAGACGTAAGAGAACCACGTGCCGGACACGCTGGAACCACGTCCTGGACAGACTGGAACCACCTGCCGGACATGCCTGGACCACCTGCCGAGCACGCCGGAACCACCTGCTCGACTCGCAGGACCCATGTGCCAGACACGCCAAAATGAACTGCCGGCTACACCAGAACCACTTACCGGACACTCCGGAATAACCTGCCCGGCATGCCAGAACCACCTCTCACAAGTGCCAGAAGCACGTGCTGGACATGCCGGAACAACCTATCGGACAGAACGGAACAACCTGCCGGACACACCAAAATCACCTGCGGGCTACGCCAGAACCACTTGGAGGACTCTCCGGGAAAACCTGCCGGGCATGCTGGAACCACCTCTCAGACGTGCCTGAACCACGTGGCGGACACTCCGGAAACGCATGTCGGGCCGGCCGGAACCACCTCTCAGACGTGCCAGAACCTCATGCCGGACACCCCAGAACCACCTGCTGGACAGACCGGAAACACCTGCCGGACACGCCGGAACCACATGTTCGACTCGCTGGAACCACATTCTGGACATGGCAAAATCACCTGCTGCCTATGCCAGAACCGCTTGGCGAACACTCCGGAATCACCTGTCAGGCATGCCGGAACCACCTCTCAGACCTGCCAGAACCACATGCCAATGACACCGGAAGCACCTGCCGAGCATGCCGGAAGCACCTGCTCGACTCGCCAGAACCACCTGTCGGACACGCCAAAATCACCTGCCGGCTACGCCACAGCCAGTTGGTGAACACTCCGGAAACACCTGCCGGGCTGGCTGGAACCACCTGCCAGTCACGCCAACATCACCTGCCAGCTACGCCAGAACCACTTGGCGGAGACTCCAGAAACACCTGTTGGGCCAGCCGGAACCACCTCTCAGACGTGCCAGAACCATGTGCCTGAGATGCTGGAACCACACCCCGAACAGACCGAAACCACCTGCCAGACCCAACTGAACCACCTGCCGAGCACGCAGGAACAACCTGCTCGCCTCGCCGGAACCACCTGCCGGGCGCAGCGGAAGCACCTGCGGAGCGCGCCGGAGCCACCTGCTCGCCTCGCCGGAACCACCTGCCGGGCCCAGCGGAAGCACCTGCCGGGCGCGCCGGAGCCACCTGCTCGGCTCGCCGGAACCACCTGCCGGGCCCTAACCCTAACCCTAACCCTAACCCTATCCCCAAACCCTAACCCTAACCCTAACCCCTAACCCTAAGCCTAACCCTAAACCCTAACCCAACCGTAACCCTAACCCTAACCCTACCCCTAACCCTAACCCCTAACCCCAAACCCTAAACCCTAACCCTAACCGTAACCCTAACCCTATCCCTAACCCTAACCTGACGGACAGGCTGGAACCAGCTGCTCAACTCGCCGGAACCACCTGCCAGACATGCCAGAACCACCTGCCGAGCACGCCGGAGCCACCTGCTGGACTCACCAGAACCACCTGCCTGACAGGCCAAAATCAACAGCTGGCTATGAGAGAACCACCTGGCAGACAATCCGCAATAACCTGCCAGGCATGCAGGAACCACCTCTCAGACGTAAGAGAACCACGTGCCGGACACGCTGGAACCACGTCCTGGACAGACTGGAACCACCTGCCGGACATGCCTGGACCACCTGCCGAGCACGCCGGAACCACCTGCTCGACTCGCAGGACCCATGTGCCAGACACGCCAAAATGAACTGCCGGCTACACCAGAACCACTTACCGGACACTCCGGAATAACCTGCCCGGCATGCCAGAACCACCTCTCAGAAGTGCCAGAAGCACGTGCTGGACATGCCGGAACAACCTATCGGACAGAACGGAACAACCTGCCGGACACACCAAAATCACCTGCGGGCTACGCCAGAACCACTTGGAGGACTCTCCGGGAAAACCTGCCGGGCATGCTGGAACCACCTCTCAGACGTGCCTGAACCACGTGGCGGACACTCCGGAAACGCACGTCGGGCCGGCCGGAACCACCTCTCAGACGTGCCAGAACCTCATGCCGGACACCCCAGAACCACCTGCTGGACAGACCGGAAACACCTGCCGGACACGCCGGAACCACATGTTCGACTCGCTGGAACCACATTCTGGACATGGCAAAATCACCTGCCGCCTATGCCAGAACCGCTTGGCGAACACTCCGGAATCACCTGTCAGGCATGCCGGAACCACCTCTCAGACCTGCCAGAACCACATGCCAATGACACCGGAAGCACCTGCCGAGCATGCCGGAAGCACCTGCTCGACTCGCCAGAACCACCTGTCGGACACGCCAAAATCACCTGCCGGCTACGCCACAGCCAGTTGGTGAACACTCCGGAAACACCTGCCGGGCTGGCTGGAACCACCTGCCAGTCACGCCAACATCACCTGCCAGCTACGCCAGAACCACTTGGCGGAGACTCCAGAAACACCTGTTGGGCCAGCCGGAACCACCTCTCAGACGTGCCAGAACCATGTGCCTGAGATGCTGGAACCACACCCCGAACAGACCGAAACCACCTGCCAGACCCAACTGAACCACCTGCCGAGCACGCAGGAACAACCTGCTCGCCTCGCCGGAACCACCTGCCGGGCGCAGCGGAAGCACCTGCCGAGAGCGCCGGAGCCACCTGCTCGCCTCGCCGGAACCACCTGCCCGGCGCGCCGGAGCCACCTGCTCGCCTCGCCGGAACCACCTGCCGGGCGCAGCGGAAGCACCTGCCGAGCGCGCCGGAGCCACCTGCTCGCCTCGCCGGAAACACCAGCCAGGCCCAGCGGAAGCACCTGCCGAGCGCGCCGGAGCCACCTGCTCGCCTCGCCGGAACCACCTGCCCGGCGCGCCGGAGCCACCTGCTCGCCTCGCCGGAACCACCTGCCGGGCCCAGCGGAAGCACCTGCCGAGCGCGCCGGAGCCACCTGCTCGCCTCGCCGGAACCACGTGCCGGGCCCTAACCCTAACCCTTACCCTATCCCCAAACCCTAACCATAACCCTAACCACTAACCCTAAGCCTAACCCTAAACCCTAACCCAACCGTAACCCTAACCCTAACCCTACCCCTAACCCTAACCCCTAACCCCAAACCCTAAACCCTAACCCTAACCGTAACCCTAACCCTATCCCTAACCCTAACCTGACGGACAGGCTGGAACCAGCTGCTCAACTCGCCGGAACCACCTGCCAGACATGCCAGAACCACCTGCCGAGCACGCCGGAGCCACCTGCTGGACTCACCAGAACCACCTGCCTGACAGGCCAAAATCAACAGCTGGCTATGAGAGAACCACCTGGCAGACAATCCGCAATAACCTGCCAGGCATGCAGGAACCACCTCTCAGACGTAAGAGAACCACGTGCCGGACACGCTGGAACCACGTCCTGGACAGACTGGAACCACCTGCCGGACATGCCTGGACCACCTGCCGAGCACGCCGGAACCACCTGCTCGACTCGCAGGACCCATGTGCCAGACACGCCAAAATGAACTGCCGGCTACACCAGAACCACTTACCGGACACTCCGGAATAACCTGCCCGGCATGCCAGAACCACCTCTCACAAGTGCCAGAAGCACATGCTGGACATGCCGGAACAACCTATCGGACAGAACGGAACAACCTGCCGGACACACCAAAATCACCTGCGGGCTACGCCAGAACCACTTGGAGGACTCTCCGGGAAAACCTGCCGGGCATGCTGGAACCACCTCTCAGACGTGCCTGAACCACGTGGCGGACACTCCGGAAACGCACGTCGGGCCGGCCGGAACCACCTCTCAGACGTGCCAGAACCTCATGCCGGACACCCCAGAACCACCTGCTGGACAGACCGGAAACACCTGCCGGACACGCCGGAACCACATGTTCGACTCGCTGGAACCACATTCTGGACATGGCAAAATCACCTGCCGCCTATGCCAGAACCGCTTGGCGAACACTCCGGAATCACCTGTCAGGCATGCCGGAACCACCTCTCAGACCTGCCAGAACCACATGCCAATGACACCGGAAGCACCTGCCGAGCATGCCGGAAGCACCTGCTCGACTCGCCAGAACCACCTGTCGGACACGCCAAAATCACCTGCCGGCTACGCCACAGCCAGTTGGTGAACACTCCGGAAACACCTGCCGGGCTGGCTGGAACCACCTGCCAGTCACGCCAACATCACCTGCCAGCTACGCCAGAACCACTTGGCGGAGACTCCAGAAACACCTGTTGGGCCAGCCGGAACCACCTCTCAGACGTGCCAGAACCATGTGCCTGAGATGCTGGAACCACACCCCGAACAGACCGAAACCACCTGCCAGACCCAACTGAACCACCTGCCGAGCACGCAGGAACAACCTGCTCGCCTCGCCGGAACCACCTGCCGGGCGCAGCGGAAGCACCTGCCGAGCGCGCCGGAGCCACCTGCTCGCCTCGCCGGAACCACCTGCCGGGCCCAGCGGAAGAACCTGCCGGGCGCGCCGGAGCCATCTGCTCGCCTCGCTGGAACCACCTGCCCGGCGCGCCGGAGCCACCTGCTCGCCTCGCCGGAACCACCTGCCAGGCCCAGCAGAAGCACCTGCCGAGCGCGCCGGAGCCACCTGCTCGCCTCGCCGGAACCACCTGCCAGGCCCAGCAGAAGCACCTGCTGGGCGCGCCGGAGCCACCTGCTCGCCTCGCCGGAACCACCTGCCGGGTGCAGCGGAAGCACCTGCCGAGCGCGCCGGAGCCACCTGCTCGCCTCGCCGGAACCACGTGCCGGGCCCTAACCCTAACCCTAACCCTAACCCTATCCCCAAACCCTAACCCTAACCCTAACCCCTAACCCTAAGCCTAACCCTAAACCCTAACCCAACCGTAACCCTAACCCTAACCCTACCCCTAACCCTAACCCCTAACCCCAAACCCTAAACCCTAACCCTAACCGTAACCCTAACCCTATCCCTAACCCTAACCTGACGGACAGGCTGGAACCAGCTGCTCAACTCGCCGGAACCACCTGCCAGACATGCCAGAACCACCTGCCGAGCACGCCGGAGCCACCTGCTGGACTCACCAGAACCACCTGCCTGACAGGCCAAAATCAACAGCTGGCTATGAGAGAACCACCTGGCAGACAATCCGCAATAACCTGCCAGGCATGCAGGAACCACCTCTCAGACGTAAGAGAACCACGTGCCGGACACGCTGGAACCACGTCCTGGACAGACTGGAACCACCTGCCGGACATGCCTGGACCACCTGCCGAGCACGCCGGAACCACCTGCTCGACTCGCAGGACCCATGTGCCAGACACGCCAAAATGAACTGCCGGCTACACCAGAACCACTTACCGGACACTCCGGAATAACCTGCCCGGCATGCCAGAACCACCTCTCACAAGTGCCAGAAGCACGTGCTGGACATGCCGGAACAACCTATCGGACAGAACGGAACAACCTGCCGGACACACCAAAATCACCTGCGGGCTACGCCAGAACCACTTGGAGGACTCTCCGGGAAAACCTGCCGGGCATGCTGGAACCACCTCTCAGACGTGCCTGAACCACGTGGCGGACACTCCGGAAACGCACGTCGGGCCGGCCGGAACCACCTCTCAGACGTGCCAGAACCTCATGCCGGACACCCCAGAACCACCTGCTGGACAGACCGGAAACACCTGCCGGACACGCCGGAACCACATGTTCGACTCGCTGGAACCACATTCTGGACATGGCAAAATCACCTGCCGCCTATGCCAGAACCGCTTGGCGAACACTCCGGAATCACCTGTCAGGCATGCCGGAACCACCTCTCAGACCTGCCAGAACCACATGCCAATGACACCGGAAGCACCTGCCGAGCATGCCGGAAGCACCTGCTCGACTCGCCAGAACCACCTGTCGGACACGCCAAAATCACCTGCCGGCTACGCCACAGCCAGTTGGTGAACACTCCGGAAACACCTGCCGGGCTGGCTGGAACCACCTGCCAGTCACGCCAACATCACCTGCCAGCTACGCCAGAACCACTTGGCGGAGACTCCAGAAACACCTGTTGGGCCAGCCGGAACCACCTCTCAGACGTGCCAGAACCATGTGCCTGAGATGCTGGAACCACACCCCGAACAGACCGAAACCACCTGCCAGACCCAACTGAACCACCTGCCGAGCACGCAGGAACAACCTGCTCGCCTCGCCGGAACCACCTGCCGGGCGCAGCGGAAGCACCTGCCGAGCGCGCCGGAGCCACCTGCTCGCCTCGCCGGAACCACCTGCCGGGCCCAGCGGAAGAACCTGCCGGGCGCGCCGGAGCCATCTGCTCGCTTCGCTGGAACCACCTGCCCGGCGCGCCGGAGCCACCTGCTCGCCTCGCCGGAACCACCTGCCAGGCCCAGCAGAAGCACCTGCCGAGCGCGCCGGAGCCACCTGCTCGCCTCGCTGGAACCACCTGCCCGGCGCGCCGGAGCCACCTGCTCGCCTCGCCGGAACCACCAGCCGGGCGCAGCGGAAGCACCTGCCGAGCGCGCCGGAGCCACCTGCTCGCCTCGCTGGAACCACCTGCCCGGCGCGCCGGAGCCACCTGCTCGCCTCGCCGGCACCACCTGCCAGGCCCAGCAGAAGCACCTGCCGGGCGCGCCGGAGCCACCTGCTCGCCTCGCCGGAACCACCTGCCAGGCCCAGCAGAAGCACCTGCTGGGCGCGCCGGAGCCACCTGCTCGCCTCGCCGGAACCACCTGCCGGGTGCAGCGGAAGCACCTGCCGAGCGCGCCGGAGCCACCTGCTCGCCTCGCCGGAACCACGTGCCGGGCCCTAACCCTAACCCTAACCCTAACCCTATCCCCAAACCCTAACCCTAACCCTAACCCCTAACCCTAAGCCTAACCCTAAACCCTAACCCAACCGTAACCCTAACCCTAACCCTACCCCTAACCCTAACCCCTAACCCCAAACCCTAAACCCTAACCCTAACCGTAACCCTAACCCTATCCCTAACCCTAACCTGACGGACAGGCTGGAACCAGCTGCTCAACTCGCCGGAACCACCTGCCAGACATGCCAGAACCACCTGCCGAGCACGCCGGAGCCACCTGCTGGACTCACCAGAACCACCTGCCTGACAGGCCAAAATCAACAGCTGGCTATGAGAGAACCACCTGGCAGACAATCCGCAATAACCTGCCAGGCATGCAGGAACCACCTCTCAGACGTAAGAGAACCACGTGCCGGACACGCTGGAACCACGTCCTGGACAGACTGGAACCACCTGCCGGACATGCCTGGACCACCTGCCGAGCACGCCGGAACCACCTGCTCGACTCGCAGGACCCATGTGCCAGACACGCCAAAATGAACTGCCGGCTACACCAGAACCACTTACCGGACACTCCGGAATAACCTGCCCGGCATGCCAGAACCACCTCTCAGAAGTGCCAGAAGCACGTGCTGGACATGCCGGAACAACCTATCGGACAGAACGGAACAACCTGCCGGACACACCAAAATCACCTGCGGGCTACGCCAGAACCACTTGGAGGACTCTCCGGGAAAACCTGCCGGGCATGCTGGAACCACCTCTCAGACGTGCCTGAACCACGTGGCGGACACTCCGGAAACGCATGTCGGGCCGGCCGGAACCACCTCTCAGACGTGCCAGAACCTCATGCCGGACACCCCAGAACCACCTGCTGGACAGACCGGAAACACCTGCCGGACACGCCGGAACCACATGTTCGACTCGCTGGAACCACATTCTGGACATGGCAAAATCACCTGCCGCCTATGCCAGAACCGCTTGGCGAACACTCCGGAATCACCTGTCAGGCATGCCGGAACCACCTCTCAGACATGCCAGAACCACATGCCAATGACACCGGAAGCACCTGCCGAGCATGCCGGAAGCACCTGCTCGACTCGCCAGAACCACCTGTCGGACACGCCAAAATCACCTGCCGGCTACGC
Organism: Equus asinus; assembly: GCF_041296235.1. NCBI lineage: Eukaryota > Metazoa > Chordata > Mammalia > Perissodactyla > Equidae > Equus > Equus asinus. The sequence goes on along the minus strand of NC_091807.1, from coordinate 43,554,707 downwards.
CACAGCCAGTTGGTGAACACTCCGGAAACACCTGCCGGGCTGGCTGGAACCACCTGCCATTCACGCCAACATCACCTGCCAGCTACGCCAGAACCACTTGGCGGAGACTCCAGAAACACCTGTTGGGCCAGCCGGAACCACCTCTCAGACGTGCCAGAACCATGTGCCTGAGATGCTGGAACCACACCCCGAACAGACCGAAACCACCTGCCAGACCCAACTGAACCACCTGCCGAGCACGCAGGAACAACCTGCTCGCCTCGCCGGAACCACCTGCCGGGCGCAGCGGAAGCACCTGCCGAGCGCGCCGGAGCCACCTGCTCGCCTCGCCGGAACCACCTGCCGGGCCCAGCGGAAGAACCTGCCGGGCGCGCCGGAGCCATCTGCTCGCCTCGCTGGAACCACCTGCCCGGCGCGCCGGAGCCACCTGCTCGCCTCGCCGGAACCACCTGCCACGCCCAGCAGAAGCACCTGCCGGGCGCGCCGGAGCCACCTGCTCGCCTCGCTGGAACCACCTGCCCGGCGCGCCGGAGCCACCTGCTCGCCTCGCCGGAACCACCTGCCAGGCCCAGCAGAAGCACCTGCCGGGCGCGCCGGAGCCACCTGCTCGCCTTGCCGGAACCACCTGCCAGGCCCAGCAGAAGCACCTGCCGGGCGCGCCGGAGCCACCTGCTCGCCTCGCCGGAACCACCTGCCGGGTGCAGCGGAAGCACCTGCCGAGCGCGCCGGAGCCACCTGCTCGCCTCGCCGGAACCACCTGCCTGGCCCAGCGGAAGCACCTGCCGAGCGCGCCGGAGCCACCTGCTCGCCTCGCCGGAACCACGTGCCGGGCCCTAACCCTAACCCTAACCCTAACCCTATCCCCAAACCCTAACCCTAACCCTAACCCCTAACCCTAAGCCTAACCCTAAACCCTAACCCAACCGTAACCCTAACCCTAACCCTACCCCTAATCCTAACCCCTAACCCCAAACCCTAAACCCTAACCCTAACCGTAACCCTAACCCTATCCCTAACCCTAACCTGTCGGACAGGCTGGAACCAGCTGCTCAACTCGCCGGAACCACCTGCCAGACATGCCAGAACCACCTGCCGAGCACGCCGGAGCCACCTGCTGGACTCACCAGAACCACCTGCCTGACAGGCCAAAATCAACAGCTGGCTATGAGAGAACCACCTGGCAGACAATCCGCAATAACCTGCCAGGCATGCAGGAACCACCTCTCAGACGTAAGAGAACCACGTGCCGGACACGCTGGAACCACGTCCTGGACAGACTGGAACCACCTGCCGGACATGCCTGGACCACCTGCCGAGCACGCCGGAACCACCTGCCAGGCCAGCAGAAGCACCTGCCGAGCGCGCCGGAGCCACCTGCTCGCCTCGCTGGAACCACCTGCCCGGCGCGCCGGAGCCACCTGCTCGCCTCGCCGGAACCACCTGCCAGGCCCAGCAGAAGCACCTCCCGGGCGCGCCGGAGCCACCTGCTCGCCTCGCCGGAACCACCTGCCGGGTGCAGCGGAAGCACCTGCCGAGCGCGCCGGAGCCACCTGCTCGCCTCGCCGGAACCACCTGCCTGGCCCAGCGGAAGCACCTGCCGAGCGCGCCGGAGCCACCTGCTCGCCTCGCCGGAACCACGTGCCGGGCCCTAACCCTAACCCTAACCCTAACCCTATCCCCAAACCCTAACCCTAACCCTAACCCCTAACCCTAAGCCTAACCCTAAACCCTAACCCAACCGTATCCCTAACCCTAACCCTACCCCTAACCCTAACCCCTAACCCCAAACCCTAAACCCTAACCCTAACCGTAACCCTAACCCTATCCCTAACCCTAACCTGACGGACAGGCTGGAACCAGCTGCTCAACTCGCCGGAACCACCTGCCAGACATGCCAGAACCACCTGCCGAGCACGCCGGAGCCACCTGCTGGACTCACCAGAACCACCTGCCTGACAGGCCAAAATCAACAGCTGGCTATGAGAGAACCACCTGGCAGACAATCCGCAATAACCTGCCAGGCATGCAGGAACCACCTCTCAGACGTAAGAGAACCACGTGCCGGACACGCTGGAACCACGTCCTGGACAGACTGGAACCACCTGCCGGACATGCCTGGACCACCTGCCGAGCACGCCGGAACCACCTGCTCGACTCGCAGGACCCATGTGCCAGACACGCCAAAATGAACTGCCGGCTACACCAGAACCACTTACCGGACACTCCGGAATAACCTGCCCGGCATGCCAGAACCACCTCTCAGAAGTGCCAGAAGCACGTGCTGGACATGCCGGAACAACCTATCGGACAGAACGGAACAACCTGCCGGACACACCAAAATCACCTGCGGGCTACGCCAGAACCACTTGGAGGACTCTCCGGGAAAACCTGCCGGGCATGCTGGAACCACCTCTCAGACGTGCCTGAACCACGTGGCGGACACTCCGGAAACGCACGTCGGGCCGGCCGGAACCACCTCTCAGACGTGCCAGAACCTCATGCCGGACACCCCAGAACCACCTGCTGGACAGACCGGAAACACCTGCCGGACACGCCGGAACCACATGTTCGACTCGCTGGAACCACATTCTGGACATGGCAAAATCACCTGCCGCCTATGCCAGAACCGCTTGGCGAACACTCCGGAATCACCTGTCAGGCATGCCGGAACCACCTCTCAGACCTGCCAGAACCACATGCCAATGACACCGGAAGCACCTGCCGAGCATGCCGGAAGCACCTGCTCGACTCGCCAGAACCACCTGTCGGACACGCCAAAATCACCTGCCGGCTACGCCACAGCCAGTTGGTGAACACTCCGGAAACACCTGCCGGGCTGGCTGGAACCACCTGCCAGTCACGCCAACATCACCTGCCAGCTACGCCAGAACCACTTGGCGGAGACTCCAGAAACACCTGTTGGGCCAGCCGGAACCACCTCTCAGACGTGCCAGAACCATGTGCCTGAGATGCTGGAACCACACCCCGAACAGACCGAAACCACCTGCCAGACCCAACTGAACCACCTGCCGAGCACGCAGGAACAACCTGCTCGCCTCGCCGGAACCACCTGCCGGGCGGAGCGGAAGCACCTGCCGAGCGCGCCGGAGCCACCTGCTCGCCTCGCCGGAACCACCTGCCGGGCCCAGCAGAAGCACCTGCCGGGCGCGCCGGAGCCACCTGCTCGGCTCGCCGGAACCAACTGCCGGGCCCTAACCCTAACCATAACCCTAACCCTATCCCCAAACCCTAACCCTAACCCTAACTCTAACCCTAAGCCTAACCCTAAACCCTAACCCAACCGTAACCCTAACCCTAACCCTACCCCTAACCCTAACCCCTAACCCCAAACCCTAAACCCTAACCCTAACCGTAACCCTAACCCTATCCCTAACCCTAACCTGACGGACAGGCTGGAACCAGCTGCTCAACTCGCCGGAACCACCTGCCAGACATGCCAGAACCACCTGCCGAGCACGCCGGAGCCACCTGCTGGACTCACCAGAACCACCTGCCTGACAGGCCAAAATCAACAGCTGGCTATGAGAGAACCACCTGGCAGACAATCCGCAATAACCTGCCAGGCATGCAGGAACCACCTCTCAGACGTAAGAGAACCACGTGCCGGACACGCTGGAACCACGTCCTGGACAGACTGGAACCACCTGCCGGACATGCCTGGACCACCTGCCGAGCACGCCGGAACCACCTGCTTGACTCGCAGGACCCATGTGCCAGACACGCCAAAATGAACTGCCGGCTGCACCAGAACCACTTACCGGACACTGCGGAATAACCTGCCCGGCATGCCAGAACCACCTCTCAGAAGTGCCAGAAGCACGTGCTGGACATGCCGGAACAACCTATCGGACAGAACGGAACAAACTGCCGGACACACCAAAATCACCTGCGGGCTACGCCAGAACCACTTGGAGGACTCTCCGGGAAAACCTGCCAGGCATGCTGGAACCACCTCTCAGACGTGCCTGAACCACGTGGCGGACACTCCGGAAACGCATGTCGGGCCGGCCGGAACCACCTCTCAGACGTGCCAGAACCTCATGCCGGACACCCCAGAACCACCTGCTGGACAGACCGGAAACACCTGCCGGACACGCCGGAACCACATGTTCGACTCGCTGGAACCACATTCTGGACATGGCAAAATCACCTGCCGCCTATGCCAGAACCGCTTGGCGAACACTCCGGAATCACCTGTCAGGCATGCCGGAACCACCTCTCAGACCTGCCAGAACCACATGCCAATGACACCGGAAGCACCTGCCGAGCATGCCGGAAGCACCTGCTCGACTCGCCAGAACCACCTGTCGGACACGCCAAAATCACCTGCCGGCTACGCCACAGCCAGTTGGTGAACACTCCGGAAACACCTGCCGGGCTGGCTGGAACCACCTGCCAGTCACGCCAACATCACCTGCCAGCTACGCCAGAACCACTTGGCGGAGACTCCAGAAACACCTGTTGGGCCAGCCGGAACCACCTCTCAGACGTGCCAGAACCATGTGCCTGAGATGCTGGAACCACACCCCGAACAGACCGAAACCACCTGCCAGACCCAACTGAACCACCTGCCGAGCACGCAGGAACAACCTGCTCGCCTCGCCGGAACCACCTGCCGGGCGCAGCGGAAGCACCTGCCGAGCGCGCCGGAGCCACCTGCTCGCCTCGCCGGAACCACCTGCCGGGCCCAGCAGAAGCACCTGCCGGGCGCGCCGGAGCCACCTGCTCGGCTCGCCGGAACCACCTGCCGGGCCCTAACCCTAACCCTAACCCTAACCCTATCCCCAAACCCTAACCCTAACCCTAACCCCTAACCCTAAGCCTAACCCTAAACCCTAACCCAACCGTAACCCTAACCCTAACCCTACCCCTAACCCTAACCCCTAACCCCAAACCCTAAACCCTAACCCTAACCGTAACCCTAACCCTATCCCTAACCCTAACCTGACGGACAGGCTGGAACCAGCTGCTCAACTCGCCGGAACCACCTGCCAGACATGCCAGAACCACCTGCCGAGCACGCCGGAGCCACCTGCTGGACTCACCAGAACCACCTGCCTGACAGGCCAAAATCAACAGCTGGCTATGAGAGAACCACCTGGCAGACAATCCGCAATAACCTGCCAGGCATGCAGGAACCACCTCTCAGACGTAAGAGAACCACGTGCCGGACACGCTGGAACCACGTCCTGGACAGACTGGAACCACCTGCCGGACATGCCTGGACCACCTGCCGAGCACGCCGGAACCACCTGCTCGACTCGCAGGACCCATGTGCCAGACACGCCAAAATGAACTGCCGGCTACACCAGAACCACTTACCGGACACTCCGGAATAACCTGCCCGGCATGCCAGAACCACCTCTCAGAAGTGCCAGAAGCACGTGCTGGACATGCCGGAACAACCTATCGGACAGAACGGAACAACCTGCCAGACACACCAAAATCACCTGCGGGCTACGCCAGAACCACTTGGAGGACTCTCCGGGAAAACCTGCCGGGCATGCTGGAACCACCTCTCAGACGTGCCTGAACCACGTGGCGGACACTCCGGAAACGCACGTCGGGCCGGCCGGAACCACCTCTCAGACGTGCCAGAACCTCATGCCGGACACCCCAGAACCACCTGCTGGACAGACCGGAAACACCTGCCGGACACGCCGGAACCACATGTTCGACTCGCTGCAACCACATTCTGGACATGGCAAAATCACCTGCCGCCTATGCCAGAACCGCTTGGCGAACACTCCGGAATCACCTGTCAGGCATGCCGGAACCACCTCTCAGACCTGCCAGAACCACATGCCAATGACACCGGAAGCACCTGCCGAGCATGCCGGAAGCACCTGCTCGACTCGCCAGAACCACCTGTCGGACACGCCAAAATCACCTGCCGGCTACGCCACAGCCAGTTGGTGAACACTCCGGAAAGACCTGCCGGGCTGGCTGGAACCACCTGCCAGTCACGCCAACATCACCTGCCAGCTACGCCAGAACCACTTGGCGGAGACTCCAGAAACACCTGTTGGGCCAGCCGGAACCACCTCTCAGACGTGCCAGAACCATGTGCCTGAGATGCTGGAACCACACCCCGAGGAGACCGAAACCACCTGCCAGACGCAACTGAAGCACCTGCCGAGCACGCAGGAACAACCTGCTCGCCTCGCCGGAACCACCTGCCGGGCGCAGCGGAAGCACCTGCCGAGCGCGCCGGAGCCACCTGCCCGCCTCGCCGGAACCACCTGCCGGGTGCAGCGGAAGCACCTGCCGAGCGCGCCGGAGCCACCAGCTCGCCTCGCCGGAACCACCTGCCGGGCCCAGCGGAAGCACGTGCCAAGCACGCCGGAGCCACCTGCTCGCCTCGCCGGAACCACCTGCCGGGCCCAGCGGAAGCACCTGCCGGGCGCGCCGGAGCCACCTGCTCGCCTCGGCGGAACCACGTGCCGGGCCCTAACCCTAACCCTAACCCTTACCCTATCCCCAAACCCTAACCCTAACCCTAACCCCTAACCCTAAGCCTAACCCTAAACCCTAACCCAACCGTAACCCTAACCCTAACCCTACCCCTAACCCTAACCCCTAACCCCATACCCTAAACCCTAACCCTAACCGTAACCCTAACCCTATCCCTAACCCTAACCTGACGGACAGGCTGGAACCAGCTGCTCAACTCGCCAGAACCACCTGCCAGACATGCCAGAACCACCTGCCGAGCACGCCGGAGCCACCTGCTGGACTCACCAGAACCACCTGCCTGACAGGCCAAAATCAACAGCTGGCTATGAGAGAACCACCTGGCAGACAATCCGCAATAACCTGCCAGGCATGCAGGAACCACCTCTCAGACGTAAGAGAACCACGTGCCGGACACGCTGGAACCACGTCCTGGACAGACTGGAACCACCTGCCGGACATGCCTGGACCACCTGCCGAGCACGCCGGAACCACCTGCTCGACTCGCAGGACCCATGTGCCAGACACGCCAAAATGAACTGCCGGCTACACCAGAACCACTTACCGGACACTCCGGAATAACCTGCCCGGCATGGCAGAACCACCTCTCAGAAGTGCCAGAAGCACGTGCTGGACATGCCGGAACAACCTATCGGACAGAACGGAACAACCTGCCGGACACACCAAAATCACCTGCGGGCTACGCCAGAACCACTTGGAGGACTCTCCGGGAAAACCTGCCGGGCATGCTGGAACCACCTCTCATACGTGCCTGAACCACGTGGCAGACACTCCGGAAACGCACATCGGGCCGGCCGGAACCACCTCTCAGACGTGCCAGAACCTCATGCCGGACACCCCAGAACCACCTGCTGGACAGACCGGAAACACCTGCCGGACACGCCGGAACCACATGTTCGACTCGCTGGAACCACATTCTGGACATGGCAAAATCACCTGCCGCCTATGCCAGAACCGCTTGGCGAACACTCCGGAATCACCTGTCAGGCATGCCGGAACCACCTCTCAGACCTGCCAGAACCACATGCCAATGACACCGGAAGCACCTGCCGAGCATGCCGGAAGCACCTGCTCGACTCGCCAGAACCACCTGTCGGACACGCCAAAATCACCTGCCGGCTACGCCACAGCCAGTTGGTGAACACTCCGGAAACACCTGCCGGGCTGGCTGGAACCACCTGCCAGTCACGCCAACATCACCTGCCAGCTACGCCAGAACCACTTGGCGGAGACTCCAGAAACACCTGTTGGGCCAGCCGGAACCACCTCTCAGACGTGCCAGAACCATGTGCCTGAGATGCTGGAACCACACCCCGAACAGACCGAAACCACCTGCCAGACCCAACTGAACCACCTGCCGAGCACGCAGGAACAACCTGCTCGCCTCGCCGGAACCACCTGCCGGGCGCAGCGGAAGCACCTGCCGAGCGCGCCGGAGCCACCTGCTCGGCTCGCCGGAACCACCTGCCGGGCCCTAACCCTAACCCTAACCCTAACCCTATCCCCAAACCCTAACCCTAACCCTAACCCCTAACCCTAAGCCTAACCCTAAACCCTAACCCAACCGTAACCCTAACCCTAACCCTACCCCTAACCCTAACCCGTAACCCCAAACCCTAAACCCTAACCCTAACCGTAACCCTAACCCTATCCCTAACCCTAACCTGACGGACAGGCTGGAACCAGCTGCTCAACTCGCCGGAACCACCTGCCAGACATGCCAGAACCACCTGCCGAGCACGCCGGAGCCACCTGCTGGACTCACCAGAACCACCTGCCTGACAGGCCAAAATCAACAGCTGGCTATGAGAGAACCACCTGGCAGACAATCCGCAATAACCTGCCAGGCATGCAGGAACCACCTCTCAGACGTAAGAGAACCACGTGCCGGACACGCTGGAACCACGTCCTGGACAGACTGGAACCACCTGCCGGACATGCCTGGACCACCTGCCGAGCACGCCGGAACCACCTGCTCGACTCGCAGGACCCATGTGCCAGACACGCCAAAATGAACTGCCGGCTACACCAGAACCACTTACCGGACACTCCGGAATAACCTGCCCGGCATGCCAGAACCACCTCTCAGAAGTGCCAGAAGCACGTGCTGGACATGCCGGAACAACCTATCGGACAGAACGGAACAACCTGCCGGACACACCAAAATCACCTGCGGGCTACGCCAGAACCACTTGGAGGACTCTCCGGGAAAACCTGCCGGGCATGCTGGAACCACCTCTCAGACGTGCCTGAACCACGTGGCAGACACTCCGGAAACGCACGTTGGGCCGGCCGGAACCACCTCTCAGACGTGCCAGAACCTCATGCCGGACACCCCAGAACCACCTGCTGGACAGACCGGAAACACCTGCCGGACACGCCGGAACCACATGTTCGACTCGCTGGAACCACATTCTGGACATGGCAAAATCACCTGCCGCCTATGCCAGAACCGCTTGGCGAACACTCCGGAATCACCTGTCAGGCATGCCGGAACCACCTCTCAGACCTGCCAGAACCACATGCCAATGACACCGGAAGCACCTGCCGAGCATGCCGGAAGCACCTGCTCGACTCGCCAGAACCACCTGTCGGACACGCCAAAATCACCTGCCGGCTACGCCACAGCCAGTTGGTGAACACTCCGGAAAGACCTGCCGGGCTGGCTGGAACCACCTGCCAGTCACGCCAACATCACCTGCCAGCTACGCCAGAACCACTTGGCGGAGACTCCAGAAACACCTGTTGGGCCAGCCGGAACCACCTCTCAGACGTGCCAGAACCATGTGCCTGAGATGCTGGAACCACACCCCGAACAGACCGAAACCACCTGCCAGACCCAACTGAACCACCTGCCGAGCACGCAGGAACAACCTGCTCGCCTCGCCGGAACCACCTGCCGGGCGCAGCGGAAGCACCTGCCGGGCGCGCCGGAGCCACCTGCTCGGCTCGCCGGAACCACCTGCCGGGCCCTAACCCTAACCCTAACCCTAACCCTATCCCCAAACCCTAACCCTAACCCTAACCCCTAACCCTAAGCCTAACCCTAAACCCTAACCCAACCGTAACCCTAACCCTAACACTACCCCTAACCCTAACCCGTAACCCCAAACCCTAAACCCTAACCCTAACCGTAACCCTAACCCTATCCCTAACCCTAACCTGACGGACAGGCTGGAACCAGCTGCTCAACTCGCCGGAACCACCTGCCAGACATGCCAGAACCACCTGCCGAGCACGCCGGAGCCACCTGCTGGACTCACCAGAACCACCTGCCTGACAGGCCAAAATCAACAGCTGGCTATGAGAGAACCACCTGGCAGACAATCCGCAATAACCTGCCAGGCATGCAGGAACCACCTCTCAGACGTAAGAGAACCACGTGCCCGACACGCTGGAACCACGTCCTGGACAGACTGGAACCACCTGCCGGACATGCCTGGACCACCTGCCGAGCACGCCGGAACCACCTGCTCGACTCGCAGGACCCATGTGCCAGACACGCCAAAATGAACTGCCGGCTACACCAGAACCACTTACCGGACACTCCGGAATAACCTGCCCGGCATGCCAGAACCACCTCTCAGAAGTGCCAGAAGCACGTGCTGGACATGCCGGAACAACCTATCGGACAGAACGGAACAACCTGCCGGACACACCAAAATCACCTGCGGGCTACGCCAGAACCACTTGGAGGACTCTCCGGGAAAACCTGCCGGGCATGCTGGAACCACCTCTCAGACGTGCCTGAACCACGTGGCGGACACTCCGGAAACGCATGTCGGGCCGGCCGGAACCACCTCTCAGACGTGCCAGAACCTCATGCCGGACACCCCAGAACCACCTGCTGGACAGACCGGAAACACCTGCCGGACACGCCGGAACCACATGTTCGACTCGCTGGAACCACATTCTGGACATGGCAAAATCACCTGCCGCCTATGCCAGAACCGCTTGGCGAACACTCCGGAATCACCTGTCAGGCATGCCGGAACCACCTCTCAGACCTGCCAGAACCACATGCCAATGACACCGGAAGCACCTGCCGAGCATGCCGGAAGCACCTGCTCGACTCGCCAGAACCACCTGTCGGACACGCCAAAATCACCTGCCGGCTACGCCACAGCCAGTTGGTGAACACTCCGGAAACACCTGCCGGGCTGGCTGGAACCACCTGCCATTCACGCCAACATCACCTGCCAGCTACGCCAGAACCACTTGGCGGAGACTCCAGAAACACCTGTTGGGCCAGCCGGAACCACCTCTCAGACGTGCCAGAACCATGTGCCTGAGATGCTGGAACCACACCCCGAACAGACCGAAACCACCTGCCAGACCCAACTGAACCACCTGCCGAGCACGCAGGAACAACCTGCTCGCCTCGCCGGAACCACCTGCCGGGCGCAGCGGAAGCACCTGCGGAGCGCGCCGGAGCCACCTGCTCGCCTCGCCGGAACCACCTGCCGGGCCCAGCGGAAGCACCTGCCGGGCGCGCCGGAGCCACCTGCTCGGCTCGCCGGAACCACCTGCCGGGCCCTAACCCTAACCCTAACCCTAACCCTATCCCCAAACCCTAACCCTAACCCTAACCCCTAACCCTAAGCCTAACCCTAAACCCTAACCCAACCGTAACCCTAACCCTAACCCTACCCCTAACCCTAACCCCTAACCCCAAACCCTAAACCCTAACCCTAACCGTAACCCTAACCCTATCCCTAACCCTAACCTGACGGACAGGCTGGAACCAGCTGCTCAACTCGCCGGAACCACCTGCCAGACATGCCAGAACCACCTGCCGAGCACGCCGGAGCCACCTGCTGGACTCACCAGAACCACCTGCCTGACAGGCCAAAATCAACAGCTGGCTATGAGAGAACCACCTGGCAGACAATCCGCAATAACCTGCCAGGCATGCAGGAACCACCTCTCAGACGTAAGAGAACCACGTGCCGGACACGCTGGAACCACGTCCTGGACAGACTGGAACCACCTGCCGGACATGCCTGGACCACCTGCCGAGCACGCCGGAACCACCTGCTCGACTCGCAGGACCCATGTGCCAGACACGCCAAAATGAACTGCCGGCTACACCAGAACCACTTACCGGACACTCCGGAATAACCTGCCCGGCATGCCAGAACCACCTCTCAGAAGTGCCAGAAGCACGTGCTGGACATGCCGGAACAACCTATCGGACAGAACGGAACAACCTGCCGGACACACCAAAATCACCTGCGGGCTACGCCAGAACCACTTGGAGGACTCTCCGGGAAAACCTGCCGGGCATGCTGGAACCACCTCTCAGACGTGCCTGAACCACGTGGCAGACACTCCGGAAACGCACGTCGGGCCGGCCGGAACCACCTCTCAGACGTGCCAGAACCTCATGCCGGACACCCCAGAACCACCTGCTGGACAGACCGGAAACACCTGCCGGACACGCCGGAACCACATGTTCGACTCGCTGGAACCACATTCTGGACATGGCAAAATCACCTGCCGCCTATGCCAGAACCGCTTGGCGAACACTCCGGAATCACCTGTCAGGCATGCCGGAACCACCTCTCAGACCTGCCAGAACCACATGCCAATGACACCGGAAGCACCTGCCGAGCATGCCGGAAGCACCTGCTCGACTCGCCAGAACCACCTGTCGGACACGCCAAAATCACCTGCCGGCTACGCCACAGCCAGTTGGTGAACACTCCGGAAACACCTGCCGGGCTGGCTGGAACCACCTGCCAGTCACGCCAACATCACCTGCCAGCTACGCCAGAACCACTTGGCGGAGACTCCAGAAACACCTGTTGGGCCAGCCGGAACCACCTCTCAGACGTGCCAGAACCATGTGCCTGAGATGCTGGAACCACACCCCGAACAGACCGAAACCACCTGCCAGACCCAACTGAACCACCTGCCGAGCACGCAGGAACAACCTGCTCGCCTCGCCGGAACCACCTGCCGGGCGCAGCGGAAGCACCTGCCGAGCGCGCCGGAGCCACCTGCTCGCCTCGCCGGAACCACCTGCCGGGCCCAGCGGAAGCACCTGCCGGGCGCGCCGGAGCCACCTGCTCGGCTCGCCGGAACCACCTGCCGGGCCCTAACCCTAACCCTAACCCTAACCCTATCCCCAAACCCTAACCCTAACCCTAACCCCTAACCCTAAGCCTAACCCTAAACCCTAACCCAACCGTAACCCTAACCCTAACCCTACCCCTAACCCTAACCCCTAACCCCAAACCCTAAACCCTAACCCTAACCGTAACCCTAACCCTATCCCTAACCCTAACCTGACGGACAGGCTGGAACCAGCTGCTCAACTCGCCGGAACCACCTGCCAGACATGCCAGAACCACCTGCCGAGCACGCCGGAGCCACCTGCTGGACTCACCAGAACCACCTGCCTGACAGGCCAAAATCAACAGCTGGCTATGAGAGAACCACCTGGCAGACAATCCGCAATAACCTGCCAGGCATGCAGGAACCACCTCTCAGACGTAAGAGAACCACGTGCCGGACACGCTGGAACCACGTCCTGGACAGACTGGAACCACCTGCCGGACATGCCTGGACCACCTGCCGAGCACGCCGGAACCACCTGCTCGACTCGCAGGACCCATGTGCCAGACACGCCAAAATGAACTGCCGGCTACACCAGAACCACTTACCGGACACTCCGGAATAACCTGCCCGGCATGCCAGAACCACCTCTCAGAAGTGCCAGAAGCACGTGCTGGACATGCCGGAACAACCTATCGGACAGAACGGAACAACCTGCCGGACACACCAAAATCACCTGCGGGCTACGCCAGAACCACTTGGAGGACTCTCCGGGAAAACCTGCCGGGCATGCTGGAACCACCTCTCAGACGTGCCTGAACCACGTGGCAGACACTCCGGAAACGCACGTCGGGCCGGCCGGAACCACCTCTCAGACGTGCCAGAACCTCATGCCGGACACCCCAGAACCACCTGCTGGACAGACCGGAAACACCTGCCGGACACGCCGGAACCACATGTTCGACTCGCTGGAACCACATTCTGGACATGGCAAAATCACCTGCCGCCTATGCCAGAACCGCTTGGCGAACACTCCGGAATCACCTGTCAGGCATGCCGGAACCACCTCTCAGACCTGCCAGAACCACATGCCAATGACACCGGAAGCACCTGCCGAGCATGCCGGAAGCACCTGCTCGACTCGCCAGAACCACCTGTCGGACACGCCAAAATCACCTGCCGGCTACGCCACAGCCAGTTGGTGAACACTCCGGAAACACCTGCCGGGCTGGCTGGAACCACCTGCCAGTCACGCCAACATCACCTGCCAGCTACGCCAGAACCACTTGGCGGAGACTCCAGAAACACCTGTTGGGCCAGCCGGAACCACCTCTCAGACGTGCCAGAACCATGTGCCTGAGATGCTGGAACCACACCCCGAACAGACCGAAACCACCTGCCAGACCCAACTGAACCACCTGCCGAGCACGCAGGAACAACCTGCTCGCCTCGCCGGAACCACCTGCCGGGCGCGGCGGAAGCACCTGCGGAGCGCGCCGGAGCCACCTGCTCGCCTCGCCGGAACCACCTGCCGGGCCCAGCGGAAGCACCTGCCGGGCGCGCCGGAGCCACCTGCTCGGCTCGCCGGAACCACCTGCCGGGCCCTAACCCTAACCCTAACCCTAACCCTATCCCCAAACCCTAACCCTAACCCTAACCCCTAACCCTAAGCCTAACCCTAAACCCTAACCCAACCGTAACCCTAACCCTAACCCTACCCCTAACCCTAACCCCTAACCCCAAACCCTAAACCCTAACCCTAACCGTAACCCTAACCCTATCCCTAACCCTAACCTGACGGACAGGCTGGAACCAGCTGCTCAACTCGCCGGAACCACCTGCCAGACATGCCAGAACCACCTGCCGAGCACGCCGGAGCCACCTGCTGGACTCACCAGAACCACCTGCCTGACAGGCCAAAATCAACAGCTGGCTATGAGAGAACCACCTGGCAGACAATCCGCAATAACCTGCCAGGCATGCAGGAACCACCTCTCAGACGTAAGAGAACCACGTGCCGGACACGCTGGAACCACGTCCTGGACAGATTGGAACCACCTGCCGGACATGCCTGGACCACCTGCCGAGCACGCCGGAACCACCTGCTCGACTCGCAGGACCCATGTGCCAGACACGCCAAAATGAACTGCCGGCTACACCAGAACCACTTACCGGACACTCCGGAATAACCTGCCCGGCATGCCAGAACCACCTCTCAGAAGTGCCAGAAGCACGTGCTGGACATGCCGGAACAACCTATCGGACAGAACGGAACAACCTGCCGGACACACCAAAATCACCTGCGGGCTACGCCAGAACCACTTGGAGGACTCTCCGGGAAAACCTGCCGGGCATGCTGGAACCACCTCTCAGACGTGCCTGAACCACGTGGCAGACACTCCGGAAACGCACGTCGGGCCGGCCGGAACCACCTCTCAGACGTGCCAGAACCTCATGCCGGACACCCCAGAACCACCTGCTGGACAGACCGGAAACACCTGCCGGACACGCCGGAACCACATGTTCGACTCGCTGGAACCACATTCTGGACATGGCAAAATCACCTGCCGCCTATGCCAGAACCGCTTGGCGAACACTCCGGAATCACCTGTCAGGCATGCCGGAACCACCTCTCAGACCTGCCAGAACCACATGCCAATGACACCGGAAGCACCTGCCGAGCATGCCGGAAGCACCTGCTCGACTCGCCAGAACCACCTGTCGGACACGCCAAAATCACCTGCCGGCTACGCCACAGCCAGTTGGTGAACACTCCGGAAACACCTGCCGGGCTGGCTGGAACCACCTGCCAGTCACGCCAACATCACCTGCCAGCTACGCCAGAACCACTTGGCGGAGACTCCAGAAACACCTGTTGGGCCAGCCGGAACCACCTCTCAGACGTGCCAGAACCATGTGCCTGAGATGCTGGAACCACACCCCGAACAGACCGAAACCACCTGCCAGACCCAACTGAACCACCTGCCGAGCACGCAGGAACAACCTGCTCGCCTCGCCGGAACCACCTGCCGGGCGCAGCGGAAGCACCTGCCGAGCGCGCCGGAGCCACCTGCTCGCCTCGCCGGAACCACCTGCCGGGCCCAGCGGAAGCACCTGCCGGGCGCGCCGGAGCCACCTGCTCGGCTCGCCGGAACCACCTGCCGGGCCCTAACCCTAACCCTAACCCTAACCCTATCCCCAAACCCTAACCCTAACCCTAACCCCTAACCCTAAGCCTAACCCTAAACCCTAACCCAACCGTAACCCTAACCCTAACCCTACCCCTAACCCTAACCCCTAACCCCAAACCCTAAACCCTAACCCTAACCGTAACCCTAACCCTATCCCTAACCCTAACCTGACGGACAGGCTGGAACCAGCTGCTCAACTCGCCGGAACCACCTGCCAGACATGCCAGAACCACCTGCCGAGCACGCCGGAGCCACCTGCTGGACTCACCAGAACCACCTGCCTGACAGGCCAAAATCAACAGCTGGCTATGAGAGAACCACCTGGCAGACAATCCGCAATAACCTGCCAGGCATGCAGGAACCACCTCTCAGACGTAAGAGAACCACGTGCCGGACACGCTGGAACCACGTCCTGGACAGACTGGAACCACCTGCCGGACATGCCTGGACCACCTGCCGAGCACGCCGGAACCACCTGCTCGACTCGCAGGACCCATGTGCCAGACACGCCAAAATGAACTGCCGGCTACACCAGAACCACTTACCGGACACTCCGGAATAACCTGCCCGGCATGCCAGAACCACCTCTCAGAAGTGCCAGAAGCACGTGCTGGACATGCCGGAACAACCTATCGGACAGAACGGAACAACCTGCCGGACACACCAAAATCACCTGCGGGCTACGCCAGAACCACTTGGAGGACTCTCCGGGAAAACCTGCCGGGCATGCTGGAACCACCTCTCAGACGTGCCTGAACCACGTGGCAGACACTCCGGAAACGCACGTCGGGCCGGCCGGAACCACCTCTCAGACGTGCCAGAACCTCATGCCGGACACCCCAGAACCACCTGCTGGACAGACCGGAAACACCTGCCGGACACGCCGGAACCACATGTTCGACTCGCTGGAACCACATTCTGGACATGGCAAAATCACCTGCCGCCTATGCCAGAACCGCTTGGCGAACACTCCGGAATCACCTGTCAGGCATGCCGGAACCACCTCTCAGACCTGCCAGAACCACATGCCAATGACACCGGAAGCACCTGCCGAGCATGCCGGAAGCACCTGCTCGACTCGCCAGAACCACCTGTCGGACACGCCAAAATCACCTGCCGGCTACGCCACAGCCAGTTGGTGAACACTCCGGAAACACCTGCCGGGCTGGCTGGAACCACCTGCCAGTCACGCCAACATCACCTGCCAGCTACGCCAGAACCACTTGGCGGAGACTCCAGAAACACCTGTTGGGCCAGCCGGAACCACCTCTCAGACGTGCCAGAACCATGTGCCTGAGATGCTGGAACCACACCCCGAACAGACCGAAACCACCTGCCAGACCCAACTGAACCACCTGCCGAGCACGCAGGAACAACCTGCTCGCCTCGCCGGAACCACCTGCCGGGCGCGGCGGAAGCACCTGCGGAGCGCGCCGGAGCCACCTGCTCGCCTCGCCGGAACCACCTGCCGGGCCCAGCGGAAGCACCTGCCGGGCGCGCCGGAGCCACCTGCTCGGCTCGCCGGAACCACCTGCCGGGCCCTAACCCTAACCCTAACCCTAACCCTATCCCCAAACCCTAACCCTAACCCTAACCCCTAACCCTAAGCCTAACCCTAAACCCTAACCCAACCGTAACCCTAACCCTAACCCTACCCCTAACCCTAACCCCTAACCCCAAACCCTAAACCCTAACCCTAACCGTAACCCTAACCCTATCCCTAACCCTAACCTGACGGACAGGCTGGAACCAGCTGCTCAACTCGCCGGAACCACCTGCCAGACATGCCAGAACCACCTGCCGAGCACGCCGGAGCCACCTGCTGGACTCACCAGAACCACCTGCCTGACAGGCCAAAATCAACAGCTGGCTATGAGAGAACCACCTGGCAGACAATCCGCAATAACCTGCCAGGCATGCAGGAACCACCTCTCAGACGTAAGAGAACCACGTGCCGGACACGCTGGAACCACGTCCTGGACAGACTGGAACCACCTGCCGGACATGCCTGGACCACCTGCCGAGCACGCCGGAACCACCTGCTCGACTCGCAGGACCCATGTGCCAGACACGCCAAAATGAACTGCCGGCTACACCAGAACCACTTACCGGACACTCCGGAATAACCTGCCCGGCATGCCAGAACCACCTCTCAGAAGTGCCAGAAGCACGTGCTGGACATGCCGGAACAACCTATCGGACAGAACGGAACAACCTGCCGGACACACCAAAATCACCTGCGGGCTACGCCAGAACCACTTGGAGGACTCTCCGGGAAAACCTGCCGGGCATGCTGGAACCACCTCTCAGACGTGCCTGAACCACGTGGCAGACACTCCGGAAACGCATGTCGGGCCGGCCGGAACCACCTCTCAGACGTGCCAGAACCTCATGCCGGACACCCCAGAACCACCTGCTGGACAGACTTGAAACACCTGCCGGACACGCCGGAACCACATGTTCGACTCGCTGGAACCACATTCTGGACATGGCAAAATCACCTGCCGCCTATGCCAGAACCGCTTGGCGAACACTCCGGAATCACCTGTCAGGCATGCCGGAACCACCTCTCAGACCTGCCAGAACCACATGCCAATGACACCGGAAGCACCTGCCGAGCATGCCGGAAGCACCTGCTCGACTCGCCAGAACCACCTGTCGGACACGCCAAAATCACCTGCCGGCTACGCCACAGCCAGTTGGTGAACACTCCGGAAACACCTGCCGGGCTGGCTGGAACCACCTGCCAGTCACGCCAACATCACCTGCCAGCTACGCCAGAACCACTTGGCGGAGACTCCAGAAACACCTGTTGGGCCAGCCGGAACCACCTCTCAGACGTGCCAGAACCATGTGCCTGAGATGCTGGAACCACACCCCAAACAGACCGAAACCACCTGCCAGACCCAACTGAACCACCTGCCAAGCACGCAGGAACAACCTGCTCGCCTCGCCGAAACCACATGCCGGGCGCAGCGGAAGCACCTGCCGAGCGCGCCGGAGACACCTGCTCGCCACGCCGGAACCACCTGCCCGGCGCGCCGGAGCCACCTGCTCGCCTCGCCGGAACCACCTGCCAGGCCCAGCAGAAGCACATGCCGGGCGCGCCGGAGCCACCTGCTCGCCTCGCCGGAACCACGTGCCGGGCCCTAACCCTAACCCTAACCCTAACCCTATCCCCAAACCCTAACCCTAACCCTAACCCCTAACCCTAAGCCTAACCCTAAACCCTAACCCAACCGTAACCCTAACCCTAACCCTACCCCTAACCCTAACCCCTAACCCCAAACCCTAAACCCTAACCCTAACCGTAACCCTAACCCTATCCCTAACCCTAACCTGACGGACAGGCTGGAACCAGCTGCTCAACTCGCCGGAACCACCTGCCAGACATGCCAGAACCACCTGCCGAGCACGCCGGAGCCACCTGCTGGACTCACCAGAACCACCTGCCTGACAGGCCAAAATCAACAGCTGGCTATGAGAGAACCACCTGGCAGACAATCCGCAATAACCTGCCAGGCATGCAGGAACCACCTCTCAGACGTAAGAGAACCACGTGCCCGACACGCTGGAACCACGTCCTGGACAGACTGGAACCACCTGCCGGACATGCCTGGACCACCTGCCGAGCACGCCGCAACCACCTGCTCGACTCGCAGGACCCATGTGCCAGACACGCCAAAATGAACTGCCGGCTACACCAGAACCACTTACCGGACACTCCGGAATAACCTGCCCGGCATGGCAGAACCACCTCTCAGAAGTGCCAGAAGCACGTGCTGGACATGCCGGAACAACCTATCGGACAGAACGGAACAACCTGCCGGACACACCAAAATCACCTGCGGGCTACGCCAGAACCACTTGGAGGACTCTCCGGGAAAACCTGCCGGGCATGCTGGAACCACCTCTCAGACGTGCCTGAACCACGTGGCAGACACTCCGGAAACGCACGTCGGGCCGGCCGGAACCACCTCTCAGACGTGCCAGAACCTCATGCCGGACACCCCAGAACCACCTGCTGGACAGACCGGAAACACCTGCCGGACACGCCGGAACCACATGTTCGACTCGCTGGAACCACATTCTGGACATGGCAAAATCACCTGCCGCCTATGCCAGAACCGCTTGGCGAACACTCCGGAATCACCTGTCAGGCATGCCGGAACCACCTCTCAGACCTGCCAGAACCACATGCCAATGACACCGGAAGCACCTGCCGAGCATGCCGGAAGCACCTGCTCGACTCGCCAGAACCACCTGTCGGACACGCCAAAATCACCTGCCGGCTACGCCACAGCCAGTTGGTGAACACTCCGGAAACACCTGCCGGGCTGGCTGGAACCACCTGCCAGTCACGCCAACATCACCTGCCAGCTACGCCAGAACCACTTGGCGGAGACTCCAGAAACACCTGTTGGGCCAGCCGGAACCACCTCTCAGACGTGCCAGAACCATGTGCCTGAGATGCTGGAACCACACCCGAAACAGGCCGAAACCACCTGCCAGACCCAACTGAACCACCTGCCAAGCACGCAGGAACAACCTGCTCGCCTCGCCGGAACCACATGCCGGGCGCAGCGGAAGCACCTGCCGAGCGCGCCGGAGCCACCTGCTCGCCTCGCCGGAACCACCTGCCCGGCGCGCCGGAGCCACCTGCTCGCCTCGCCGGAACCACCTGCCAGGCCCAGCAGAAGCACCTGCCGGGCGCGCCGGAGCCACCTGCTCGCCTCGCCGGAACCACCTGCCAGGCCCAGCAGAAGCACCTGCCGGGCTCGCCGGAGCCACCTGCTCGGCTCGCCGGAACCACCTGCCGGGCCCTAACCCTAACCCTAACCCTAACCCTATCCCCAAACCCTAACCCTAACCCTAACCCCTAACCCTAAGCCTAACCCTAAACCCTAACCCAACCGTAACCCTAACCCTAACCCTACCCCTAACCCTAACCCCTAACCCCAAACCCTAAACCCTAACCCTAACCGTAACCCTAACCCTATCCCTAACCCTAACCTGACGGAGAGGCTGGAACCAGCTGCTCAACTCGCCGGAACCACCTGCCAGACATGCCAGAACCACCTGCCGAGCACGCCGGAGCCACCTGCTGGACTCACCAGAACCACCTGCCTGACAGGCCAAAATCAACAGCTGGCTATGAGAGAACCACCTGGCAGACAATCCGCAATAACCTGCCAGGCATGCAGGAACCACCTCTCAGACGTAAGAGAACCACGTGCCGGACACGCTGGAACCACGTCCTGGACAGACTGGAACCACCTGCCGGACATGCCTGGACCACCTGCCGAGCACGCCGGAACCACCTGCTCGACTCGCAGGACCCATGTGCCAGACACGCCAAAATGAACTGCCGGCTACACCAGAACCACTTACCGGACACTCCGGAATAACCTGCCCGGCATGCCAGAACCACCTCTCAGAAGTGCCAGAAGCACGTGCTGGACATGCCGGAACAACCTATCGGACAGAACGGAACAACCTGCCGGACACACCAAAATCACCTGCGGGCTACGCCAGAACCACTTGGAGGACTCTCCGGGAAAACCTGCCGGGCATGCTGGAACCACCTCTCAGACGTGCCTGAACCACGTGGCAGACACTCCGGAAACGCACGTCGGGCCGGCCGGAACCACCTCTCAGACGTGCCAGAACCTCATGCCGGACACCCCAGAACCACCTGCTGGACAGACCGGAAACACCTGCCGGACACGCCGGAACCACATGTTCGACTCGCTGGAACCACATTCTGGACATGGCAAAATCACCTGCCGCCTATGCCAGAACCGCTTGGCGAACACTCCGGAATCACCTGTCAGGCATGCCGGAACCACCTCTCAGACCTGCCAGAACCACATGCCAATGACACCGGAAGCACCTGCCGAGCATGCCGGAAGCACCTGCTCGACTCGCCAGAACCACCTGTCGGACACGCCAAAATCACCTGCCGGCTACGCCACAGCCAGTTGGTGAACACTCCGGAAACACCTGCCGGGCTGGCTGGAACCACCTGCCAGTCACGCCAACATCACCTGCCAGCTACGCCAGAACCACTTGGCGGAGACTCCAGAAACACCTGTTGGGCCAGCCGGAACCACCTCTCAGACGTGCCAGAACCATGTGCCTGAGATGCTGGAACCACACCCCGAACAGACCGAAACCACCTGCCAGACCCAACTGAACCACCTGCCGAGCACGCAGGAACAACCTGCTCGCCTCGCCGGAACCACCTGCCGGGCGCAGCGGAAGCACCTGCCGAGCGCGCCGGAGCCACCTGCTCGGCTCGCCGGAACCACCTGCCGGGCCCTAACCCTAACCCTAACCCTAACCCTATCCCCAAACCCTAACCCTAACCCTAACCCCTAACCCTAAGCCTAACCCTAAACCCTAACCCAACCGTAACCCTAACCCTAACCCTACCCCTAACCCTAACCCGTAACCCCAAACCCTAAACCCTAACCCTAACCGTAACCCTAACCCTATCCCTAACCCTAACCTGACGGACAGGCTGGAACCAGCTGCTCAACTCGCCGGAACCACCTGCCAGACATGCCAGAACCACCTGCCGAGCACGCCGGAGCCACCTGCTGGACTCACCAGAACCACCTGCCTGACAGGCCAAAATCAACAGCTGGCTATGAGAGAACCACCTGGCAGACAATCCGCAATAACCTGCCAGGCATGCAGGAACCACCTCTCAGACGTAAGAGAACCACGTGCCGGACACGCTGGAACCACGTCCTGGACAGACTGGAACCACCTGCCGGACATGCCTGGACCACCTGCCGAGCACGCCGGAACCACCTGCTCGACTCGCAGGACCCATGTGCCAGACACGCCAAAATGAACTGCCGGCTACACCAGAACCACTTACCGGACACTCCGGAATAACCTGCCCGGCATGCCAGAACCACCTCTCAGAAGTGCCAGAAGCACGTGCTGGACATGCCGGAACAACCTATCGGACAGAACGGAACAACCTGCCGGACACACCAAAATCACCTGCGGGCTACGCCAGAACCACTTGGAGGACTCTCCGGGAAAACCTGCCGGGCATGCTGGAACCACCTCTCAGACGTGCCTGAACCACGTGGCAGACACTCCGGAAACGCACGTCGGGCCGGCCGGAACCACCTCTCAGACGTGCCAGAACCTCATGCCGGACACCCCAGAACCACCTGCTGGACAGACCGGAAACACCTGCCGGACACGCCGGAACCACATGTTCGACTCGCTGGAACCACATTCTGGACATGGCAAAATCACCTGCCGCCTATGCCAGAACCGCTTGGCGAACACTCCGGAATCACCTGTCAGGCATGCCGGAACCACCTCTCAGACCTGCCAGAACCACATGCCAATGACACCGGAAGCACCTGCCGAGCATGCCGGAAGCACCTGCTCGACTCGCCAGAACCACCTGTCGGACACGCCAAAATCACCTGCCGGCTACGCCACAGCCAGTTGGTGAACACTCCGGAAACACCTGCCGGGCTGGCTGGAACCACCTGCCAGTCACGCCAACATCACCTGCCAGCTACGCCAGAACCACTTGGCGGAGACTCCAGAAACACCTGTTGGGCCAGCCGGAACCACCTCTCAGACGTGCCAGAACCATGTGCCTGAGATGCTGGAACCACACCCCGAACAGACCGAAACCACCTGCCAGACCCAACTGAACCACCTGCCGAGCACGCAGGAACAACCTGCTCGCCTCGCCGGAACCACCTGCCGGGCGCAGCGGAAGCACCTGCCGAGCGCGCCGGAGCCACCTGCTCGGCTCGCCGGAACCACCTGCCGGGCCCTAACCCTAACCCTAACCCTAACCCTATCCCCAAACCCTAACCCTAACCCTAACCCCTAACCCTAAGCCTAACCCTAAACCCTAACCCAACCGTAACCCTAACCCTAACCCTACCCCTAACCCTAACCCGTAACCCCAAACCCTAAACCCTAACCCTAACCGTAACCCTAACCCTATCCCTAACCCTAACCTGACGGACAGGCTGGAACCAGCTGCTCAACTCGCCGGAACCACCTGCCAGACATGCCAGAACCACCTGCCGAGCACGCCGGAGCCACCTGCTGGACTCACCAGAACCACCTGCCTGACAGGCCAAAATCAACAGCTGGCTATGAGAGAACCACCTGGCAGACAATCCGCAATAACCTGCCAGGCATGCAGGAACCACCTCTCAGACGTAAGAGAACCACGTGCCGGACACGCTGGAACCACGTCCTGGACAGACTGGAACCACCTGCCGGACATGCCTGGACCACCTGCCGAGCACGCCGGAACCACCTGCTCGACTCGCAGGACCCATGTGCCAGACACGCCAAAATGAACTGCCGGCTACACCAGAACCACTTACCGGACACTCCGGAATAACCTGCCCGGCATGCCAGAACCACCTCTCAGAAGTGCCAGAAGCACGTGCTGGACATGCCGGAACAACCTATCGGACAGAACGGAACAACCTGCCGGACATACCAAAATCACCTGCGGGCTACGCCAGAACCACTTGGAGGACTCTCCGGGAAAACCTGCCGGGCATGCTGGAACCACCTCTCAGACGTGCCTGAACCACGTGGCGGACATTCCGGAAACGCACGACGGGCCGGCCGGAACCACCTCTCAGACGTGCCAGAACCTCATGCCGGACACCCCAGAACCACCTGCTGGACAGACCGGAAACACCTGCCGGACACGCCGGAACCACATGTTCGACTCGCTGGAACCACATTCTGGACATGGCAAAATCACCTGCCGCCTATGCCAGAACCGCTTGGCGAACACTCCGGAATCACCTGTCAGGCATGCCGGAACCACCTCTCAGACCTGCCAGAACCACATGCCAATGACACCGGAAGCACCTGCCGAGCATGCCGGAAGCACCTGCTCGACTCGCCAGAACCACCTGTCGGACACGCCAAAATCACCTGCCGGCTACGCCACAGCCAGTTGGTGAACACTCCGGAAACACCTGCCGGGCTGGCTGGAACCACCTGCCAGTCACGCCAACATCACCTGCCAGCTACGCCAGAACCACTTGGCGGAGACTCCAGAAACACCTGTTGGGCCAGCCGGAACCAGCTCTCAGACGTGCCAGAACCATGTGCCTGAGATGCTGGAACCACACCCCGAACAGACCGAAACCACCTGCCAGACCCAACTGAACCACCTGCCGAGCACGCAGGAACAACCTGCTCGCCTCGCCGGAACCACCTGCCGGGCGCAGCGGAAGCACCTGCCGAGCGCGCCGGAGCCACCTGCTCGCCTCGCCGGAACCACCTGCCGGGCCCAGCGGAAGCACCTGCCGGGCGCGCCGGAGCCACCTGCTCGGCTCGCCGGAACCACCTGCCGGGCCCTAACCCTAACCCTAACCCTAACCCTATCCCCAAACCCTAACCCTAACCCTAACCCCTAACCCTAAGCCTAACCCTAAACCCTAACCCAACCGTAACCCTAACCCTAACCCTACCCCTAACCCTAACCCCTAACCCCAAACCCTAAACCCTAACCCTAACCGTAACCCTAACCCTATCCCTAACCCTAACCTGACGGACAGGCTGGAACCAGCTGCTCAACTCGCCGGAACCACCTGCCAGACATGCCAGAACCACCTGCCGAGCACGCCGGAGCCACCTGCTGGACTCACCAGAACCACCTGCCTGACAGGCCAAAATCAACAGCTGGCTATGAGAGAACCACCTGGCAGACAATCCGCAATAACCTGCCAGGCATGCAGGAACCACCTCTCAGACGTAAGAGAACCACGTGCCCGACACGCTGGAACCACGTCCTGGACAGACTGGAACCACCTGCCGGACATGCCTGGACCACCTGCCGAGCACGCCGGAACCACCTGCTCGACTCGCAGGACCCATGTGCCAGACACGCCAAAATGAACTGCCGGCTACACCAGAACCACTTACCGGACACTCCGGAATAACCTGCCCGGCATGCCAGAACCACCTCTCAGAAGTGCCAGAAGCACGTGCTGGACATGCCGGAACAACCTATCGGACAGAACGGAACAACCTGCCGGACACACCAAAATCACCTGCGGGCTACGCCAGAACCACTTGGAGGACTCTCCGGGAAAACCTGCCGGGCATGCTGGAACCACCTCTCAGACGTGCCTGAACCACGTGGCAGACACTCCGGAAACGCACGTCGGGCCGGCCGGAACCACCTCTCAGACGTGCCAGAACCTCATGCCGGACACCCCAGAACCACCTGCTGGACAGACCGGAAACACCTGCCGGACACGCCGGAACCACATGTTCGACTCGCTGGAACCACATTCTGGACATGGCAAAATCACCTGCCGCCTATGCCAGAACCGCTTGGCGAACACTCCGGAATCACCTGTCAGGCATGCCGGAACCACCTCTCAGACCTGCCAGAACCACATGCCAATGACACCGGAAGCACCTGCCGAGCATGCCGGAAGCACCTGCTCGACTCGCCAGAACCACCTGTCGGACACGCCAAAATCACCTGCCGGCTACGCCACAGCCAGTTGGTGAACACTCCGGAAACACCTGCCGGGCTGGCTGGAACCACCTGCCAGTCACGCCAACATCACCTGCCAGCTACGCCAGAACCACTTGGCGGAGACTCCAGAAACACCTGTTGGGCCAGCCGGAACCACCTCTCAGACGTGCCAGAACCATGTGCCTGAGATGCTGGAACCACACCCCGAACAGACCGAAACCACCTGCCAGACCCAACTGAACCACCTGCCGAGCACGCAGGAACAACCTGCTCGCCTCGCCGGAACCACCAGCCGGGCGCAGCGGAAGCACCTGCCGAGCGCGCCGGAGCCACCTGCTCGCCTCGCCGGAACCACCTGCCGGGCCCAGCGGAAGCACCTGCCGGGCTCGCCGGAGCCACCTGCTCGGCTCGCCGGAACCACCTGCCGGGCCCTAAGCCTAACCCTAACCCTAACCCTATCCCCAAACCCTAACCCTAACCCTAACCCCTAACCCTAAGCCTAACCCTAAACCCTAACCCAACCGTAACCCTAACCCTAACCCTACCCCTAACCCTAACCCCTAACCCCAAACCCTAAACCCTAACCCTAACCGTAACCCTAACCCTATCCCTAACCCTAACCTGACGGACAGGCTGGAACCAGCTGCTCAACTCGCCGGAACCACCTGCCAGACATGCCAGAACCACCTGCCGAGCACGCCGGAGCCACCTGCTGGACTCACCAGAACCACCTGCCTGACAGGCCAAAATCAACAGCTGGCTATGAGAGAACCACCTGGCAGACAATCCGCAATAACCTGCCAGGCATGCAGGAACCACCTCTCAGACGTAAGAGAACCACGTGCCCGACACGCTGGAACCACGTCCTGGACAGACTGGAACCACCTGCCGGACATGCCTGGACCACCTGCCGAGCACGCCGGAACCACCTGCTCGACTCGCAGGACCCATGTGCCAGACACGCCAAAATGAACTGCCGGCTACACCAGAACCACTTACCGGACACTCCGGAATAACCTGCCCGGCATGCCAGAACCACCTCTCAGAAGTGCCAGAAGCACGTGCTGGACATGCCGGAACAACCTATCGGACAGAACGGAACAACCTGCCGGACACACCAAAATCACCTGCGGGCTACGCCAGAACCACTTGGAGGACTCTCCGGGAAAACCTGCCGGGCATGCTGGAACCACCTCTCAGACGTGCCTGAACCACGTGGCAGACACTCCAGAAACGCACGTCGGGCCGGCCGGAACCACCTCTCAGACGTGCCAGAACCTCATGCCGGACACCCCAGAACCACCTGCTGGACAGACCGGAAACACCTGCCGGACACGCCGGAACCACATGTTCGACTCGCTGGAACCACATTCTGGACATGGCAAAATCACCTGCCGCCTATGCCAGAACCGCTTGGCGAACACTCCGGAATCACCTGTCAGGCATGCCGGAACCACCTCTCAGACCTGCCAGAACCACATGCCAATGACACCGGAAGCACCTGCCGAGCATGCCGGAAGCACCTGCTCGACTCGCCAGAACCACCTGTCGGACACGCCAAAATCACCTGCCGGCTACGCCACAGCCAGTTGGTGAACACTCCGGAAACACCTGCCGGGCTGGCTGGAACCACCTGCCAGTCACGCCAACATCACCTGCCAGCTACGCCAGAACCACTTGGCGGAGACTCCAGAAACACCTGTTGGGCCAGCCGGAACCACCTCTCAGACGTGCCAGAACCATGTGCCTGAGATGCTGGAACCACACCCCGAACAGACCGAAACCACCTGCCAGACCCAACTGAACCACCTGCCGAGCACGCAGGAACAACCTGCTCGCCTCGCCGGAACCACCTGCCGGGCGCAGCGGAAGCACCTGCCGAGCGCGCCGGAGCCACCTGCTCGGCTCGCCGGAACCACCTGCCGGGCCCTAACCCTAACCCTAACCCTAACCCTATCCCCAAACCCTAACCCTAACCCTAACCCCTAACCCTAAGCCTAACCCTAAACCCTAACCCAACCGTAACCCTAACCCTAACCCTACCCCTAACCCTAACCCGTAACCCCAAACCCTAAACCCTAACCCTAACCGTAACCCTAACCCTATCCCTAACCCTAACCTGACGGACAGGCTGGAACCAGCTGCTCAACTCGCCGGAACCACCTGCCAGACATGCCAGAACCACCTGCCGAGCACGCCGGAGCCACCTGCTGGACTCACCAGAACCACCTGCCTGACAGGCCAAAATCAACAGCTGGCTATGAGAGAACCACCTGGCAGACAATCCGCAATAACCTGCCAGGCATGCAGGAACCACCTCTCAGACGTAAGAGAACCACGTGCCGGACACGCTGGAACCACGTCCTGGACAGACTGGAACCACCTGCCGGACATGCCTGGACCACCTGCCGAGCACGCCGGAACCACCTGCTCGACTCGCAGGACCCATGTGCCAGACACGCCAAAATGAACTGCCGGCTACACCAGAACCACTTACCGGACACTCCGGAATAACCTGCCCGGCATGCCAGAACCACCTCTCAGAAGTGCCAGAAGCACGTGCTGGACATGCCGGAACAACCTATCGGACAGAACGGAACAACCTGCCGGACACACCAAAATCACCTGCGGGCTACGCCAGAACCACTTGGAGGACTCTCCGGGAAAACCTGCCGGGCATGCTGGAACCACCTCTCAGACGTGCCTGAACCACGTGGCGGACACTCCGGAAACGCACGTCGGGCCGGCCGGAACCACCTCTCAGACGTGCCAGAACCTCATGCCGGACACCCCAGAACCACCTGCTGGACAGACCGGAAACACCTGCCGGACACGCCGGAACCACATGTTCGACTCGCTGGAACCACATTCTGGACATGGCAAAATCACCTGCCGCCTATGCCAGAACCGCTTGGCGAACACTCCGGAATCACCTGTCAGGCATGCCGGAACCACCTCTCAGACCTGCCAGAACCACATGCCAATGACACCGGAAGCACCTGCCGAGCATGCCGGAAGCACCTGCTCGACTCGCCAGAACCACCTGTCGGACACGCCAAAATCACCTGCCGGCTACGCCACAGCCAGTTGGTGAACACTCCGGAAACACCTGCCGGGCTGGCTGGAACCACCTGCCAGTCACGCCAACATCACCTGCCAGCTACGCCAGAACCACTTGGCGGAGACTCCAGAAACACCTGTTGGGCCAGCCGGAACCACCTCTCAGACGTGCCAGAACCATGTGCCTGAGATGCTGGAACCACACCCCGAACAGACCGAAACCACCTGCCAGACCCAACTGAACCACCTGCCGAGCACGCAGGAACAACCTGCTCGCCTCGCCGGAACCACCTGCCGGGCGCAGCGGAAGCACCTGCCGAGCGCGCCGGAGCCACCTGCTCGCCTCGCCGGAACCACCTGCCGGGCCCAGCGGAAGCACCTGCCGGGCGCGCCGGAGCCACCTGCTCGGCTCGCCGGAACCACCTGCCGGGCCCTAACCCTAACCCTAACCCTAACCCTATCCCCAAACCCTAACCCTAACCCTAACCCCTAACCCTAAGCCTAACCCTAAACCCTAACCCAACCGTAACCCTAACCCTAACCCTACCCCTAACCCTAACCCCTAACCCCAAACCCTAAACCCTAACCCTAACCGTAACCCTAACCCTATCCCTAACCCTAACCTGACGGACAGGCTGGAACCAGCTGCTCAACTCGCCGGAACCACCTGCCAGACATGCCAGAACCACCTGCCGAGCACGCCGGAGCCACCTGCTGGACTCACCAGAACCACCTGCCTGACAGGCCAAAATCAACAGCTGGCTATGAGAGAACCACCTGGCAGACAATCCGCAATAACCTGCCAGGCATGCAGGAACCACCTCTCAGACGTAAGAGAACCACGTGCCCGACACGCTGGAACCACGTCCTGGACAGACTGGAACCACCTGCCGGACATGCCTGGACCACCTGCCGAGCACGCCGGAACCACCTGCTCGACTCGCAGGACCCATGTGCCAGACACGCCAAAATGAACTGCCGGCTACACCAGAACCACTTACCGGACACTCCGGAATAACCTGCCCGGCATGCCAGAACCACCTCTCAGAAGTGCCAGAAGCACGTGCTGGACATGCCGGAACAACCTATCGGACAGAACGGAACAACCTGCCGGACACACCAAAATCACCTGCGGGCTACGCCAGAACCACTTGGAGGACTCTCCGGGAAAACCTGCCGGGCATGCTGGAACCACCTCTCAGACGTGCCTGAACCACGTGGCAGACACTCCGGAAACGCACGTCGGGCCGGCCGGAACCACCTCTCAGACGTGCCAGAACCTCATGCCGGACACCCCAGAACCACCTGCTGGACAGACCGGAAACACCTGCCGGACACGCCGGAACCACATGTTCGACTCGCTGGAACCACATTCTGGACATGGCAAAATCACCTGCCGCCTATGCCAGAACCGCTTGGCGAACACTCCGGAATCACCTGTCAGGCATGCCGGAACCACCTCTCAGACCTGCCAGAACCACATGCCAATGACACCGGAAGCACCTGCCGAGCATGCCGGAAGCACCTGCTCGACTCGCCAGAACCACCTGTCGGACACGCCAAAATCACCTGCCGGCTACGCCACAGCCAGTTGGTGAACACTCCGGAAACACCTGCCGGGCTGGCTGGAACCACCTGCCAGTCACGCCAACATCACCTGCCAGCTACGCCAGAACCACTTGGCGGAGACTCCAGAAACACCTGTTGGGCCAGCCGGAACCACCTCTCAGACGTGCCAGAACCATGTGCCTGAGATGCTGGAACCACACCCCGAACAGACCGAAACCACCTGCCAGACCCAACTGAACCACCTGCCGAGCACGCAGGAACAACCTGCTCGCCTCGCCGGAACCACCTGCCGGGCGCAGCGGAAGCACCTGCCGAGCGCGCCGGAGCCACCTGCTCGCCTCGCCGGAACCACCTGCCGGGCCCAGCGGAAGCACCTGCCGGGCGCGCCGGAGCCACCTGCTCGGCTCGCCGGAACCACCTGCCGGGCCCTAACCCTAACCCTAACCCTAACCCTATCCCCAAACCCTAACCCTAACCCTAACCCCTAACCCTAAGCCTAACCCTAAACCCTAACCCAACCGTAACCCTAACCCTAACCCTACCCCTAACCCTAACCCCTAACCCCAAACCCTAAACCCTAACCCTAACCGTAACCCTAACCCTATCCCTAACCCTAACCTGACGGACAGGCTGGAACCAGCTGCTCAACTCGCCGGAACCACCTGCCAGACATGCCAGAACCACCTGCCGAGCACGCCGGAGCCACCTGCTGGACTCACCAGAACCACCTGCCTGACAGGCCAAAATCAACAGCTGGCTATGAGAGAACCACCTGGCAGACAATCCGCAATAACCTGCCAGGCATGCAGGAACCACCTCTCAGACGTAAGAGAACCACGTGCCCGACACGCTGGAACCACGTCCTGGACAGACTGGAACCACCTGCCGGACATGCCTGGACCACCTGCCGAGCACGCCGGAACCACCTGCTCGACTCGCAGGACCCATGTGCCAGACACGCCAAAATGAACTGCCGGCTACACCAGAACCACTTACCGGACACTCCGGAATAACCTGCCCGGCATGCCAGAACCACCTCTCAGAAGTGCCAGAAGCACGTGCTGGACATGCCGGAACAACCTATCGGACAGAACGGAACAACCTATCGGACAGAACGGAACAACCTGCCGGACACACCAAAATCACCTGCGGGCTACGCCAGAACCACTTGGAGGACTCTCCGGGAAAACCTGCCGGGCATGCTGGAACCACCTCTCAGACGTGCCTGAACCACGTGGCAGACACTCCGGAAACGCACGTCGGGCCGGCCGGAACCACCTCTCAGACGTGCCAGAACCTCATGCCGGACACCCCAGAACCACCTGCTGGACAGACCGGAAACACCTGCCGGACACGCCGGAACCACATGTTCGACTCGCTGGAACCACATTCTGGACATGGCAAAATCACCTGCCGCCTATGCCAGAACCGCTTGGCGAACACTCCGGAATCACCTGTCAGGCATGCCGGAACCACCTCTCAGACCTGCCAGAACCACATGCCAATGACACCGGAAGCACCTGCCGAGCATGCCGGAAGCACCTGCTCGACTCGCCAGAACCACCTGTCGGACACGCCAAAATCACCTGCCGGCTACGCCACAGCCAGTTGGTGAACACTCCGGAAACACCTGCCGGGCTGGCTGGAACCACCTGCCAGTCACGCCAACATCACCTGCCA
The DNA here is from genome assembly GCF_041296235.1 of Equus asinus. NCBI lineage: Eukaryota > Metazoa > Chordata > Mammalia > Perissodactyla > Equidae > Equus > Equus asinus. The sequence continues at coordinate 43,522,136 of NC_091807.1, read as the reverse complement.
GCTACGCCAGAACCACTTGGCGGAGACTCCAGAAACACCTGTTGGGCCAGCCGGAACCACCTCTCAGACGTGCCAGAACCATGTGCCTGAGATGCTGGAACCACACCCCGAACAGACCGAAACCACCTGCCAGACCCAACTGAACCACCTGCCGAGCACGCAGGAACAACCTGCTCGCCTCGCCGGAACCACCAGCCGGGCGCAGCGGAAGCACCTGCCGAGCGCGCCGGAGCCACCTGCTCGCCTCGCCGGAACCACCTGCCGGGCCCAGCGGAAGCACCTGCCGGGCTCGCCGGAGCCACCTGCTCGGCTCGCCGGAACCACCTGCCGGGCCCTAAGCCTAACCCTAACCCTAACCCTATCCCCAAACCCTAACCCTAACCCTAACCCCTAACCCTAAGCCTAACCCTAAACCCTAACCCAACCGTAACCCTAACCCTAACCCTACCCCTAACCCTAACCCCTAACCCCAAACCCTAAACCCTAACCCTAACCGTAACCCTAACCCTATCCCTAACCCTAACCTGACGGAGAGGCTGGAACCAGCTGCTCAACTCGCCGGAACCACCTGCCAGACATGCCAGAACCACCTGCCGAGCACGCCGGAGCCACCTGCTGGACTCACCAGAACCACCTGCCTGACAGGCCAAAATCAACAGCTGGCTATGAGAGAACCACCTGGCAGACAATCCGCAATAACCTGCCAGGCATGCAGGAACCACCTCTCAGACGTAAGAGAACCACGTGCCGGACACGCTGGAACCACGTCCTGGACAGACTGGAACCACCTGCCGGACATGCCTGGACCACCTGCCGAGCACGCCGGAACCACCTGCTCGACTCGCAGGACCCATGTGCCAGACACGCCAAAATGAACTGCCGGCTACACCAGAACCACTTACCGGACACTCCGGAATAACCTGCCCGGCATGCCAGAACCACCTCTCAGAAGTGCCAGAAGCACGTGCTGGACATGCCGGAACAACCTATCGGACAGAACGGAACAACCTGCCGGACACACCAAAATCACCTGCGGGCTACGCCAGAACCACTTGGAGGACTCTCCGGGAAAACCTGCCGGGCATGCTGGAACCACCTCTCAGACGTGCCTGAACCACGTGGCAGACACTCCGGAAACGCACGTCGGGCCGGCCGGAACCACCTCTCAGACGTGCCAGAACCTCATGCCGGACACCCCAGAACCACCTGCTGGACAGACCGGAAACACCTGCCGGACACGCCGGAACCACATGTTCGACTCGCTGGAACCACATTCTGGACATGGCAAAATCACCTGCCGCCTATGCCAGAACCGCTTGGCGAACACTCCGGAATCACCTGTCAGGCATGCCGGAACCACCTCTCAGACCTGCCAGAACCACATGCCAATGACACCGGAAGCACCTGCCGAGCATGCCGGAAGCACCTGCTCGACTCGCCAGAACCACCTGTCGGACACGCCAAAATCACCTGCCGGCTACGCCACAGCCAGTTGGTGAACACTCCGGAAACACCTGCCGGGCTGGCTGGAACCACCTGCCAGTCACGCCAACATCACCTGCCAGCTACGCCAGAACCACTTGGCGGAGACTCCAGAAACACCTGTTGGGCCAGCCGGAACCACCTCTCAGACGTGCCAGAACCATGTGCCTGAGATGCTGGAACCACACCCCGAACAGACCGAAACCACCTGCCAGACCCAACTGAACCACCTGCCGAGCACGCAGGAACAACCTGCTCGCCTCGCCGGAACCACCAGCCGGGCGCAGCGGAAGCACCTGCCGAGCGCGCCGGAGCCACCTGCTCGCCTCGCCGGAACCACCTGCCGGGCCCAGCGGAAGCACCTGCCGGGCTCGCCGGAGCCACCTGCTCGGCTCGCCGGAACCACCTGCCGGGCCCTAAGCCTAACCCTAACCCTAACCCTATCCCCAAACCCTAACCCTAACCCTAACCCCTAACCCTAAGCCTAACCCTAAACCCTAACCCAACCGTAACCCTAACCCTAACCCTACCCCTAACCCTAACCCCTAACCCCAAACCCTAAACCCTAACCCTAACCGTAACCCTAACCCTATCCCTAACCCTAACCTGACGGAGAGGCTGGAACCAGCTGCTCAACTCGCCGGAACCACCTGCCAGACATGCCAGAACCACCTGCCGAGCACGCCGGAGCCACCTGCTGGACTCACCAGAACCACCTGCCTGACAGGCCAAAATCAACAGCTGGCTATGAGAGAACCACCTGGCAGACAATCCGCAATAACCTGCCAGGCATGCAGGAACCACCTCTCAGACGTAAGAGAACCACGTGCCGGACACGCTGGAACCACGTCCTGGACAGACTGGAACCACCTGCCGGACATGCCTGGACCACCTGCCGAGCACGCCGGAACCACCTGCTCGACTCGCAGGACCCATGTGCCAGACACGCCAAAATGAACTGCCGGCTACACCAGAACCACTTACCGGACACTCCGGAATAACCTGCCCGGCATGCCAGAACCACCTCTCAGAAGTGCCAGAAGCACGTGCTGGACATGCCGGAACAACCTATCGGACAGAACGGAACAACCTGCCGGACACACCAAAATCACCTGCGGGCTACGCCAGAACCACTTGGAGGACTCTCCGGGAAAACCTGCCGGGCATGCTGGAACCACCTCTCAGACGTGCCTGAACCACGTGGCAGACACTCCGGAAACGCACGTCGGGCCGGCCGGAACCACCTCTCAGACGTGCCAGAACCTCATGCCGGACACCCCAGAACCACCTGCTGGACAGACCGGAAACACCTGCCGGACACGCCGGAACCACATGTTCGACTCGCTGGAACCACATTCTGGACATGGCAAAATCACCTGCCGCCTATGCCAGAACCGCTTGGCGAACACTCCGGAATCACCTGTCAGGCATGCCGGAACCACCTCTCAGACCTGCCAGAACCACATGCCAATGACACCGGAAGCACCTGCCGAGCATGCCGGAAGCACCTGCTCGACTCGCCAGAACCACCTGTCGGACACGCCAAAATCACCTGCCGGCTACGCCACAGCCAGTTGGTGAACACTCCGGAAACACCTGCCGGGCTGGCTGGAACCACCTGCCAGTCACGCCAACATCACCTGCCAGCTACGCCAGAACCACTTGGCGGAGACTCCAGAAACACCTGTTGGGCCAGCCGGAACCACCTCTCAGACGTGCCAGAACCATGTGCCTGAGATGCTGGAACCACACCCCGAACAGACCGAAACCACCTGCCAGACCCAACTGAACCACCTGCCGAGCACGCAGGAACAACCTGCTCGCCTCGCCGGAACCACCTGCCGGGCGCAGCGGAAGCACCTGCCGAGCGCGCCGGAGCCACCTGCTCGGCTCGCCGGAACCACCTGCCGGGCCCTAACCCTAACCCTAACCCTAACCCTATCCCCAAACCCTAACCCTAACCCTAACCCCTAACCCTAAGCCTAACCCTAAACCCTAACCCAACCGTAACCCTAACCCTAACCCTACCCCTAACCCTAACCCGTAACCCCAAACCCTAAACCCTAACCCTAACCGTAACCCTAACCCTATCCCTAACCCTAACCTGACGGACAGGCTGGAACCAGCTGCTCAACTCGCCGGAACCACCTGCCAGACATGCCAGAACCACCTGCCGAGCACGCCGGAGCCACCTGCTGGACTCACCAGAACCACCTGCCTGACAGGCCAAAATCAACAGCTGGCTATGAGAGAACCACCTGGCAGACAATCCGCAATAACCTGCCAGGCATGCAGGAACCACCTCTCAGACGTAAGAGAACCACGTGCCGGACACGCTGGAACCACGTCCTGGACAGACTGGAACCACCTGCCGGACATGCCTGGACCACCTGCCGAGCACGCCGGAACCACCTGCTCGACTCGCAGGACCCATGTGCCAGACACGCCAAAATGAACTGCCGGCTACACCAGAACCACTTACCGGACACTCCGGAATAACCTGCCCGGCATGCCAGAACCACCTCTCAGAAGTGCCAGAAGCACGTGCTGGACATGCCGGAACAACCTATCGGACAGAACGGAACAACCTGCCGGACACACCAAAATCACCTGCGGGCTACGCCAGAACCACTTGGAGGACTCTCCGGGAAAACCTGCCGGGCATGCTGGAACCACCTCTCAGACGTGCCTGAACCACGTGGCGGACACTCCGGAAACGCACGTCGGGCCGGCCGGAACCACCTCTCAGACGTGCCAGAACCTCATGCCGGACACCCCAGAACCACCTGCTGGACAGACCGGAAACACCTGCCGGACACGCCGGAACCACATGTTCGACTCGCTGGAACCACATTCTGGACATGGCAAAATCACCTGCCGCCTATGCCAGAACCGCTTGGCGAACACTCCGGAATCACCTGTCAGGCATGCCGGAACCACCTCTCAGACCTGCCAGAACCACATGCCAATGACACCGGAAGCACCTGCCGAGCATGCCGGAAGCACCTGCTCGACTCGCCAGAACCACCTGTCGGACACGCCAAAATCACCTGCCGGCTACGCCACAGCCAGTTGGTGAACACTCCGGAAACACCTGCCGGGCTGGCTGGAACCACCTGCCAGTCACGCCAACATCACCTGCCAGCTACGCCAGAACCACTTGGCGGAGACTCCAGAAACACCTGTTGGGCCAGCCGGAACCACCTCTCAGACGTGCCAGAACCATGTGCCTGAGATGCTGGAACCACACCCCGAACAGACCGAAACCACCTGCCAGACCCAACTGAACCACCTGCCGAGCACGCAGGAACAACCTGCTCGCCTCGCCGGAACCACCTGCCGGGCGCAGCGGAAGCACCTGCCGAGCGCGCCGGAGACACCTGCTCGCCTCGCCGGAACCACCTGCCGGGCCCAGCGGAAGCACCTGCCGGGCGCGCCGGACCCACCTGCTCGGCTCGCCGGAACCACCTGCCGGGCCCTAACCCTAACCCTAACCCTAACCCTATCCCCAAACCCTAACCCTAACCCTAACCCCTAACCCTAAGCCTAACCCTAAACCCTAACCCAACCGTAACCCTAACCCTAACCCTACCCCTAACCCTAACCCCTAACCCCAAACCCTAAACCCTAACCCTAACCGTAACCCTAACCCTATCCCTAACCCTAACCTGACGGACAGGCTGGAACCAGCTGCTCAACTCGCCGGAACCACCTGCCAGACATGCCAGAACCACCTGCCGAGCACGCCGGAGCCACCTGCTGGACTCACCAGAACCACCTGCCTGACAGGCCAAAATCAACAGCTGGCTATGAGAGAACCACCTGGCAGACAATCCGCAATAACCTGCCAGGCATGCAGGAACCACCTCTCAGACGTAAGAGAACCACGTGCCGGACACGCTGGAACCACGTCCTGGACAGACTGGAACCACCTGCCGGACATGCCTGGACCACCTGCCGAGCACGCCGGAACCACCTGCTCGACTCGCAGGACCCATGTGCCAGACACGCCAAAATGAACTGCCGGCTACACCAGAACCACTTACCGGACACTCCGGAATAACCTGCCCGGCATGCCAGAACCACCTCTCAGAAGTGCCAGAAGCACGTGCTGGACATGCCGGAACAACCTATCGGACAGAACGGAACAACCTGCCGGACACACCAAAATCACCTGCGGGCTACGCCAGAACCACTTGGAGGACTCTCCGGGAAAACCTGCCGGGCATGCTGGAACCACCTCTCAGACGTGCCTGAACCACGTGGCAGACACTCCGGAAACGCACGTCGGGCCGGCCGGAACCACCTCTCAGACGTGCCAGAACCTCATGCCGGACACCCCAGAACCACCTGCTGGACAGACCGGAAACACCTGCCGGACACGCCGGAACCACATGTTCGACTCGCTGGAACCACATTCTGGACATGGCAAAATCACCTGCCGCCTATGCCAGAACCGCTTGGCGAACACTCCGGAATCACCTGTCAGGCATGCCGGAACCACCTCTCAGACCTGCCAGAACCACATGCCAATGACACCGGAAGCACCTGCCGAGCATGCCGGAAGCACCTGCTCGACTCGCCAGAACCACCTGTCGGACACGCCAAAATCACCTGCCGGCTACGCCACAGCCAGTTGGTGAACACTCCGGAAACACCTGCCGGGCTGGCTGGAACCACCTGCCAGTCACGCCAACATCACCTGCCAGCTACGCCAGAACCACTTGGCGGAGACTCCAGAAACACCTGTTGGGCCAGCCGGAACCACCTCTCAGACGTGCCAGAACCATGTGCCTGAGATGCTGGAACCACACCCCGAACAGACCGAAACCACCTGCCAGACCCAACTGAACCACCTGCCGAGCACGCAGGAACAACCTGCTCGCCTCGCCGGAACCACCTGCCGGGCGCAGCGGAAGCACCTGCCGAGCGCGCCGGAGCCACCTGCTCGCCTCGCCGGAACCACCTGCCGGGCCCAGCGGAAGCACCTGCCGGGCGCGCCGGAGCCACCTGCTCGGCTCGCCGGAACCACCTGCCGGGCCCTAACCCTAACCCTAACCCTAACCCTATCCCCAAACCCTAACCCTAACCCTAACCCCTAACCCTAAGCCTAACCCTAAACCCTAACCCAACCGTAACCCTAACCCTAACCCTACCCCTAACCCTAACCCCTAACCCCAAACCCTAAACCCTAACCCTAACCGTAACCCTAACCCTATCCCTAACCCTAACCTGACGGACAGGCTGGAACCAGCTGCTCAACTCGCCGGAACCACCTGCCAGACATGCCAGAACCACCTGCCGAGCACGCCGGAGCCACCTGCTGGACTCACCAGAACCACCTGCCTGACAGGCCAAAATCAACAGCTGGCTATGAGAGAACCACCTGGCAGACAATCCGCAATAACCTGCCAGGCATGCAGGAACCACCTCTCAGACGTAAGAGAACCACGTGCCGGACACGCTGGAACCACGTCCTGGACAGACTGGAACCACCTGCCGGACATGCCTGGACCACCTGCCGAGCACGCCGGAACCACCTGCTCGACTCGCAGGACCCATGTGCCAGACACGCCAAAATGAACTGCCGGCTACACCAGAACCACTTACCGGACACTCCGGAATAACCTGCCCGGCATGCCAGAACCACCTCTCAGAAGTGCCAGAAGCACGTGCTGGACATGCCGGAACAACCTATCGGACAGAACGGAACAACCTGCCGGACACACCAAAATCACCTGCGGGCTACGCCAGAACCACTTGGAGGACTCTCCGGGAAAACCTGCCGGGCATGCTGGAACCACCTCTCAGACGTGCCTGAACCACGTGGCAGACACTCCGGAAACGCACGTCGGGCCGGCCGGAACCACCTCTCAGACGTGCCAGAACCTCATGCCGGACACCCCAGAACCACCTGCTGGACAGACCGGAAACACCTGCCGGACACGCCGGAACCACATGTTCGACTCGCTGGAACCACATTCTGGACATGGCAAAATCACCTGCCGCCTATGCCAGAACCGCTTGGCGAACACTCCGGAATCACCTGTCAGGCATGCCGGAACCACCTCTCAGACCTGCCAGAACCACATGCCAATGACACCGGAAGCACCTGCCGAGCATGCCGGAAGCACCTGCTCGACTCGCCAGAACCACCTGTCGGACACGCCAAAATCACCTGCCGGCTACGCCACAGCCAGTTGGTGAACACTCCGGAAACACCTGCCGGGCTGGCTGGAACCACCTGCCAGTCACGCCAACATCACCTGCCAGCTACGCCAGAACCACTTGGCGGAGACTCCAGAAACACCTGTTGGGCCAGCCGGAACCACCTCTCAGACGTGCCAGAACCATGTGCCTGAGATGCTGGAACCACACCCCGAACAGACCGAAACCACCTGCCAGACCCAACTGAACCACCTGCCGAGCACGCAGGAACAACCTGCTCGCCTCGCCGGAACCACCTGCCGGGCGCAGCGGAAGCACCTGCCGAGCGCGCAGGAGCCACCTGCTCGCCTCGCCGGAACCACCTGCCGGGCCCAGCGGAAGCACCTGCCGGGCGCGCCGGAGCCACCTGCTCGGCTCGCCGGAACCACCTGCCGGGCCCTAACCCTAACCCTAACCCTAACCCTATCCCCAAACCCTAACCCTAACCCTAACCCCTAACCCTAAGCCTAACCCTAAACCCTAACCCAACCTTAACCCTAACCCTAACCCTACCCCTAACCCTAACCCCTAACCCCAAACCCTAAACCCTAACCCTAACCGTAACCCTAACCCTATCCCTAACCCTAACCTGACGGACAGGCTGGAACCAGCTGCTCAACTCGCCGGAACCACCTGCCAGACATGCCAGAACCACCTGCCGAGCACGCCGGAGCCACCTGCTGGACTCACCAGAACCACCTGCCTGACAGGCCAAAATCAACAGCTGGCTATGAGAGAACCACCTGGCAGACAATCCGCAATAACCTGCCAGGCATGCAGGAACCACCTCTCAGACGTAAGAGAACCACGTGCCGGACATGCTGGAACCACGTCCTGGACAGACTGGAACCACCTGCCGGACATGCCTGGACCACCTGCCGAGCACGCCGGAACCACCTGCTCGACTCGCAGGACCCATGTGCCAGACACGCCAAAATGAACTGCCGGCTACACCAGAACCACTTACCGGACACTCCGGAATAACCTGCCCGGCATGGCAGAACCACCTCTCAGAAGTGCCAGAAGCACGTGCTGGACATGCCGGAACAACCTATCGGACAGAACGGAACAAACTGCCGGACACACCAAAATCACCTGCGGGATACGCCAGAACCACTTGGAGGACTCTCCGGGAAAACCTGCCAGGCATGCTGGAACCACCTCTCAGACGTGCCTGAACCACGTGGCGGACACTCCGGAAACGCATGTCGGGCCGGCCGGAACCACCTCTCAGACGTGCCAGAACCTCATGCCGGACACCCCAGAACCACCTGCTGGACAGACCGGAAACACCTGCCGGACACCTCGGAACCACATGTTCGACTCGCTGGAACCACATTCTGGACATGGCAAAATCACCTGCCGCCTATGCCAGAACCGCTTGGCGAACACTCCGGAATCACCTGTCAGGCATGCCGGAACCACCTCTCAGACCTGCCAGAACCACATGCCAATGACACCGGAAGCACCTGCCGAGAATGCCGGAAGCACCTGCTCGACTCGCCAGAACCACCTGTCGGACACGCCAAAATCACCTGCCGGCTACGCCACAGCCAGTTGGTGAACACTCCGGAAACACCTGCCGGGCTGGCTGGAACCACCTGCCAGTCACGCCAACATCACCTGCCAGCTACGCCAGAACCACTTGGCGGAGACTCCAGAAACACCTGTTGGGCCAGCCGGAACCACCTCTCAGACGTGCCAGAACCATGTGCCTGAGATGCTGGAACCACACCCCGAACAGACCGAAACCACCTGCCAGACCCAACTGAACCACCTGCCGAGCACGCAGGAACAACCTGCTCGCCTCGCCGGAACCACCTGCCGGGCGCAGCGGAAGCACCTGCCGAGCGCGCCGGAGCCACCTGCTCGCCTCGCCGGAACCACCTGCCGGGCCCAGCGGAAGCACCTGCCGGGCGCGCCGGAGCCACCTGCTCGGCTCGCCGGAACCACCTGCCGGGCCCTAACCCTAACCCTAACCCTAACCCTATCCCCAAACCCTAACCCTAACCCTAACCCCTAACCCTAAGCCTAACCCTAAACCCTAACCCAACCGTAACCCTAACCCTAACCCTACCCCTAACCCTAACCCCTAACCCCAAACCCTAAACCCTAACCCTAACCGTAACCCTAACCCTATCCCTAACCCTAACCTGACGGACAGGCTGGAACCAGCTGCTCAACTCGCCGGAACCACCTGCCAGACATGCCAGAACCACCTGCCGAGCACGCCGGAGCCACCTGCTGGACTCACCAGAACCACCTGCCTGACAGGCCAAAATCAACAGCTGGCTATGAGAGAACCACCTGGCAGACAATCCGCAATAACCTGCCAGGCATGCAGGAACCACCTCTCAGACGTAAGAGAACCACGTGCCGGACACGCTGGAACCACGTCCTGGACAGACTGGAACCACCTGCCGGACATGCCTGGACCACCTGCCGAGCACGCCGGAACCACCTGCTCGACTCGCAGGACCCATGTGCCAGACACGCCAAAATGAACTGCCGGCTACACCAGAACCACTTACCGGACACTCCGGAATAACCTGCCCGGCATGCCAGAACCACCTCTCAGAAGTGCCAGAAGCACGTGCTGGACATGCCGGAACAACCTATCGGACAGAACGGAACAACCTGCCGGACACACCAAAATCACCTGCGGGCTACGCCAGAACCACTTGGAGGACTCTCCGGGAAAACCTGCCGGGCATGCTGGAACCACCTCTCAGACGTGCCTGAACCACGTGGCAGACACTCCGGAAACGCACGTCGGGCCGGCCGGAACCACCTCTCAGACGTGCCAGAACCTCATGCCGGACACCCCAGAACCACCTGCTGGACAGACCGGAAACACCTGCCGGACACGCCGGAACCACATGTTCGACTCGCTGGAACCACATTCTGGACATGGCAAAATCACCTGCCGCCTATGCCAGAACCGCTTGGCGAACACTCCGGAATCACCTGTCAGGCATGCCGGAACCACCTCTCAGACCTGCCAGAACCACATGCCAATGACACCGGAAGCACCTGCCGAGCATGCCGGAAGCACCTGCTCGACTCGCCAGAACCACCTGTCGGACACGCCAAAATCACCTGCCGGCTACGCCACAGCCAGTTGGTGAACACTCCGGAAACACCTGCCGGGCTGGCTGGAACCACCTGCCAGTCACGCCAACATCACCTGCCAGCTACGCCAGAACCACTTGGCGGAGACTCCAGAAACACCTGTTGGGCCAGCCGGAACCACCTCTCAGACGTGCCAGAACCATGTGCCTGAGATGCTGGAACCACACCCCGAACAGACCGAAACCACCTGCCAGACCCAACTGAACCACCTGCCGAGCACGCAGGAACAACCTGCTCGCCTCGCCGGAACCACCTGCCGGGCGCAGCGGAAGCACCTGCCGAGCGCGCAGGAGCCACCTGCTCGCCTCGCCGGAACCACCTGCCGGGCCCAGCGGAAGCACCTGCCGGGCGCGCCGGAGCCACCTGCTCGGCTCGCCGGAACCACCTGCCGGGCCCTAACCCTAACCCTAACCCTAACCCTATCCCCAAACCCTAACCCTAACCCTAACCCCTAACCCTAAGCCTAACCCTAAACCCTAACCCAACCTTAACCCTAACCCTAACCCTACCCCTAACCCTAACCCCTAACCCCAAACCCTAAACCCTAACCCTAACCGTAACCCTAACCCTATCCCTAACCCTAACCTGACGGACAGGCTGGAACCAGCTGCTCAACTCGCCGGAACCACCTGCCAGACATGCCAGAACCACCTGCCGAGCACGCCGGAGCCACCTGCTGGACTCACCAGAACCACCTGCCTGACAGGCCAAAATCAACAGCTGGCTATGAGAGAACCACCTGGCAGACAATCCGCAATAACCTGCCAGGCATGCAGGAACCACCTCTCAGACGTAAGAGAACCACGTGCCGGACATGCTGGAACCACGTCCTGGACAGACTGGAACCACCTGCCGGACATGCCTGGACCACCTGCCGAGCACGCCGGAACCACCTGCTCGACTCGCAGGACCCATGTGCCAGACACGCCAAAATGAACTGCCGGCTACACCAGAACCACTTACCGGACACTCCGGAATAACCTGCCCGGCATGGCAGAACCACCTCTCAGAAGTGCCAGAAGCACGTGCTGGACATGCCGGAACAACCTATCGGACAGAACGGAACAAACTGCCGGACACACCAAAATCACCTGCGGGATACGCCAGAACCACTTGGAGGACTCTCCGGGAAAACCTGCCAGGCATGCTGGAACCACCTCTCAGACGTGCCTGAACCACGTGGCGGACACTCCGGAAACGCATGTCGGGCCGGCCGGAACCACCTCTCAGACGTGCCAGAACCTCATGCCGGACACCCCAGAACCACCTGCTGGACAGACCGGAAACACCTGCCGGACACCTCGGAACCACATGTTCGACTCGCTGGAACCACATTCTGGACATGGCAAAATCACCTGCCGCCTATGCCAGAACCGCTTGGCGAACACTCCGGAATCACCTGTCAGGCATGCCGGAACCACCTCTCAGACCTGCCAGAACCACATGCCAATGACACCGGAAGCACCTGCCGAGAATGCCGGAAGCACCTGCTCGACTCGCCAGAACCACCTGTCGGACACGCCAAAATCACCTGCCGGCTACGCCACAGCCAGTTGGTGAACACTCCGGAAACACCTGCCGGGCTGGCTGGAACCACCTGCCAGTCACGCCAACATCACCTGCCAGCTACGCCAGAACCACTTGGCGGAGACTCCAGAAACACCTGTTGGGCCAGCCGGAACCACCTCTCAGACGTGCCAGAACCATGTGCCTGAGATGCTGGAACCACACCCCGAATAGACCGAAACCACCTGCCAGACCCAACTGAACCACCTGCCAAGCACGCAGGAACAACCTGCTCGCCTCGCCGAAACCACATGCCGGGCGCAGCGGAAGCACCTGCCGAGCGCGCCGGAGCCACCTGCTCGCCTCGCCGGAACCACGTGCCGGGCCCTAACCCTAACCCTAACCCTAACCCTATCCCCAAACCCTAACCCTAACCCTAACCCCTAACCCTAAGCCTAACCCTAAACCCTAACCCAACCGTAACCCTAACCCTAACCCTACCCCTAACCCTAACCCCTAACCCCAAACCCTAAACCCTAACCCTAACCGTAACCCTAACCCTATCCCTAACCCTAACCTGACGGACAGGCTGGAACCAGCTGCTCAACTCGCCGGAACCACCTGCCAGACATGCCAGAACCACCTGCCGAGCACGCCGGAGCCACCTGCTGGACTCACCAGAACCACCTGCCTGACAGGCCAAAATCAACAGCTGGCTATGAGAGAACCACCTGGCAGACAATCCGCAATAACCTGCCAGGCATGCAGGAACCACCTCTCAGACGTAAGAGAACCACGTGCCGGACACGCTGGAACCACGTCCTGGACAGACTGGAACCACCTGCCGGACATGCCTGGACCACCTGCCGAGCACGCCGGAACCACCTGCTCGACTCGCAGGACCCATGTGCCAGACACGCCAAAATGAACTGCCGGCTACACCAGAACCACTTACCGGACACTCCGGAATAACCTGCCCGGCATGGCAGAACCACCTCTCAGAAGTGCCAGAAGCACGTGCTGGACATGCCGGAACAACCTATCGGACAGAACGGAACAACCTGCCGGACACACCAAAATCACCTGCGGGCTACGCCAGAACCACTTGGAGGACTCTCCGGGAAAACCTGCCGGGCATGCTGGAACCACCTCTCAGACGTGCCTGAACCACGTGGCGGACACTCCGGAAACGCATGTCGGGCCGGCCGGAACCACCTCTCAGACGTGCCAGAACCTCATGCCGGACACGCCAGAACCACCTGCTGGACAGACCGGAAACACCTGCCGGACACGCCGGAACCACATGTTCGACTCGCTGGAACCACATTCTGGACATGGCAAAATCACCTGCTGCCTATGCCAGAACCGCTTGGCGAACACTCCGGAATCACCTGTCAGGCATGCCGGAACCACCTCTCAGACCTGCCAGAACCACATGCCAATGACACCGGAAGCACCTGCCGAGCATGCCGGAAGCACCTGCTCGACTCGCCAGAACCACCTGTCGGACACGCCAAAATCACCTGCCGGCTACGCCACAGCCAGTTGGTGAACACTCCGGAAACACCTGCCGGGCTGGCTGGAACCACCTGCCAGTCACGCCAACATCACCTGCCAGCTACGCCAGAACCACTTGGCGGAGACTCCAGAAACACCTGTTGGGCCAGCCGGAACCACCTCTCAGACGTGCCAGAACCATGTGCCTGAGATGCTGGAACCACACCCCAAACAGACCGAAACCACCTGCCAGACCCAACTGAACCACCTGCCAAGCACGCAGGAACAACCTGCTCGCCTCGCCGGAACCACATGCCGGGCGCAGCGGAAGCACCTGCCGAGCGCGCCGGAGCCACCTGCTCGCCTCGCCGGAACCACCTGCCCCGCGCGCCGGAGCCACCTGCTCGCCTCGCCGGAACCACCTGCCAGGCCCAGCAGAAGCACCTGCCGGGCGCGCCGGAGCCACCTGCTCGCCTCGCCGGAACCACGTGCCGGGCCCTAACCCTAACCCTAACCCTAACCCTATCCCCAAACCCTAACCCTAACCCTAACCCCTAACCCTAAGCCTAACCCTAAACCCTAACCCAACCGTAACCCTAACCCTAACCCTACCCCTAACCATAACCCCTAACCCCAAACCCTAAACCCTAACCCTAACCGTAACCCTAACCCTATCCCTAACCCTAACCTGACGGACAGGCTGGAACCAGCTGCTCAACTCGCCGGAACCACCTGCCAGACATGCCAGAACCACCTGCCGAGCACGCCGGAGCCCCCTGCTGGACTCACCAGAACCACCTGCCTGACAGGCCAAAATCAACAGCTGGCTATGAGAGAACCACCTGGCAGACAATCCGCAATAACCTGCCAGGCATGCAGGAACCACCTCTCAGACGTAAGAGAACCACGTGCCGGACACGCTGGAACCACGTCCTGGACAGACTGGAACCACCTGCCGGACATGCCTGGACCACCTGCCGAGCACGCCGGAACCACCTGCTCGACTCGCAGGACCCATGTGCCAGACACGCCAAAATGAACTGCCGGCTACACCAGAACCACTTACCGGACACTCCGGAATAACCTGCCCGGCATGCCAGAACCACCTCTCAGAAGTGCCAGAAGCACGTGCTGGACATGCCGGAACAACCTATCGGACAGAACGGAACAAACTGCCGGACACACCAAAATCACCTGCGGGATACGCCAGAACCACTTGGAGGACTCTCCGGGAAAACCTGCCAGGCATGCTGGAACCACCTCTCAGACGTGCCTGAACCACGTGGCGGACACTCCGGAAACGCATGTCGGGCCGGCCGGAACCACCTCTCAGACGTGCCAGAACCTCATGCCGGACACCCCAGAACCACCTGCTGGACAGACCGGAAACACCTGCCGGACACCTCGGAACCACATGTTCGACTCGCTGGAACCACATTCTGGACATGGCAAAATCACCTGCCGCCTATGCCAGAACCGCTTGGCGAACACTCCGGAATCACCTGTCAGGCATGCCGGAACCACCTCTCAGACCTGCCAGAACCACATGCCAATGACACCGGAAGCACCTGCCGAGAATGCCGGAAGCACCTGCTCGACTCGCCAGAACCACCTGTCGGACACGCCAAAATCACCTGCCGGCTACGCCACAGCCAGTTGGTGAACACTCCGGAAACACCTGCCGGGCTGGCTGGAACCACCTGCCAGTCACGCCAACATCACCTGCCAGCTACGCCAGAACCACTTGGCGGAGACTCCAGAAACACCTGTTGGGCCAGCCGGAACCACCTCTCAGACGTGCCAGAACCATGTGCCTGAGATGCTGGAACCACACCCCGAACAGACCGAAACCACCTGCCAGACCCAACTGAACCACCTGCCAAGCACGCAGGAACAACCTGCTCGCCTCGCCGAAACCACATGCCGGGCGCAGCGGAAGCACCTGCCGAGCGCGCCGGAGACACCTGCTCGCCTCGCCGGAACCACCTGCCCGGCGCGCCGGAGCCACCTGCTCGCCTCGCCGGAACCACCTGCCAGGCCCAGCAGAAGCACATGCCGGGCGCGCCGGAGCCACCTGCTCGCCTCGCCGGAACCACGTGCCGGGCCCTAACCCTAACCCTAACCCTAACCCTATCCCCAAACCCTAACCCTAACCCTAACCCCTAACCCTAAGCCTAACCCTAAACCCTAACCCAACCGTAACCCTAACCCTAACCCTACCCCTAACCCTAACCCCTAACCCCAAACCCTAAACCCTAACCCTAACCGTAACCCTAACCCTATCCCTAACCCTAACCTGACGGACAGGCTGGAACCAGCTGCTCAACTCGCCGGAACCACCTGCCAGACATGCCAGAACCACCTGCCGAGCACGCCGGAGCCACCTGCTGGACTCACCAGAACCACCTGCCTGACAGGCCAAAATCAACAGCTGGCTATGAGAGAACCACCTGGCAGACAATCCGCAATAACCTGCCAGGCATGCAGGAACCACCTCTCAGACGTAAGAGAACCACGTGCCGGACACGCTGGAACCACGTCCTGGACAGATTGGAACCACCTGCCGGACATGCCTGGACCACCTGCCGAGCACGCCGGAACCACCTGCTCGACTCGCAGGACCCATGTGCCAGACACGCCAAAATGAACTGCCGGCTACACCAGAACCACTTACCGGACACTCCGGAATAACCTGCCCGGCATGCCAGAACCACCTCTCAGAAGTGCCAGAAGCACGTGCTGGACATACCAGAACAACCTATCAGACAGAACGGAACAACCTGCCGGACACACCAAAATCACCTGCGGGCTACGCCAGAACCACTTGGAGGACTCTCCGGGAAAACCTGCCGGGCATGCTGGAACCACCTCTCAGACGTGCCTGAACCACGTGGCGGACACTCCGGAAACGCATGTCGGGCCGGCCGGAACCACCTCTCAGACGTGCCAGAACCTCATGCCGGACACCCCAGAACCACCTGCTGGACAGACCGGAAACACCTGCCGGACACGCCGGAACCACATGTTCGACTCGCTGGAACCACATTCTGGACATGGCAAAATCACCTGCCGCCTATGCCAGAACCGCTTGGCGAACACTCCGGAATCACCTGTAAGGCATGCCAGAACCATCTCTCAGACATGCCAGAACCACATGCCAATGACACCGGAAGCACCTGCCGAGCATGCCGGAAGCACCTGCTCGACTCGCCAGAACCACCTGTCGGACACGCCAAAATCACCTGCCGGCTACGCCACAGCCAGTTGGTGAACACTCCGGAAACACCTGCCGGGCTGGCTGGAACCACCTGCCAGTCACGCCAACATCACCTGCCAGCTACGCCAGAACCACTTGGCGGAGACTCCAGAAACACCTGTTGGGCCAGCCGGAACCACCTCTCAGACGTGCCAGAACCATGTGCCTGAGATGCTGGAACCACACCCCAAACAGACCGAAACCACCTGCCAGACCCAACTGAACCACCTGCTAAGCACGCAGGAACAACCTGCTCTCCTCGCCGGAACCACATGCCGGGCGCAGCGGAAGCACCTGCCGAGCGCGCCGGAGCCACCTGCTCGCCTCGCCGGAACCACGTGCCGGGCCCTAACCCTAACCCTAACCCTAACCCTATCCCCAAACCCTAACCCTAACCCTAACCCCTAACCCTAAGCCTAACCCTAAACCCTAACCCAACCGTAACCCTAACCCTAACCCTACCCCTAACCCTAACCCCTAACCCCAAACCCTAAACCCTAACCCTAACCGTAACCCTAACCCTATCCCTAACCCTAACCTGACGGACAGGCTGGAACCAGCTGCTCAACTCGCCGGAACCACCTGCCAGACATGCCAGAACCACCTGCCGAGCACGCCGGAGCCACCTGCTGGACTCACCAGAACCACCTGCCTGACAGGCCAAAATCAACAGCTGGCTATGAGAGAACCACCTGGCAGACAATCCGCAATAACCTGCCAGGCATGCAGGAACCACCTCTCAGACGTAAGAGAACCACGTGCCGGACACGCTGGAACCACGTCCTGGACAGACTGGAACCACCTGCCGGACATGCCTGGACCACCTGCCGAGCACGCCGCAACCACCTGCTCGACTCGCAGGACCCATGTGCCAGACACGCCAAAATGAACTGCCGGCTACACCAGAACCACTTACCGGACACTCCGGAATAACCTGCCCGGCATGGCAGAACCACCTCTCAGAAGTGCCAGAAGCACGTGCTGGACATGCCGGAACAACCTATCGGACAGAACGGAACAACCTGCCGGACACACCAAAATCACCTGCGGGCTACGCCAGAACCACTTGGAGGACTCTCCGGGAAAACCTGCCGGGCATGCTGGAACCACCTCTCAGACGTGCCTGAACCACGTGGCGGACACTCCGGAAACGCATGTCGGGCCGGCCGGAACCACCTCTCAGACGTGCCAGAACCTCATGCCGGACACCCCAGAACCACCTGCTGGACAGACCGGAAACACCTGCCGGACACGCCGGAACCACATGTTCGACTCGCTGGAACCACATTCTGGACATGGCAAAATCACCTGCCGCCTATGCCAGAACCGCTTGGCGAACACTCCGGAATCACCTGTCAGGCATGCCGGAACCACCTCTCAGACCTGCCAGAACCACATGCCAATGACACCGGAAGCACCTGCCGAGCATGCCGGAAGCACCTGCTCGACTCGCCAGAACCACCTGTCGGACACGCCAAAATCACCTGCCGGCTACGCCACAGCCAGTTGGTGAACACTCCGGAAACACCTGCCGGGCTGGCTGGAACCACCTGCCAGTCACGCCAACATCACCTGCCAGCTACGCCAGAACCACTTGGCGGAGACTCCAGAAACACCTGTTGGGCCAGCCGGAACCACCTCTCAGACGTGCCAGAACCATGTGCCTGAGATGCTGGAACCACACCCCAAACAGACCGAAACCACCTGCCAGACCCAACTGAACCACCTGCCAAGCACGCAGGAACAACCTGCTCGCCTCGCCGGAACCACCTGCCGGGCGCAGCGGAAGCACCTGCCGAGCGCGCCGGAGCCACCTGCTCGCCTCGCCGGAACCACCTGTCGGGCCCAGCGGAAGCACGTGCCGAGCGCGCCGGAGCCACCTGCTCGCCTCGCCGGAACCACGTGCCGGGCCCTAACCCTAACCCTAACCCTAACCCTATCCCCAAACCCTAACCCTAACCCTAACCCCTAACCCTAAGCCTAACCCTAAACCCTAACCCAACCGTAACCCTAACCCTAACCCTACCCCTAACCCTAACCCCTAACCCCAAACCCTAAACCCTAACCCTAACCGTAACCCTAACCCTATCCCTAACCCTAACCTGACGGACAGGCTGGAACCAGCTGCTCAACTCGCCGGAACCACCTGCCAGACATGCCAGAACCACCTGCCGAGCACGCCGGAGCCCCCTGCTGGACTCACCAGAACCACCTGCCTGACAGGCCAAAATCAACAGCTGGCTATGAGAGAACCACCTGGCAGACAATCCGCAATAACCTGCCAGGCATGCAGGAACCACCTCTCAGACGTAAGAGAACCACGTGCCGGACACGCTGGAACCACGTCCTGGACAGACTGGAACCACCTGCCGGACATGCCTGGACCACCTGCCGAGCACGCCGGAACCACCTGCTCGACTCGCAGGACCCATGTGCCAGACACGCCAAAATGAACTGCCGGCTACACCAGAACCACTTACCGGACACTCCGGAATAACCTGCCCGGCATGCCAGAACCACCTCTCAGAAGTGCCAGAAGCACGTGCTGGACATGCCGGAACAACCTATCGGACAGAACGGAACAACCTGCCGGACACACCAAAATCACCTGCGGGCTACGCCAGAACCACTTGGAGGACTCTCCGGGAAAACCTGCCGGGCATGCTGGAACCACCTCTCAGACGTGCCTGAACCACGTGGCGGACACTCCGGAAACGCATGTCGGGCCGGCCGGAACCACCTCTCAGACGTGCCAGAACCTCATGCCGGACACCCCAGAACCACCTGCTGGACAGACCGGAAACACCTGCCGGACACGCCGGAACCACATGTTCGACTCGCTGGAACCACATTCTGGACATGGCAAAATCACCTGCCGCCTATGCCAGAACCGCTTGGCGAACACTCCGGAATCACCTGTCAGGCATGCCGGAACCACCTCTCAGACCTGCCAGAACCACATGCCAATGACACCGGAAGCACCTGCCGAGCATGCCGGAAGCACCTGCTCGACTCGCCAGAACCACCTGTCGGACACGCCAAAATCACCTGCCGGCTACGCCACAGCCAGTTGGTGAACACTCCGGAAACACCTGCCGGGCTGGCTGGAACCACCTGCCAGTCACGCCAACATCACCTGCCAGCTACGCCAGAACCACTTGGCGGAGACTCCAGAAACACCTGTTGGGCCAGCCGGAACCACCTCTCAGACGTGCCAGAACCATGTGCCTGAGATGCTGGAACCACACCCCAAACAGACCGAAACCACCTGCCAGACCCAACTGAACCACCTGCCAAGCACGCAGGAACAACCTGCTCGCCTCGCCGAAACCACATGCCGGGCGCAGCGGAAGCACCTGCCGAGCGCGCCGGAGCCACCTGCTCGCCTCGCCGGAACCACCTGCCCGGCGCGCCGGAGCCACCTGCTCGCCTCGCCGGAACCACCTGCCAGGCCCAGCAGAAGCACATTCCGGGCGCGCCGGAGCCACCTGCTCGCCTCGCCGGAACCACGTGCCGGGCCCTAACCCTAACCCTAACCCTAACCCTATCCCCAAACCCTAACCCTAACCCTAACCCCTAACCCTAAGCCTAACCCTAAACCCTAACCCAACCGTAACCCTAACCCTAACCCTACCCCTAACCCTAACCCCTAACCCCAAACCCTAAACCCTAACCCTAACCGTAACCCTAACCCTATCCCTAACCCTAACCTGACGGACAGGCTGGAACCAGCTGCTCAACTCGCCGGAACCACCTGCCAGACATGCCAGAACCACCTGCCGAGCACGCCGGAGCCACCTGCTGGACTCACCAGAACCACCTGCCTGACAGGCCAAAATCAACAGCTGGCTATGAGAGAACCACCTGGCAGACAATCCGCAATAACCTGCCAGGCATGCAGGAACCACCTCTCAGACGTAAGAGAACCACGTGCCGGACACGCTGGAACCACGTCCTGGACAGATTGGAACCACCTGCCGGACATGCCTGGACCACCTGCCGAGCACGCCGGAACCACCTGCTCGACTCGCAGGACCCATGTGCCAGACACGCCAAAATGAACTGCCGGCTACACCAGAACCACTTACCGGACACTCCGGAATAACCTGCCCGGCATGCCAGAACCACCTCTCAGAAGTGCCAGAAGCACGTGCTGGACATGCCAGAACAACCTATCGGACAGAACGGAACAACCTGCCGGACACACCAAAATCACCTGCGGGCTACGCCAGAACCACTTGGAGGACTCTCCGGGAAAACCTGCCGGGCATGCTGGAACCACCTCTCAGACGTGCCTGAACCACGTGGCGGACACTCCGGAAACGCATGTCGGGCCGGCCGGAACCACCTCTCAGACGTGCCAGAACCTCATGCCGGACACCCCAGAACCACCTGCTGGACAGACCGGAAACACCTGCCGGACACGCCGGAACCACATGTTCGACTCGCTGGAACCACATTCTGGACATGGCAAAATCACCTGCCGCCTATGCCAGAACCGCTTGGCGAACACTCCGGAATCACCTGTAAGGCATGCCAGAACCATCTCTCAGACATGCCAGAACCACATGCCAATGACACCGGAAGCACCTGCCGAGCATGCCGGAAGCACCTGCTCGACTCGCCAGAACCACCTGTCGGACACGCCAAAATCACCTGCCGGCTACGCCACAGCCAGTTGGTGAACACTCCGGAAACACCTGCCGGGCTGGCTGGAACCACCTGCCAGTCACGCCAACATCACCTGCCAGCTACGCCAGAACCACTTGGCGGAGACTCCAGAAACACCTGTTGGGCCAGCCGGAACCACCTCTCAGACGTGCCAGAACCATGTGCCTGAGATGCTGGAACCACACCCCAAACAGACCGAAACCACCTGCCAGACCCAACTGAACCACCTGCCAAGCACGCAGGAACAACCTGCTCGCCTCGCCGGAACCACATGCCGGGCGCAGCGGAAGCACCTGCCGAGCGCGCCGGAGCCACCTGCTCGCCTCGCCGGAACCACCTGCCCCGCGCGCCGGAGCCACCTGCTCGCCTCGCCGGAACCACCTGCCAGGCCCAGCAGAAGCACCTGCCGGGCGCGCCGGAGCCACCTGCTCGCCTCGCCGGAACCACGTGCCGGGCCCTAACCCTAACCCTAACCCTAACCCTATCCCCAAACCCTAACCCTAACCCTAACCCCTAACCCTAAGCCTAACCCTAAACCCTAACCCAACCGTAACCCTAACCCTAACCCTACCCCTAACCATAACCCCTAACCCCAAACCCTAAACCCTAACCCTAACCGTAACCCTAACCCTATCCCTAACCCTAACCTGACGGACAGGCTGGAACCAGCTGCTCAACTCGCCGGAACCACCTGCCAGACATGCCAGAACCACCTGCCGAGCACGCCGGAGCCACCTGCTGGACTCACCAGAACCACCTGCCTGACAGGCCAAAATCAACAGCTGGCTATGAGAGAACCACCTGGCAGACAATCCGCAATAACCTGCCAGGCATGCAGGAACCACCTCTCAGACGTAAGAGAACCACGTGCCGGACACGCTGGAACCACGTCCTGGACAGACTGGAACCACCTGCCGGACATGCCTGGACCACCTGCCGAGCACGCCGCAACCACCTGCTCGACTCGCAGGACCCATGTGCCAGACACGCCAAAATGAACTGCCGGCTACACCAGAACCACTTACCGGACACTCCGGAATAACCTGCCCGGCATGGCAGAACCACCTCTCAGAAGTGCCAGAAGCACGTGCTGGACATGCCGGAACAACCTATCGGACAGAACGGAACAACCTGCCGGACACACCAAAATCACCTGCGGGCTACGCCAGAACCACTTGGAGGACTCTCCGGGAAAACCTGCCGGGCATGCTGGAACCACCTCTCAGACGTGCCTGAACCACGTGGCGGACACTCCGGAAACGCATGTCGGGCCGGCCGGAACCACCTCTCAGACGTGCCAGAACCTCATGCCGGACACCCCAGAACCACCTGCTGGACAGACCGGAAACACCTGCCGGACACGCCGGAACCACATGTTCGACTCGCTGGAACCACATTCTGGACATGGCAAAATCACCTGCCGCCTATGCCAGAACCGCTTGGCGAACACTCCGGAATCACCTGTCAGGCATGCCGGAACCACCTCTCAGACCTGCCAGAACCACATGCCAATGACACCGGAAGCACCTGCCGAGCATGCCGGAAGCACCTGCTCGACTCGCCAGAACCACCTGTCGGACACGCCAAAATCACCTGCCGGCTACGCCACAGCCAGTTGGTGAACACTCCGGAAACACCTGCCGGGCTGGCTGAAACCACCTGCCAGCTACGCCAGAACCACTTGGCGGAGACTCCAGAAACACCTGTTGGGCCAGCCGGAACCACCTCTCAGACGTGCCAGAACCATGTGCCTGAGATGCTGGAACCACACCCCGAACAGACCGAAACCACCTGCCAGACCCAACTGAACCACCTGCCGAGCACGCAGGAACAACCTGCTCGCCTCGCCGGAACCACCTGCCGGGCGCAGCGGAAGCACCTGCCGAGCGCGCCGGAGCCACCTGCTCGCCTCGCCGGAACCACCTGTCGGGCCCAGCGGAAGCACCTGCCGAGCGCGCCGGAGCCACCTGCTCGCCTCGCCGGAACCACGTGCCGGGCCCTAACCCTAACCCTAACCCTAACCCTATCCCCAAACCCTAACCCTAACCCTAACCCCTAACCCTAAGCCTAACCCTAAACCCTAACCCAACCGTAACCCTAACCCTAACCCTACCCCTAACCCTAACCCCTAACCCCAAACCCTAAACCCTAACCCTAACCGTAACCCTAACCCTATCCCTAACCCTAACCTGACGGACAGGCTGGAACCAGCTGCTCAACTCGCCGGAACCACCTGCCAGACATGCCAGAACCACCTGCCGAGCACGCCGGAGCCCCCTGCTGGACTCACCAGAACCACCTGCCTGACAGGCCAAAATCAACAGCTGGCTATGAGAGAACCACCTGGCAGACAATCCGCAATAACCTGCCAGGCATGCAGGAACCACCTCTCAGACGTAAGAGAACCACGTGCCGGACACGCTGGAACCACGTCCTGGACAGACTGGAACCACCTGCCGGACATGCCTGGACCACCTGCCGAGCACGCCGCAACCACCTGCTCGACTCGCAGGACCCATGTGCCAGACACGCCAAAATGAACTGCCGGCTACACCAGAACCACTTACCGGACACTCCGGAATAACCTGCCCGGCATGGCAGAACCACCTCTCAGAAGTGCCAGAAGCACGTGCTGGACATGCCGGAACAACCTATCGGACAGAACGGAACAACCTGCCGGACACACCAAAATCACCTGCGGGCTACGCCAGAACCACTTGGAGGACTCTCCGGGAAAACCTGCCGGGCATGCTGGAACCACCTCTCAGACGTGCCTGAACCACGTGGCGGACACTCCGGAAACGCATGTCGGGCCGGCCGGAACCACCTCTCAGACGTGCCAGAACCTCATGCCGGACACCCCAGAACCACCTGCTGGACAGACCGGAAACACCTGCCGGACACGCCGGAACCACATGTTCGACTCGCTGGAACCACATTCTGGACATGGCAAAATCACCTGCCGCCTATGCCAGAACCGCTTGGCGAACACTCCGGAATCACCTGTCAGGCATGCCGGAACCACCTCTCAGACCTGCCAGAACCACATGCCAATGACACCGGAAGCACCTGCCGAGCATGCCGGAAGCACCTGCTCGACTCGCCAGAACCACCTGTCGGACACGCCAAAATCACCTGCCGGCTACGCCACAGCCAGTTGGTGAACACTCCGGAAACACCTGCCGGGCTGGCTGGAACCACCTGCCAGTCACGCCAACATCACCTGCCAGCTACGCCAGAACCACTTGGCGGAGACTCCAGAAACACCTGTTGGGCCAGCCGGAACCACCTCTCAGACGTGCCAGAACCATGTGCCTGAGATGCTGGAACCACACCCCAAACAGACCGAAACCACCTGCCAGACCCAACTGAACCACCTGCCAAGCACGCAGGAACAACCTGCTCGCCTCGCCGGAACCACATGCCGGGCGCAGCGGAAGCACCTGCCGAGCGCGCCGGAGCCACCTGCTCGCCTCGCCGGAACCACCTGCCCCGCGCGCCGGAGCCACCTGCTCGCCTCGCCGGAACCACCTGCCAGGCCCAGCAGAAGCACCTGCCGGGCGCGCCGGAGCCACCTGCTCGCCTCGCCGGAACCACGTGCCGGGCCCTAACCCTAACCCTAACCCTAACCCTATCCCCAAACCCTAACCCTAACCCTAACCCCTAACCCTAAGCCTAACCCTAAACCCTAACCCAACCGTAACCCTAACCCTAACCCTACCCCTAACCATAACCCCTAACCCCAAACCCTAAACCCTAACCCTAACCGTAACCCTAACCCTATCCCTAACCCTAACCTGACGGACAGGCTGGAACCAGCTGCTCAACTCGCCGGAACCACCTGCCAGACATGCCAGAACCACCTGCCGAGCACGCCGGAGCCACCTGCTGGACTCACCAGAACCACCTGCCTGACAGGCCAAAATCAACAGCTGGCTATGAGAGAACCACCTGGCAGACAATCCGCAATAACCTGCCAGGCATGCAGGAACCACCTCTCAGACGTAAGAGAACCACGTGCCGGACACGCTGGAACCACGTCCTGGACAGACTGGAACCACCTGCCGGACATGCCTGGACCACCTGCCGAGCACGCCGGAACCACCTGCTCGACTCGCAGGACCCATGTGCCAGACACGCCAAAATGAACTGCCGGCTACACCAGAACCACTTACCGGACACTCCGGAATAACCTGCCCGGCATGCCAGAACCACCTCTCAGAAGTGCCAGAAGCACGTGCTGGACATGCCGGAACAACCTATCGGACAGAACGGAACAACCTGCCGGACACACCAAAATCACCTGCGGGCTACGCCAGAACCACTTGGAGGACTCTCCGGGAAAACCTGCCGGGCATGCTGGAACCACCTCTCAGACGTGCCTGAACCACGTGGCGGACACTCCGGAAACGCATGTCGGGCCGGCCGGAACCACCTCTCAGACGTGCCAGAACCTCATGCCGGACACCCCAGAACCACCTGCTGGACAGACCGGAAACACCTGCCGGACACGCCGGAACCACATGTTCGACTCGCTGGAACCACATTCTGGACATGGCAAAATCACCTGCCGCCTATGCCAGAACCGCTTGGCGAACACTCCGGAATCACCTGTCAGGCATGCCGGAACCACCTCTCAGACCTGCCAGAACCACATGCCAATGACACCGGAAGCACCTGCCGAGCATGCCGGAAGCACCTGCTCGACTCGCCAGAACCACCTGTCGGACACGCCAAAATCACCTGCCGGCTACGCCACAGCCAGTTGGTGAACACTCCGGAAACACCTGCCGGGCTGGCTGAAACCACCTGCCAGCTACGCCAGAACCACTTGGCGGAGACTCCAGAAACACCTGTTGGGCCAGCCGGAACCACCTCTCAGACGTGCCAGAACCATGTGCCTGAGATGCTGGAACCACACCCCGAACAGACCGAAACCACCTGCCAGACCCAACTGAACCACCTGCCGAGCACGCAGGAACAACCTGCTCGCCTCGCCGGAACCACCTGCCGGGCGCAGCGGAAGCACCTGCCGAGCGCGCCGGAGCCACCTGCTCGCCTCGCCGGAACCACCTGTCGGGCCCAGCGGAAGCACCTGCCGAGCGCGCCGGAGCCACCTGCTCGCCTCGCCGGAACCACGTGCCGGGCCCTAACCCTAACCCTAACCCTAACCCTATCCCCAAACCCTAACCCTAACCCTAACCCCTAACCCTAAGCCTAACCCTAAACCCTAACCCAACCGTAACCCTAACCCTAACCCTACCCCTAACCCTAACCCCTAACCCCAAACCCTAAACCCTAACCCTAACCGTAACCCTAACCCTATCCCTAACCCTAACCTGACGGACAGGCTGGAACCAGCTGCTCAACTCGCCGGAACCACCTGCCAGACATGCCAGAACCACCTGCCGAGCACGCCGGAGCCCCCTGCTGGACTCACCAGAACCACCTGCCTGACAGGCCAAAATCAACAGCTGGCTATGAGAGAACCACCTGGCAGACAATCCGCAATAACCTGCCAGGCATGCAGGAACCACCTCTCAGACGTAAGAGAACCACGTGCCGGACACGCTGGAACCACGTCCTGGACAGACTGGAACCACCTGCCGGACATGCCTGGACCACCTGCCGAGCACGCCGGAACCACCTGCTCGACTCGCAGGACCCATGTGCCAGACACGCCAAAATGAACTGCCGGCTACACCAGAACCACTTACCGGACACTCCGGAATAACCTGCCCGGCATGCCAGAACCACCTCTCAGAAGTGCCAGAAGCACGTGCTGGACATGCCGGAACAACCTATCGGACAGAACGGAACAACCTGCCGGACACACCAAAATCACCTGCGGGCTACGCCAGAACCACTTGGAGGACTCTCCGGGAAAACCTGCCGGGCATGCTGGAACCACCTCTCAGACGTGCCTGAACCACGTGGCGGACACTCCGGAAACGCATGTCGGGCCGGCCGGAACCACCTCTCAGACGTGCCAGAACCTCATGCCGGACACCCCAGAACCACCTGCTGGACAGACCGGAAACACCTGCCGGACACGCCGGAACCACATGTTCGACTCGCTGGAACCACATTCTGGACATGGCAAAATCACCTGCCGCCTATGCCAGAACCGCTTGGCGAACACTCCGGAATCACCTGTCAGGCATGCCGGAACCACCTCTCAGACCTGCCAGAACCACATGCCAATGACACCGGAAGCACCTGCCGAGCATGCCGGAAGCACCTGCTCGACTCGCCAGAACCACCTGTCGGACACGCCAAAATCACCTGCCGGCTACGCCACAGCCAGTTGGTGAACACTCCGGAAACACCTGCCGGGCTGGCTGGAACCACCTGCCAGTCACGCCAACATCACCTGCCAGCTACGCCAGAACCACTTGGCGGAGACTCCAGAAACACCTGTTGGGCCAGCCGGAACCACCTCTCAGACGTGCCAGAACCATGTGCCTGAGATGCTGGAACCACACCCCAAACAGACCGAAACCACCTGCCAGACCCAACTGAACCACCTGCCAAGCACGCAGGAACAACCTGCTCGCCTCGCCGAAACCACATGCCGGGCGCAGCGGAAGCACCTGCCGAGCGCGCCGGAGCCACCTGCTCGCCTCGCCGGAACCACCTGCCCGGCGCGCCGGAGCCACCTGCTCGCCTCGCCGGAACCACCTGCCAGGCCCAGCAGAAGCACATTCCGGGCGCGCCGGAGCCACCTGCTCGCCTCGCCGGAACCACGTGCCGGGCCCTAACCCTAACCCTAACCCTAACCCTATCCCCAAACCCTAACCCTAACCCTAACCCCTAACCCTAAGCCTAACCCTAAACCCTAACCCAACCGTAACCCTAACCCTAACCCTACCCCTAACCCTAACCCCTAACCCCAAACCCTAAACCCTAACCCTAACCGTAACCCTAACCCTATCCCTAACCCTAACCTGACGGACAGGCTGGAACCAGCTGCTCAACTCGCCGGAACCACCTGCCAGACATGCCAGAACCACCTGCCGAGCACGCCGGAGCCACCTGCTGGACTCACCAGAACCACCTGCCTGACAGGCCAAAATCAACAGCTGGCTATGAGAGAACCACCTGGCAGACAATCCGCAATAACCTGCCAGGCATGCAGGAACCACCTCTCAGACGTAAGAGAACCACGTGCCGGACACGCTGGAACCACGTCCTGGACAGATTGGAACCACCTGCCGGACATGCCTGGACCACCTGCCGAGCACGCCGGAACCACCTGCTCGACTCGCAGGACCCATGTGCCAGACACGCCAAAATGAACTGCCGGCTACACCAGAACCACTTACCGGACACTCCGGAATAACCTGCCCGGCATGCCAGAACCACCTCTCAGAAGTGCCAGAAGCACGTGCTGGACATGCCAGAACAACCTATCGGACAGAACGGAACAACCTGCCGGACACACCAAAATCACCTGCGGGCTACGCCAGAACCACTTGGAGGACTCTCCGGGAAAACCTGCCGGGCATGCTGGAACCACCTCTCAGACGTGCCTGAACCACGTGGCGGACACTCCGGAAACGCATGTCGGGCCGGCCGGAACCACCTCTCAGACGTGCCAGAACCTCATGCCGGACACCCCAGAACCACCTGCTGGACAGACCGGAAACACCTGCCGGACACGCCGGAACCACATGTTCGACTCGCTGGAACCACATTCTGGACATGGCAAAATCACCTGCCGCCTATGCCAGAACCGCTTGGCGAACACTCCGGAATCACCTGTCAGGCATGCCAGAACCATCTCTCAGACATGCCAGAACCACATGCCAATGACACCGGAAGCACCTGCCGAGCATGCCGGAAGCACCTGCTCGACTCGCCAGAACCACCTGTCGGACACGCCAAAATCACCTGCCGGCTACGCCACAGCCAGTTGGTGAACACTCCGGAAACACCTGCCGGGCTGGCTGGAACCACCTGCCAGTCACGCCAACATCACCTGCCAGCTACGCCAGAACCACTTGGCGGAGACTCCAGAAACACCTGTTGGGCCAGCCGGAACCACCTCTCAGACGTGCCAGAACCATGTGCCTGAGATGCTGGAACCACACCCCAAACAGACCGAAACCACCTGCCAGACCCAACTGAACCACCTGCCAAGCACGCAGGAACAACCTGCTCGCCTCGCCGGAACCACATGCCGGGCGCAGCGGAAGCACCTGCCGAGCGCGCCGGAGCCACCTGCTCGCCTCGCCGGAACCACCTGCCCCGCGCGCCGGAGCCACCTGCTCGCCTCGCCGGAACCACCTGCCAGGCCCAGCAGAAGCACCTGCCGGGCGCGCCGGAGCCACCTGCTCGCCTCGCCGGAACCACGTGCCGGGCCCTAACCCTAACCCTACCCCTAACCATAACCCCTAACCCCAAACCCTAAACCCTAACCCTAACCGTAACCCTAACCCTATCCCTAACCCTAACCTGACGGACAGGCTGGAACCAGCTGCTCAACTCGCCGGAACCACCTGCCAGACATGCCAGAACCACCTGCCGAGCACGCCGGAGCCACCTGCTGGACTCACCAGAACCACCTGCCTGACAGGCCAAAATCAACAGCTGGCTATGAGAGAACCACCTGGCAGACAATCCGCAATAACCTGCCAGGCATGCAGGAACCACCTCTCAGACGTAAGAGAACCACGTGCCGGACACGCTGGAACCACGTCCTGGACAGACTGGAACCACCTGCCGGACATGCCTGGACCACCTGCCGAGCACGCCGGAACCACCTGCTCGACTCGCAGGACCCATGTGCCAGACACGCCAAAATGAACTGCCGGCTACACCAGAACCACTTACCGGACACTCCGGAATAACCTGCCCGGCATGCCAGAACCACCTCTCAGAAGTGCCAGAAGCACGTGCTGGACATGCCGGAACAACCTATCGGACAGAACGGAACAACCTGCCGGACACACCAAAATCACCTGCGGGCTACGCCAGAACCACTTGGAGGACTCTCCGGGAAAACCTGCCGGGCATGCTGGAACCACCTCTCAGACGTGCCTGAACCACGTGGCGGACACTCCGGAAACGCATGTCGGGCCGGCCGGAACCACCTCTCAGACGTGCCAGAACCTCATGCCGGACACCCCAGAACCACCTGCTGGACAGACCGGAAACACCTGCCGGACACGCCGGAACCACATGTTCGACTCGCTGGAACCACATTCTGGACATGGCAAAATCACCTGCCGCCTATGCCAGAACCGCTTGGCGAACACTCCGGAATCAACTGTCAGGCATGCCGGAACCACCTCTCAGACCTGCCAGAACCACATGCCAATGACACCGGAAGCACCTGCCGAGCATGCCGGAAGCACCTGCTCGACTCGCCAGAACCACCTGTCGGACACGCCAAAATCACCTGCCGGCTACGCCACAGCCAGTTGGTGAACACTCCGGAAACACCTGCCGGGCTGGCTGAAACCACCTGCCAGCTACGCCAGAACCACTTGGCGGAGACTCCAGAAACACCTGTTGGGCCAGCCGGAACCACCTCTCAGACGTGCCAGAACCATGTGCCTGAGATGCTGGAACCACACCCCGAACAGACCGAAACCACCTGCCAGACCCAACTGAACCACCTGCCGAGCACGCAGGAACAACCTGCTCGCCTCGCCGGAACCACCTGCCGGGCGCAGCGGAAGCACCTGCCGAGCGCGCCGGAGCCACCTGCTCGCCTCGCCGGAACCACCTGTCGGGCCCAGCGGAAGCACCTGCCGAGCGCGCCGGAGCCACCTGCTCGCCTCGCCGGAACCACGTGCCGGGCCCTAACCCTAACCCTAACCCTAACCCTATCCCCAAACCCTAACCCTAACCCTAACCCCTAACCCTAAGCCTAACCCTAAACCCTAACCCAACCGTAACCCTAACCCTAACCCTACCCCTAACCCTAACCCCTAACCCCAAACCCTAAACCCTAACCCTAACCGTAACCCTAACCCTATCCCTAACCCTAACCTGACGGACAGGCTGGAACCAGCTGCTCAACTCGCCGGAACCACCTGCCAGACATGCCAGAACCACCTGCCGAGCACGCCGGAGCCCCCTGCTGGACTCACCAGAACCACCTGCCTGACAGGCCAAAATCAACAGCTGGCTATGAGAGAACCACCTGGCAGACAATCCGCAATAACCTGCCAGGCATGCAGGAACCACCTCTCAGACGTAAGAGAACCACGTGCCGGACACGCTGGAACCACGTCCTGGACAGACTGGAACCACCTGCCGGACATGCCTGGACCACCTGCCGAGCACGCCGGAACCACCTGCTCGACTCGCAGGACCCATGTGCCAGACACGCCAAAATGAACTGCCGGCTACACCAGAACCACTTACCGGACACTCCGGAATAACCTGCCCGGCATGCCAGAACCACCTCTCAGAAGTGCCAGAAGCACGTGCTGGACATGCCGGAACAACCTATCGGACAGAACGGAACAACCTGCCGGACACACCAAAATCACCTGCGGGCTACGCCAGAACCACTTGGAGGACTCTCCGGGAAAACCTGCCGGGCATGCTGGAACCACCTCTCAGACGTGCCTGAACCACGTGGCGGACACTCCGGAAACGCATGTCGGGCCGGCCGGAACCACCTCTCAGACGTGCCAGAACCTCATGCCGGACACCCCAGAACCACCTGCTGGACAGACCGGAAACACCTGCCGGACACGCCGGAACCACATGTTCGACGCGCTGGAACCACATTCTGGACATGGCAAAATCACCTGCCGCCTATGCCAGAACCGCTTGGCGAACACTCCGGAATCACCTGTCAGGCATGCCGGAACCACCTCTCAGACCTGCCAGAACCACATGCCAATGACACCGGAAGCACCTGCCGAGCATGCCGGAAGCACCTGCTCGACTCGCCAGAACCACCTGTCGGACACGCCAAAATCACCTGCCGGCTACGCCACAGCCAGTTGGTGAACACTCCGGAAACACCTGCCGGGCTGGCTGAAACCACCTGCCAGCTACGCCAGAACCACTTGGCGGAGACTCCAGAAACACCTGTTGGGCCAGCCGGAACCACCTCTCAGACGTGCCAGAACCATGTGCCTGAGATGCTGGAACCACACCCCGAACAGACCGAAACCACCTGCCAGACCCAACTGAACCACCTGCCGAGCACGCAGGAACAACCTGCTCGCCTCGCCGGAACCACCTGCCGGGCGCAGCGGAAGCACCTGCCGAGCGCGCCGGAGCCACCTGCTCGCCTCGCCGGAACCACCTGTCGGGCCCAGCGGAAGCACCTGCCGAGCACGCCGGAGCCACCTGCTCGCCTCGCCGGAACCACGTGCCGGGCCCTAACCCTAACCCTAACCCTAACCCTATCCCCAAACCCTAACCCTAACCCTAACCCCTAACCCTAAGCCTAACCCTAAACCCTAACCCAACCGTAACCCTAACCCTAACCCTACCCCTAACCCTAACCCCTAACCCCAAACCCTAAACCCTAAAACTAACCGTAACCCTAACCCTATCCCTAACCCTAACCTGACGGACAGGCTGGAACCAGCTGCTCCACTCGCCGGAACCACCTGCCAGACATGCCAGAACCACCTGCCGAGCACGCCGGAGCCACCTGCTGGACTCACCAGAACCACCTGCCTGACAGGCCAAAATCAACAGCTGGCTATGAGAGAACCACCTGGCAGACAATCCGCAATAACCTGCCAGGCATGCAGGAACCACCTCTCAGACGTAAGAGAACCACGTGCCGGACACGCTGGAACCACGTCCTGGACAGACTGGAACCACCTGCCGGACATGCCTGGACCACCTGCCGAGCACGCCGGAACCACCTGCTCGACTCGCAGGACCCATGTGCCAGACACGCCAAAATGAACTGCCGGCTACACCAGAACCACTTACCGGACACTCCGGAATAACCTGCCCGGCATGCCAGAACCACCTCTCAGAAGTGCCAGAAGCACGTGCTGGACATGCCGGAACAACCTATCGGACAGAACGGAACAACCTGCCGGACACACCAAAATCACCTGCGGGCTACGCCAGAACCACTTGGAGGACTCTCCGGGAAAACCTGCCGGGCATGCTGGAACCACCTCTCAGACGTGCCTGAACCACGTGGCGGACACTCCGGAAACGCATGTCGGGCCGGCCGGAACCACCTCTCAGACGTGCCAGAACCTCATGCCGGACACCCCAGAACCACCTGCTGGACAGACCGGAAACACCTGCCGGACACGCCGGAACCACATGTTCGACTCGCTGGAACCACATTCTGGACATGGCAAAATCACCTGCCGCCTATGCCAGAACCGCTTGGCGAACACTCCGGAATCACCTGTCAGGCATGCCGGAACCACCTCTCAGACCTGCCAGAACCACATGCCAATGACACCGGAAGCACCTGCCGAGCATGCCGGAAGCACCTGCTCGACTCGCCAGAACCACCTGTCGGACACGCCAAAATCACCTGCCGGCTACGCCACAGCCAGTTGGTGAACACTCCGGAAACACCTGCCGGGCTGGCTGGAACCACCTGCCAGTCACGCCAACATCACCTGCCAGCTACGCCAGAACCACTTGGCGGAGACTCCAGAAACACCTGTTGGGCCAGCCGGAACCACCTCTCAGACGTGCCAGAACCATGTGCCTGAGATGCTGGAACCACACCCCAAACAGACCGAAACCACCTGCCAGACCCAACTGAACCACCTGCCAAGCACGCAGGAACAACCTGCTCGCCTCGCCGGAACCACATGCCCGGCGCAGCGGAAGCACCTGCCGAGCGCGCCGGAGCCACCTGCTCGCCTCGCCGGAACCACCTGTCGGGCCCAGCGGAAGCACCTGCCGAGCGCGCCGGAGCCACCTGCTCGCCTCGCCGGAACCACGTGCCGGGCCCTAACCCTAACCCTAACCCTAACCCTATCCCCAAACCCTAACCCTAACCCTAACCCCTAACCCTAAGCCTAACCCTAAACCCTAACCCAACCGTAACCCTAACCCTAACCCTACCCCTAACCCTAACCCCTAACCCCAAACCCTAAACCCTAACCCTAACCGTAACCCTAACCCTATCCCTAACCCTAACCTGACGGACAGGCTGGAACCAGCTGCTCAACTCGCCGGAACCACCTGCCAGACATGCCAGAACCACCTGCCGAGCACGCCGGAGCCCCCTGCTGGACTCACCAGAACCACCTGCCTGACAGGCCAAAATCAACAGCTGGCTATGAGAGAACCACCTGGCAGACAATCCGCAATAACCTGCCAGGCATGCAGGAACCACCTCTCAGACGTAAGAGAACCACGTGCCGGACACGCTGGAACCACGTCCTGGACAGACTGGAACCACCTGCCGGACATGCCTGGACCACCTGCCGAGCACGCCGGAACCACCTGCTCGACTCGCAGGACCCATGTGCCAGACACGCCAAAATGAACTGCCGGCTACACCAGAACCACTTACCGGACACTCCGGAATAACCTGCCCGGCATGCCAGAACCACCTCTCAGAAGTGCCAGAAGCACGTGCTGGACATGCCGGAACAACCTATCGGACAGAACGGAACAACCTGCCGGACACACCAAAATCACCTGCGGGCTACGCCAGAACCACTTGGAGGACTCTCCGGGAAAACCTGCCGGGCATGCTGGAACCACCTCTCAGACGTGCCTGAACCACGTGGCGGACACTCCGGAAACGCATGTCGGGCCGGCCGGAACCACCTCTCAGACGTGCCAGAACCTCATGCCGGACACCCCAGAACCACCTGCTGGACAGACCGGAAACACCTGCCGGACACGCCGGAACCACATGTTCGACTCGCTGGAACCACATTCTGGACATGGCAAAATCACCTGCCGCCTATGCCAGAACCGCTTGGCGAACACTCCGGAATCACCTGTCAGGCATGCCGGAACCACCTCTCAGACCTGCCAGAACCACATGCCAATGACACCGGAAGCACCTGCCGAGCATGCCGGAAGCACCTGCTCGACTCGCCAGAACCACCTGTCGGACACGCCAAAATCACCTGCCGGCTACGCCACAGCCAGTTGGTGAACACTCCGGAAACACCTGCCGGGCTGGCTGAAACCACCTGCCAGCTACGCCAGAACCACTTGGCGGAGACTCCAGAAACACCTGTTGGGCCAGCCGGAACCACCTCTCAGACGTGCCAGAACCATGTGCCTGAGATGCTGGAACCACACCCCGAACAGACCGAAACCACCTGCCAGACCCAACTGAACCACCTGCCGAGCACGCAGGAACAACCTGCTCGCCTCGCCGGAACCACCTGCCGGGCGCAGCGGAAGCACCTGCCGAGCGCGCCGGAGCCACCTGCTCGCCTCGCCGGAACCACCTGTCGGGCCCAGCGGAAGCACCTGCCGAGCGCGCCGGAGCCACCTGCTCGCCTCGCCGGAACCACGTGCCGGGCCCTAACCCTAACCCTAACCCTAACCCTATCCCCAAACCCTAACCCTAACCCTAACCCCTAACCCTAAGCCTAACCCTAAACCCTAACCCAACCGTAACCCTAACCCTAACCCTACCCCTAACCCTAACCCCTAACCCCAAACCCTAAACCCTAAAACTAACCGTAACCCTAACCCTATCCCTAACCCTAACCTGACGGACAGGCTGGAACCAGCTGCTCCACTCGCCGGAACCACCTGCCAGACATGCCAGAACCACCTGCCGAGCACGCCGGAGCCACCTGCTGGACTCACCAGAACCACCTGCCTGACAGGCCAAAATCAACAGCTGGCTATGAGAGAACCACCTGGCAGACAATCCGCAATAACCTGCCAGGCATGCAGGAACCACCTCTCAGACGTAAGAGAACCACGTGCCGGACACGCTGGAACCACGTCCTGGACAGACTGGAACCACCTGCCGGACATGCCTGGACCACCTGCCGAGCACGCCGGAACCACCTGCTCGACTCGCAGGACCCATGTGCCAGACACGCCAAAATGAACTGCCGGCTACACCAGAACCACTTACCGGACACTCCGGAATAACCTGCCCGGCATGCCAGAACCACCTCTCAGAAGTGCCAGAAGCACGTGCTGGACATGCCGGAACAACCTATCGGACAGAACGGAACAACCTGCCGGACACACCAAAATCACCTGCGGGCTACGCCAGAACCACTTGGAGGACTCTCCGGGAAAACCTGCCGGGCATGCTGGAACCACCTCTCAGACGTGCCTGAACCACGTGGCGGACACTCCGGAAACGCATGTCGGGCCGGCCGGAACCACCTCTCAGACGTGCCAGAACCTCATGCCGGACACCCCAGAACCACCTGCTGGACAGACCGGAAACACCTGCCGGACACGCCGGAACCACATGTTCGACTCGCTGGAACCACATTCTGGACATGGCAAAATCACCTGCCGCCTATGCCAGAACCGCTTGGCGAACACTCCGGAATCACCTGTCAGGCATGCCGGAACCACCTCTCAGACCTGCCAGAACCACATGCCAATGACACCGGAAGCACCTGCCGAGCATGCCGGAAGCACCTGCTCGACTCGCCAGAACCACCTGTCGGACACGCCAAAATCACCTGCCGGCTACGCCACAGCCAGTTGGTGAACACTCCGGAAACACCTGCCGGGCTGGCTGGAACCACCTGCCAGTCACGCCAACATCACCTGCCAGCTACGCCAGAACCACTTGGCGGAGACTCCAGAAACACCTGTTGGGCCAGCCGGAACCACCTCTCAGACGTGCCAGAACCATGTGCCTGAGATGCTGGAACCACACCCCAAACAGACCGAAACCACCTGCCAGACCCAACTGAACCACCTGCCAAGCACGCAGGAACAACCTGCTCGCCTCGCCGGAACCACATGCCCGGCGCAGCGGAAGCACCTGCCGAGCGCGCCGGAGCCACCTGCTCGCCTCGCCGGAACCACCTGCCCGGCGCGCCGGAGCCACCTGCTCGCCTCGCCGGAACCACCTGCCAGGCCCAGCAGAAGCACCTGCCAGGCGCGCCGGAGCCACCTGCTCGCCTCGCCGGAACCACCTGCCGGGTGCAGCGGAAGCACCTGCCGAGCGCGCCGGAGCCACCTGCTCGCCTCGCCGGAACCACCTGCCGGGCCCAGCTGAAGCACGTGCCAAGCACGCCGGAGCCACCTGCTCGCCTCGCCGGAACCACCTGCCGGGCCCAGCGGAAGCACCTGCCGAGCGCGCCAGAGCCACCTGCTCGCCTCGCCGGAACCACGTGCCGGGCCCTAACCCTAACCCTAACCCTAACCCTATCCCCAAACCCTAACCCTAACCCTAACCCCTAACCCTAAGCCTAACCCTAAACCCTAACCCAACCGTAACCCTAACCCTAACCCTACCCCTAACCCTAACCCCTAACCCCAAACCCTAAACCCTAACCCTAACCGTAACCCTAACCCT
Source organism: Equus asinus (assembly GCF_041296235.1). Lineage (NCBI taxonomy): Eukaryota > Metazoa > Chordata > Mammalia > Perissodactyla > Equidae > Equus > Equus asinus. Next base: position 43,483,947 of record NC_091807.1, on the reverse strand, counting down.
ATCCCTAACCCTAACCTGACGGACAGGCTGGAACCAGCTGCTCAACTCGCCGGAACCACCTGCCAGACATGCCAGAACCACCTGCCGAGCACGCCGGAGCCACCTGCTGGACTCACCAGAACCACCTGCCTGACAGGCCAAAATCAACAGCTGGCTATGAGAGAACCACCTGGCAGACAATCCGCAATAACCTGCCAGGCATGCAGGAACCACCTCTCAGACGTAAGAGAACCACGTGCCGGACACGCTGGAACCACGTCCTGGACAGACTGGAACCACCTGCCGGACATGCCTGGACCACCTGCCGAGCACGCCGGAACCACCTGCTCGACTCGCAGGACCCATGTGCCAGACACGCCAAAATGAACTGCCGGCTACACCAGAACCACTTACCGGACACTCCGGAATAACCTGCCCGGCATGCCAGAACCACCTCTCAGAAGTGCCAGAAGCACGTGCTGGACATGCCGGAACAACCTATCGGACAGAACGGAACAACCTGCCGGACACACCAAAATCACCTGCGGGCTACGCCAGAACCACTTGGAGGACTCTCCGGGAAAACCTGCCGGGCATGCTGGAACCACCTCTCAGACGTGCCTGAACCACGTGGCGGAAACTCCGGAAACGCACGTCGGGCCGGCCGGAACCACCTCTCAGACGTGCCAGAACCTCATGCCGGACACCCCAGAACCACCTGCTGGACAGACCGGAAACACCTGCCGGACACGCCGGAACCACATGTTCGACTCGCTGGAACCACATTCTGGACATGGCAAAATCACCTGCCGCCTATGCCAGAACCGCTTGGCGAACACTCCGGAATCACCTGTCAGGCATGCCGGAACCATCTCTCAGACATGCCAGAACCACATGCCAATGACACCGGAAGCACCTGCCGAGCATGCCGGAAGCACCTGCTCGACTCGCCAGAACCACCTGTCGGACACGCCAAAATCACCTGCCGGCTACGCCACAGCCAGTTGGTGAACACTCCGGAAACACCTGCCGGGCTGGCTGGAACCACCTGCCAGTCACGCCAACATCACCTGCCAGCTACGCCAGAACCACTTGGCGGAGACTCCAGAAACACCTGTTGGGCCAGCCGGAACCACCTCTCAGACGTGCCAGAACCATGTGCCTGAGATGCTGGAACCACACCCCGAACAGACCGAAACCACCTGCCAGACCCAACTGAACCACCTGCTAAGCACGCAGGAACAACCTGCTCGCCTCGCCGGAACCACATGCCGGGCGCAGCGGAAGCACCTGCCGAGCGTGCCGGAGCCACCTGCTCGCCTCGCCGGAACCACCTGCCCGGCGCGCCGGAGCCACCTGCTCGCCTCGCCGGAACCACCTGCCAGGCCCAGCAGAAGCACCTGCCGGGTGCGCCGGAGCCACCTGCTCGCCTCGCCGGAACCACCTGCCGGGCCCAGCGGAAGCACGTGCCAAGCACGCCGGAGCCACCTGCTCGCCTCGCCGCAACCACCTGCCAGGCCCAGCGGAAACACCTGCCGGGCGCGCCGGAGCCACCTGTTCGCCTCTCGAAACCACCTGCCGGGCCCAGCGGAAGCACCTGCCGAGCGCGCCGGAGCCACCTGCTCGCCTCGCCGGAACCACGTGCCGGGCCCTAACCCTAACCCTAACCCTAACCCTATCCCCAAACCCTAACCCTAACCCCTAACCCTAAGCCTAACCCTAAACCCTAACCCAACCGTAACCCTAACCCTAACCCTACCCCTAACCCTAACCCCTAACCCCAAACCCTAAACCCTAACCCTAACCGTAACCCTAACCGTATCCCTAACCCTAACCTGACGGACAGGCTGGAACCAGCTGCTCAACTCGCCGGAACCACCTGCCAGACATGCCAGAACCACCTGCCGAGCACGCCGGAGCCACCTGCTGGACTCACCACAACCACCTGCCTGACAGGCCAAAATCAACAGCTGGCTATGAGAGAACCACCTGGCAGACAATCCGCAATAACCTGCCAGGCATGCAGGAACCACCTCTCAGACGTAAGAGAACCACGTGCCGGACACGCTGGAACCACGTCCTGGACAGACTGGAACCACCTGCCGGACATGCCTGGACCACCTGCCGAGCACGCCGGAACCACCTGCTCGACTCGCAGGACCCATGTGCCAGACACGCCAAAATGAACTGCCGGCTACACCAGAACCACTTACCGGACACTCCGGAATAACCTGCCCGGCATGCCAGAACCACCTCTCAGAAGTGCCAGAAGCACGTGCTGGACATGCCGGAACAACCTATCGGACAGAACGGAACAACCTGCCGGACACACCAAAATCACCTGCGGGCTACGCCAGAACCACTTGGAGGACTCTCCGGGAAAAAGTGCCGGGCATGCTGGAACCACCTCTCAGACGTGCCTGAACCACGTGGCGGACACTCCGGAAACGCATGTCGGGCCGGCCGGAACCACCTCTCAGACGTGCCAGAACCTCATGCCGGACACCCCAGAACCACCTGCTGGACAGACCGGAAACACCTGCCGGACACGCCGGAACCACATGTTCGACTCGCTGGAACCACATTCTGGACATGGCAAAATCACCTGCCGCCTATGCCAGAACCGCTTGGCGAACACTCCGGAATCACCTGTCAGGCATGCCGGAACCACCTCTCAGACCTGCCAGAACCACATGCCAATGACACCGGAAGCACCTGCCGAGCATGCCGGAAGCACCTGCTCGACTCGCCAGAACCACCTGTCGGACACGCCAAAATCACCTGCCGGCTACGCCACAGCCAGTTGGTGAACACTCCGGAAACACCTGCCGGGCTGGCTGGAACCACCTGCCAGCTACGCCAGAACCACTTGGCGGAGACTCCAGAAACACCTGTTGGGCCAGCCGGAACCACCTCTCAGACGTGCCAGAACCATGTGCCTGAGATGCTGGAACCACACCCCGAACAGACCGAAACCACCTGCCAGACCCAACTGAACCACCTGCCGAGCACGCAGGAACAACCTGCTTGCCTCGCCGGAACCACCTGCCGGGCGCAGCGGAAGCACCTGCCGAGCACGCCGGAGCCACCTGCTCGCCTCGCCGGAACCACCTGCCCGGCGCGCCGGAGCCACCTGCTCGCCTCGCCGGAACCACCTGCCAGGCCCAGCAGAAGCACCTGCCGGGCGCGCCGGAGCCACCTGCTCGCCTCGCCGGAACCACCTGCCGGGTGCAGCGGAAGCACCTGCCGAGCGCGCCGGAGCCACCTGCTCGCCTCGCCGGAACCACCTGCCGGGCCCAGCTGAAGCACGTGCCAAGCACGCCGGAGCCACCTGCTCGCCTCGCCGGAACCACCTGCCGCGCCCAGCGGAAGCACCTGCCGAGCGCGCCGGAGCCACCTGCTCGCCTCGCCGGAACCACGTGCCGGGCCCTAACCCTAACCCTAACCCTAACCCTATCCCCAAACCCTAACCCTAACCCTAACCCCTAACCCTAAGCCTAACCCTAAACCCTAACCCAACCGTAACCCTAACCCTAACCCTACCCCTAACCCTAACCCCTAACCCCAAACCCTAAACCCTAACCCTAACCGTAACCCTAACCCTATCCCTAACCCTAACCTGACGGACAGGCCTGAACCAGCTGCTCAACTCGCCGGAACCACCTGCCAGACATGCCAGAACCACCTGCCGAGCACGCCGGAGCCACCTGCTGGACTCACCAGAACCACCTGCCTGACAGGCCAAAATCAACAGCTGGCTATGAGAGAACCACCTGGCAGACAATCCGCAATAACCTGCCAGGCATGCAGGAACCACCTCTCAGACGTAAGAGAACCACGTGCCGGACACGCTGGAACCACGTCCTGGACAGACTGGAACCACCTGCCGGACATGCCTGGACCACCTGCCGAGCACGCCGCAACCACCTGCTCGACTCGCAGGACCCATGTGCCAGACACGCCAAAATGAACTGCCGGCTACACCAGAACCACTTACCGGACACTCCGGAATAACCTGCCCGGCATGCCAGAACCACCTCTCAGAAGTGCCAGAAGCACGTGCTGGACATGCCGGAACAACCTATCGGACAGAACGGAACAACCTGCCGGACACACCAAAATCACCTGCGGGCTACGCCAGAACCACTTGGAGGACTCTCCGGGAAAACCTGCCGGGCATGCTGCAACCACCTCTCAGACGTGCCTGAACCACGTGGCGGACACTCCGGAAACGCATGTCGGGCCGGCCGGAACCACCTCTCAGACGTGCCAGAACCTCATGCCGGACACCCCAGAACCACCTGCTGGACAGACCGGAAACACCTGCCGGACACGCCGGAACCACATGTTCGACTCGCTGGAACCACATTCTGGACATGGCAAAATCACCTGCCGCCTATGCCAGAACCGCTTGGCGAACACTCCGGAATCACCTGTCAGGCATGCCGGAACCACCTCTCAGACCTGCCAGAACCACATGCCAATGACACCGGAAGCACCTGCCGAGCATGCCGGAAGCACCTGCTCGACTCGCCAGAACCACCTGTCGGACACGCCAAAATCACCTGCCGGCTACGCCACAGCCAGTTGGTGAACACTCCGGAAACACCTGCCGGGCTGGCTGGAACCACCTGCCAGTCACGCCAACATCACCTGCCAGCTACGCCAGAACCACTTGGCGGAGACTCCAGAAACACCTGTTGGGCCAGCCGGAACCACCTCTCAGACGTGCCAGAACCATGTGCCTGAGATGCTGGAACCGCACCCCGAACAGACCGAAACCACCTGCCAGACCCAACTGAACCACCTGCCGAGCATGCAGGAACAACCTGCTCGCATCGCCGGAACCACCTGCCGGGCACAGCGGAAGCACCTGCCGAGCGCGCCGGAGCCACCTGCTCGCCTCGCCGGAAACACCAGCCGGGCCCAGCGGAAGCACCTGCCGAGCGCACGGGAGCCACCTGCTCTCCTCGCCGGAACCACCTGCCGGGCGCAGCGGAAGCACCTGCCAGGCGCGCCGGAGCCACCTGCTCGGCTCGCCGGAACCACCTGCCGGGCCCTAACCCTAACCCTAACCCTAACCCTATCCCCAAACCCTAACCCTAACCCTAACCCCTAACCCTAAGCCTAACCCTAAACCCTAACCCAACCGTAACCCTAACCCTAACCCTACCCCTAACCCTAACCCCTAACCCCAAACCCTAAACCCTAACCCTAACCGTAACCCTAACCCTATCCCTAACCCTAACCTGACGGACAGGCTGGAACCAGCTGCTCAACTCGCCGGAACCACCTGCCAGACATGCCAGAACCACCTGCCGAGCACGCCGGAGCCACCTGCTGGTCTCACCAGAACCACCTGCCTGACAGGCCAAAATCAACAGCTGGCTATGAGAGAACCACCTGGCAGACAATCCGCAATAACCTGCCAGGCATGCAGGAACCACCTCTCAGACGTAAGAGAACCACGTGCCGGACACGCTGGAACCACGTCCTGGACAGACTGGAACCACCTGCCGGACATGCCTGGACCACCTGCCGAGCACGCCGGAACCACCTGCTCGACTCGCAGGACCCATGTGCCAGACACGCCAAAATGAACTGCCGGCTACACCAGAACCACTTACCGGACACTCCGGAATAACCTGCCCGGCATGCCAGAACCACCTCTCACAAGTGCCAGAAGCACGTGCTGGACATGCCGGAACAACCTATCGGACAGAACGGAACAACCTGCCGGACACACCAAAATCACCTGCGGGCTACGCCAGAACCACTTGGAGGACTCTCCGGGAAAACCTGCCGGGCATGCTGGAACCACCTCTCAGACGTGCCTGAACCACGTGGCGGACACTCCGGAAACGCATGTCGGGCCGGCCGGAACCACCTCTCAGACGTGCCAGAACCTCATGCCGGACACCCCAGAACCACCTGCTGGACAGACCGGAAACACTTGCCGGACACGCCGGAACCACATGTTCGACTCGCTGGAACCACATTCTGGACATGGCAAAATCACCTGCCGCCTATGCCAGAACCGCTTGGCGAACACTCCGGAATCACCTGTCAGGCATGCCGGAACCACCTCTCAGACCTGCCAGAACCACATGCCAATGACACCGGAAGCACCTGCCGAGCATGCCGGAAGCACCTGCTCGACTCGCCAGAACCACCTGTCGGACACGCCAAAATCACCTGCCGGCTACGCCACAGCCAGTTGGTGAACACTCCGGAAACACCTGCCGGGCTGGCTGGAACCACCTGCCAGTCACGCCAACATCACCTGCCAGCTACGCCAGAAGCACTTGGCGGAGACTCCAGAAACACCTGTTGGGCCAGCGGGAACAACCTCTCAGACGTGCCAGAACCATGTGCCTGAGATGCTGGAACCACACCCCGAACAGACCGAAACCACCTGCCAGACCCAACTGAACCACCTGCCGAGCGCGCCGGAGCCACCTGCTCACCTCTCCGTAACCACCTGCCCGGCGCGCCGGAGCCACCTGCTCGCCTCGCCGGAACCACCTGCCAGGCCCAGCGGAAGCACCTGCCGTGCGCGCCGGAGCACCTGCACGCCTCGCCGGAACCACCTGCCGGGCCCAGCGGAAGCACCTGCCAAGCGCGCCGGATCCACCCGCTCGCCTCGCCAGAACGACCTGCCGGGCCCAGCGGAAGCACCTGCCGAGCGCGCCGGAGCCACCTGCTCGCCTCGCCGGAACCACCTGCCCGGCGCGCCGGAGCCACCTGCTCGCCTCGCCGGAACCACCTGCCGGGCGCAGCGGAAGCACCTGCCGGGCGCGCCGGAGCCACCTGCTCGGCTCGCCGGAACCACCTGCCGGGCCCTAACCCTAACCCTAACCCTAACCCTATCCCCAAACCCTAACCCTAACCCTAACCCCTAACCCTAAGCCTAACCCTAAACCCTAACCCAACCGTAACCCTAACCCTAACCCTACCCCTAACCCTAACCCCTAACCCCAAACCCTAAACCCTAACCCTAACCGTAACCCTAACCCTATCCCTATCCCTAACCTGACGGACAGGCTGGAACCAGCTGCTCAACTCGCCGGAATCACCTGCCAGACATGCCAGAACCACCTGCCGAGAACGCCGGAGCCACCTGCTGGACTCACCAGAACCACCTGCCTGACAGGCCAAAATCAACAGCTGGCTATGAGAGAACCACCTGGCAGACAATCCGCAATAACCTGCCAGGCATGCAGGAACCACCTCTCAGACGTAAGAGAACCACGTGCCGGACACGCTGGAACCACGTCCTGGACAGACTGGAACCACCTGCCGGACATGCCTGGACCACCTGCCGAGCACGCCGGAACCACCTGCTCGACTCGCAGGACCCATGTGCCAGACACGCCAAAATGAACTGCCGGCTACACCAGAACCACTTACCGGACACTCCGGAATAACCTGCCCGGCATGCCAGAACCACCTCTCAGAAGTGCCAGAAGCACGTGCTGGACATGCCGGAACAACCTATCGGACAGAACGGAACAACCTGCCGGACACACCAAAATCACCTGCGGGCTACGCCAGAACCACTTGGAGGACTCTCCGGGAAAACCTGCCGGGCATGCTGGAACCACCTCTCAGACGTGCCTGAACCACGTGGCGGACACTCCGGAAACGCATGTCGGGCCGGCCGGAACCACCTCTCAGACGTGCCAGAACCTCATGCCGGACACCCCAGAACCACCTGCTGGACAGACCGGAAACACCTGCCGGACACGCCGGAACCACATGTTCGACTCGCTGGAACCACATTCTGGACATGGCAAAATCACCTGCCGCCTATGCCAGAACCGCTTGGCGAACACTCCGGAATCACCTGTCAGGCATGCCGGAACCACCTCTCAGACCTGCCAGAACCACATGCCAATGACACCGGAAGAACCTGCCGAGGATGCCGGAAGCACCTGCTCGACTCGCCATAACCACCTGTCGGACACGCCAAAATCACCTGCCGGCTACGCCACAGCCAGTTGGTGAACACTCCGGAAACACCTGCCGGGCTGGCTGGAACCACCTGCCAGTCACGCCAACATCACCTGCCAGCTACGCCAGAACCACTTGGCGGAGACTCCAGAAACACCTGTTGGGCCAGCCGGAACCAACTCTCAGATGTGCCAGAACCATGTGCCTGAGATGCTGGAACCACACCCCGAACAGACCGAAACCACCTGCCAGACCCAACTGAACCACCTGCCGAGCGCGCCGGAGCCACCTGCTCACCTCGCCGGAACCACCTGCCCGGCGCGCCGGAGCCACCTGCTCACCTCGCCGGAACCACCTGCCGGGCGCAGCGGAAGCACCTGCCGGGCGCGCCGGAGCCACCTGCTCGGCTCGCCGGAACCACCTGCCGGGCCCTAACCCTAACCCTAACCCTAACCCTATCCCCAAACCCTAACCCTAACCCTAACCCCTAACCCTAAGCCTAACCCTAAACCCTAACCCAACCGTAACCCTAACCCTAACCCTACCCCTAACCCTAACCCCTAACCCCAAACCCTAAACCCTAACCCTAACCGTAACCCTAACCCTATCCCTAACCCTAACCTGAAGGACAGGCTGGAACCAGCTGCTCAACTCGCCGGAACCACCTGCCAGACATGCCAGAACCACCTGCCGAGCACGCCGGAGCCACCTGCTCGCCTCGCCGGAAACTCCTGCCGGGCCCAGCGGAAGCACCTGCCGAGCGCGCCGGATCCACCCGCTCGCCTCGCCAGAACCAACTGCCGGGCCCAGCGGAAGCACCTGCCGAGCGCGCCGGAGCCACCTGCTCGCCTCGCCAGAACCACCTGCCGGGCCCAGCGGAAGCACCTGCCTAGCGCGCCGGAGCCACCTGCTCGCCTCGCCGGAACCACCTGCCGGGCGCAGCGGAAGCACCTGCCGGGCGCGCCACAGCCACCTGCTCGGCTCGCCGGAACCACCTGCCGGGCCCTAACCCTAACCCTAACCCTAACCCTATCCCCAAACCCTAACCCTAACCCTAACCCCTAACCCTAAGCCTAACCCTAAACCCTAACCCAACCGTAACCCTAACCCTAACCCTACCCCTATCCCTAACCCCTAACCCCAAACCCTAAACCCTAACCCTAACCGTAACCCTAACCCTATCCCTAACCCTAACCTGACGGACAGGCTGGAACCAGCTGCTCAACTCGCCGGAACCACCTGCCAGACATGCCAGAACCACCTGCCGAGCACGCCGGAGCCACCTGCTGGACTCACCAGAACCACCTGCCTGACAGGCCAAAATCAACAGCTGGCTATGAGAGAACCACCTGGCAGACAATCCGCAATAACCTGCCAGGCATGCAGGAACCACCTCTCAGACGTAAGAGAACCACGTGCCGGACACGCTGGAACCACGTCCTGGACAGACTGGAACCACCTGCCGGACATGCCTGGACCACCTGCCGAGCACGCCGGAACCACCTGCTCGACTCGCAGGACCCATGTGCCAGACACGCCAAAATGAACTGCCGGCTACACCAGAACCACTTACCGGACACTCCGGAATAACCTGCCCGGCATGCCAGAACCACCTCTCAGAAGTGCCAGAAGCACGTGCTGGACATGCCGGAACAACCTATCGGACAGAACGGAACAACCTGCCGGACACACCAAAATCACCTGCGGGCTACGCCAGAACCACTTGGAGGACTCTCCGGGAAAACCTGCCGGGCATGCTGGAACCACCTCTCAGACGTGCCTGAACCACGTGGCGGACACTCCGGAAACGCATGTCGGGCCGGCCGGAACCACCTCTCAGACGTGCCAGAACCTCATGCCGGACACCCCAGAACCACCTGCTGGACAGACCGGAAACACTTGCCGGACACGCCGGAACCACATGTTCGACTCGCTGGAACCACATTCTGGACATGGCAAAATCACCTGCCGCCTATGCCAGAACCGCTTGGCGAACACTCCGGAATCACCTGTCAGGCATGCCGGAACCACCTCTCAGACCTGCCAGAACCACATGCCAATGACACCGGAAGCACCTGCCGAGCATGCCGGAAGCACCTGCTCGACTCGCCAGAACCACCTGTCGGACACGCCAAAATCACCTGCCGGCTACGCCACAGCCAGTTGGTGAACACTCCGGAAACACCTGCCGGGCTGGCTGGAACCACCTGCCAGTCACGCCAACATCACCTGCCAGCTACGCCAGAAGCACTTGGCGGAGACTCCAGAAACACCTGTTGGGCCAGCGGGAACAACCTCTCAGACGTGCCAGAACCATGTGCCTGAGATGCTGGAACCACACCCCGAACAGACCGAAACCACCTGCCAGACCCAACTGAACCACCTGCCGAGCGCGCCGGAGCCACCTGCTCACCTCTCCGTAACCACCTGCCCGGCGCGCCGGAGCCACCTGCTCGCCTCGCCGGAACCACCTGCCGGGCCCAGCGGAAGCACCTGCCGGGCGCGCCGGAGCCACCTGCTCGGCTCGCCGGAACCACCTGCCGGGCCCTAACCCTAACCCTAACCCTAACCCTATCCCCAAACCCTAACCCTAACCCTAACCCCTAACCCTAAGCCTAACCCTAAACCCTAACCCAACCGTAACCCTAACCCTAACCCTACCCCTAACCCTAACCCCTAACCCCAAACCCTAAACCCTAACCCTAACCGTAACCCTAACCCTATCCCTATCCCTAACCTGACGGACAGGCTGGAACCAGCTGCTCAACTCGCCGGAATCACCTGCCAGACATGCCAGAACCACCTGCCGAGAACGCCGGAGCCACCTGCTGGACTCACCAGAACCACCTGCCTGACAGGCCAAAATCAACAGCTGGCTATGAGAGAACCACCTGGCAGACAATCCGCAATAACCTGCCAGGCATGCAGGAACCACCTCTCAGACGTAAGAGAACCACGTGCCGGACACGCTGGAACCACGTCCTGGACAGACTGGAACCACCTGCCGGACATGCCTGGACCACCTGCCGAGCACGCCGGAACCACCTGCTCGACTCGCAGGACCCATGTGCCAGACACGCCAAAATGAACTGCCGGCTACACCAGAACCACTTACCGGACACTCCGGAATAACCTGCCCGGCATGCCAGAACCACCTCTCAGAAGTGCCAGAAGCACGTGCTGGACATGCCGGAACAACCTATCGGACAGAACGGAACAACCTGCCGGACACACCAAAATCACCTGCGGGCTACGCCAGAACCACTTGGAGGACTCTCCGGGAAAACCTGCCGGGCATGCTGGAACCACCTCTCAGACGTGCCTGAACCACGTGGCGGACACTCCGGAAACGCATGTCGGGCCGGCCGGAACCACCTCTCAGACGTGCCAGAACCTCATGCCGGACACCCCAGAACCACCTGCTGGACAGACCGGAAACACCTGCCGGACACGCCGGAACCACATGTTCGACTCGCTGGAACCACATTCTGGACATGGCAAAATCACCTGCCGCCTATGCCAGAACCGCTTGGCGAACACTCCGGAATCACCTGTCAGGCATGCCGGAACCACCTCTCAGACCTGCCAGAACCACATGCCAATGACACCGGAAGAACCTGCCGAGGATGCCGGAAGCACCTGCTCGACTCGCCATAACCACCTGTCGGACACGCCAAAATCACCTGCCGGCTACGCCACAGCCAGTTGGTGAACACTCCGGAAACACCTGCCGGGCTGGCTGGAACCACCTGCCAGTCACGCCAACATCACCTGCCAGCTACGCCAGAACCACTTGGCGGAGACTCCAGAAACACCTGTTGGGCCAGCCGGAACCAACTCTCAGATGTGCCAGAACCATGTGCCTGAGATGCTGGAACCACACCCCGAACAGACCGAAACCACCTGCCAGACCCAACTGAACCACCTGCCGAGCGCGCCGGAGCCACCTGCTCACCTCGCCGGAACCACCTGCCCGGCGCGCCGGAGCCACCTGCTCACCTCGCCGGAACCACCTGCCGGGCGCAGCGGAAGCACCTGCCGGGCGCGCCGGAGCCACCTGCTCGGCTCGCCGGAACCACCTGCCGGGCCCTAACCCTAACCCTAACCCTAACCCTATCCCCAAACCCTAACCCTAACCCTAACCCCTAACCCTAAGCCTAACCCTAAACCCTAACCCAACCGTAACCCTAACCCTAACCCTACCCCTAACCCTAACCCCTAACCCCAAACCCTAAACCCTAACCCTAACCGTAACCCTAACCCTATCCCTAACCCTAACCTGAAGGACAGGCTGGAACCAGCTGCTCAACTCGCCGGAACCACCTGCCAGACATGCCAGAACCACCTGCCGAGCACGCCGGAGCCACCTGCTCGCCTCGCCGGAAACTCCTGCCGGGCCCAGCGGAAGCACCTGCCGAGCGCGCCGGATCCACCCGCTCGCCTCGCCAGAACCAACTGCCGGGCCCAGCGGAAGCACCTGCCGAGCGCGCCGGAGCCACCTGCTCGCCTCGCCAGAACCACCTGCCGGGCCCAGCGGAAGCACCTGCCTAGCGCGCCGGAGCCACCTGCTCGCCTCGCCGGAACCACCTGCCGGGCGCAGCGGAAGCACCTGCCGGGCGCGCCACAGCCACCTGCTCGGCTCGCCGGAACCACCTGCCGGGCCCTAACCCTAACCCTAACCCTAACCCTATCCCCAAACCCTAACCCTAACCCTAACCCCTAACCCTAAGCCTAACCCTAAACCCTAACCCAACCGTAACCCTAACCCTAACCCTACCCCTATCCCTAACCCCTAACCCCAAACCCTAAACCCTAACCCTAACCGTAACCCTAACCCTATCCCTAACCCTAACCTGACGGACAGGCTGGAACCAGCTGCTCAACTCGCCGGAACCACCTGCCAGACATGCCAGAACCACCTGCCGAGCACGCCGGAGCCACCTGCTGGACTCACCAGAACCACCTGCCTGACAGGCCAAAATCAACAGCTGGCTATGAGAGAACCACCTGGCAGACAATCCGCAATAACCTGCCAGGCATGCAGGAACCACCTCTCAGACGTAAGAGAACCACGTGCCGGACACGCTGGAACCACGTCCTGGACAGACTGGAACCACCTGCCGGACATGCCTGGACCACCTGCCGAGCACGCCGGAACCACCTGCTCGACTCGCAGGACCCATGTGCCAGACACGCCAAAATGAACTGCCGGCTACACCAGAACCACTTACCGGACACTCCGGAATAACCTGCCCGGCATGCCAGAACCACCTCTCAGAAGTGCCAGAAGCACGTGCTGGACATGCCGGAACAACCTATCGGACAGAACGGAACAACCTGCCGGACACACCAAAATCACCTGCGGGCTACGCCAGAACCACTTGGAGGACTCTCCGGGAAAACCTGCCGGGCATGCTGGAACCACCTCTCAGACGTGCCTGAACCACGTGGCGGACACTCCGGAAACGCATGTCGGGCCGGCCGGAACCACCTCTCAGACGTGCCAGAACCTCATGCCGGACACCCCAGAACCACCTGCTGGACAGACCGGAAACACCTGCCGGACACGCCGGAACCACATGTTCGACTCGCTGGAACCACATTCTGGACATGGCAAAATCACCTGCCGCCTATGCCAGAACCGCTTGGCGAACACTCCGGAATCACCTGTCAGGCATGCCGGAACCAGCTCTCAGACATGCCAGAACCACATGCCAATGACACCGGAAGCACCTGCCGAGCATGCCGGAAGCACCTGCTCGACTCGCCAGAACCACCTGTCGGACACGCCAAAATCACCTGCCGGCTACGCCACAGCCAGTTGGTGAACACTCCGGAAACACCTGCCGGGCTGGCTGGAACCACCTGCCAGTCACGCCAACATCACCTGCCAGCTACGCCAGAACCACTTGGCGGAGACTCCAGAAACACCTGTTGGGCCAGCCGGAACCATCTCTCAGACGTGCCAGAACCATGTGCCTGAGATGCTGGAACCACACCCCGAACAGACCGAAACCACCTGCCAGACGCAACTGAAGCTCCTGCCGAGCACGCAGGAACAACCTGCTCGCCTCGCCGGAACCACCTGCCGGGCGCAGCGGAAGCACCTGCCGAGCGTGCCGGAGCCAGCTGATCGCCTCGCCGGAACCACCTGCCGGGTGCAGCGGAAGCACCTGCCGAGCGCGCCGGAGCCACCTGCTCGCCTCGCCGGAACCACCTGCCGGGCGCAGCGGAAGCCCCTGCCGGGCGCGCCGGAGCCACCTGCTCGGCTCGCCGGAACCACCTGCCGGGCCCTAACCCTAACCCTAACCCTAACCCTATCCCCAAACCCTAACCCTAACCGTAACCCCTAACCCTAAGCCTAACCCTAAACCCTAACCCAACCGTAACCCTAACCCTAACCCTACCCCTAACCCTAACCCCTAACCCCAAACCCTAAACCCTAACCCTAACCGTAACCCCTATACCTAACCCTAACCTGACGGACAGGCTGGAACCAGCTGCTCAACTCGCCGGAACCACCTGCCCGGCGCGCCGGAGCCACCTGCTCGCCTCGCCGGAACCACCTGCCAGGCCCAGCAGAAGCACCTGCCGGGCGCGCCGGAGCCACCTGCTCGCCTCGCCGGAACCACCTGCCGGGTGCAGCGGAAGCACCTGCCGAGCGCGCCGGAGCCACCTGCTCGCCTCGCCGGAACCACGTGACGGGCCCTAACCCTAACCCTAACCCTAACCCTATCCCCAAACCCTAACCCTAACCCTAACCCCTAACCCTAAGCCTAACCCTAAACCCTAACCCAACCGTAACCCTAACCCTAACCCTACCCCTAACCCTAACCCCTAACCCCAAACCCTAAACCCTAACCCTAACCGTAACCCTAACCCTATCCCTAACCCTAACCTGACGGACAGGCTGGAACCAGCTGCTCAACTCGCCGGAACCACCTGCCAGACATGCCAGAACCACCTGCCGAGCACGCCGGAGCCACCTGCTGGACTCACCAGAACCACCTGCCTGACAGGCCAAAATCAACAGCTGGCTATGAGAGAACCACCTGGCAGACAATCCGCAATAACCTGCCAGGCATGCAGGAACCACCTCTCAGACGTAAGAGAACCACGTGCCGGACACGCTGGAACCACGTCCTGGACAGACTGGAACCACCTGCCGGACATGCCTGGACCACCTGCCGAGCACGCCGGAACCACCTGCTCGACTCGCAGGACCCATGTGCCAGACACGCCAAAATGAACTGCCGGCTACACCAGAACCACTTACCGGACACTCCGGAATAACCTGCCCGGCATGCCAGAACCACCTCTCAGAAGTGCCAGAAGCACGTGCTGGACATGCCGGAACAACCTATCGGACAGAACGGAACAACCTGCCGGACACACCAAAATCACCTGCGGGCTACGCCAGAACCACTTGGAGGACTCTCCGGGAAAACCTGCCGGGCATGCTGGAACCACCTCTCAGACGTGCCTGAACCACGTGGCGGACACTCCGGAAACGCATGTCGGGCCGGCCGGAACCACCTCTCAGACGTGCCAGAACCTCATGCCGGACACCCCAGAACCACCTGCTGGACAGACCGGAAACACCTGCCGGACACGCCGGAACCACATGTTCGACTCGCTGGAACCACATTCTGGACATGGCAAAATCACCTGCCGCCTATGCCAGAACCGCTTGGCGAACACTCTGGAATCACCTGTCAGGCATGCCGGAACCACCTCTCAGACCTGCCAGAACCACATGCCAATGACACCGGAAGCACCTGCCGAGCATGCCGGAAGCACCTGCTCGACTCGCCAGAACCACCTGTCGGACACGCCAAAATCACCTGCCGGCTACGCCACAGCCAGTTGGTGAACACTCCGGAAACACCTGCCGGGCTGGCTGGAACCACCTGCCAGTCACGCCAACATCACCTGCCAGCTACGCCAGAACCACTTGGCGGAGACTCCAGAAACACCTGTTGGGCCAGCCGGAACCACCTCTCAGACGTGCCAGAACCATGTGCCTGAGATGCTGGAACCACACCCCGAACAGACCGAAACCACCTGCCAGACCCAACGGAACCACCTGCCGAGCACGCAGGAACAACCTGCTCGCCTCGCCGGAACCACCTGCCGGGCGCAGCGGAAGCACCTGCCGAGCGCGCCGGAGCCACCTGCTCGCCTCGCCGGAAACACCAGCCGGGCCCAGCGGAAGCACCTGCCGAGCGCGCCGGAGCCACCTGCTCGCCTCGCCGGAACCACCTGCCCGGCGCGCCGGAGCCACCTGCTCGCCTCGCCGGAACCACGTGCCGGGCCCTAACCCTAACCCTAACCCTAACCCTATCCCCAAACCCTAACCCTAACCCTAACCCCTAACCCTAAGCCTAACCCTAAACCCTAACCCAACCGTAACCCTAACCCTAACCCTACCCCTAACCCTAACCCCTAACCCCAAACCCTAAACCCTAACCCTAACCGTAACCCTAACCCTATCCCTAACCCTAACCTGACGGACAGGCTGGAACCAGCTGCTCAACTCGCCGGAACCACCTGCCAGACATGCCAGAACCACCTGCCGAGCACG
The DNA here is from genome assembly GCF_041296235.1 of Equus asinus. Lineage (NCBI taxonomy): Eukaryota > Metazoa > Chordata > Mammalia > Perissodactyla > Equidae > Equus > Equus asinus. The sequence goes on along the minus strand of NC_091807.1, from coordinate 43,467,431 downwards.
CCGGAGCCACCTGCTGGACTCACCAGAACCACCTGCCTGACAGGCCAAAATCAACAGCTGGCTATGAGAGAACCACCTGGCAGACAATCCGCAATAACCTGCCAGGCATGCAGGAACCACCTCTCAGACGTAAGAGAACCACGTGCCGGACACGCTGGAACCACGTCCTGGACAGACTGGAACCACCTGCCGGACATGCCTGGACCACCTGCCGAGCACGCCGGAACCACCTGCTCGACTCGCAGGACCCATGTGCCAGACACGCCAAAATGAACTGCCGGCTACACCAGAACCACTTACCGGACACTCCGGAATAACCTGCCCGGCATGCCAGAACCACCTCTCAGAAGTGCCAGAAGCACGTGCTGGACATGCCGGAACAACCTATCGGACAGAACGGAACAACCTGCCGGACACACCAAAATCACCTGCGGGCTACGCCAGAACCACTTGGAGGACTCTCCGGGAAAACCTGCCGGGCATGCTGGAACCACCTCTCAGACGTGCCTGAACCACGTGGCGGACACTCCGGAAACGCATGTCGGGCCGGCCGGAACCACCTCTCAGACGTGCCAGAACCTCATGCCGGACACCCCAGAACCACCTGCTGGACAGACCGGAAACACCTGCCGGACACGCCGGAACCACATGTTCGACTCGCTGGAACCACATTCTGGACATGGCAAAATCACCTGCCGCCTATGCCAGAACCGCTTGGCGAACACTCCGGAATCACCTGTCAGGCATGCCGCAACCAGCTCTCAGACATGCCAGAACCACATGCCAATGACACCGGAAGCACCTGCCGAGCATGCCGGAAGCACCTGCTCGACTCGCCAGAACCACCTGTCGGACACGCCAAAATCACCTGCCGGCTACGCCACAGCCAGTTGGTGAACACTCCGGAAACACCTGCCGGGCTGGCTGGAACCACCTGCCAGTCACGCCAACATCACCTGCCAGCTACGCCAGAACCACTTGGCGGAGACTCCAGAAACACCTGTTGGGCCAGCCGGAACCACCTCTCAGACGTGCCAGAACCATGTGCCTGAGATGCTGGAACCACACACCGAACAGACCGAAACCACCTGCCAGACGCAACTGAAGCTCCTGCCGAGCACGCAGGAACAACCTGCTCGCCTCGCCGGAACCACCTGCCGGGCGCAGCGGAAGCACCTGCCGAGCGTGCCGGAGCCAGCTGCTCGCCTCGCCGGAACCACCTGCCGGGTGCAGCGGAAGCACCTGCCGAGCGTGCCGGAGCCACCTGCTCGCCTCGCCGGAACCACCTGCCGGGCCCAGCAGAAGCACGTGCCAAGCACGCCGGAGCCACCTGCTCGCCTCGCCGGAACCACCTGCCGGTCCAAGCGGAAGCACCTGCCGGGCGCGCCGGAGCCACCTGCTCGCCTCGGCGGAACCACGTGCCGGGCCCTAACCCTAAACCTAACCCTTACCCTATCCCCAAACCCTAACCCTAACCCTAACCCCTAACCCTAAGCCTAACCCTAAACCCTAACCCAACCGTAACCCTAACCCTAACCCTACCCCTAACCCTAACCCCTAACCCCAAACCCTAAACCCTAACCCTAACCGTAACCCTAACCCTATCCCTAACCCTAACCTGACGGACAGGCTGGAACCAGCTGCTCAACTCGCCGGAACCACCTGCCAGACATGCCAGAACCACCTGCCGAGCACGCCGGAGCCACCTGCTGGACTCACCAGAACCACCTGCCTGACAGGCCAAAATCAACAGCTGGCTATGAGAGAACCACCTGGCAGACAATCCGCAATAACCTGCCAGGCATGCAGGAACCACCTCTCAGACGTAAGAGAACCACGTGCCGGACACGCTGGAACCACGTCCTGGACAGACTGGAACCACCTGCCGGACATGCCTGGACCACCTGCCGAGCACGCCGGAACCACCTGCTCGACTCGCAGGACCCATGTGCCAGACACGCCAAAATGAACTGCCGGCTACACCAGAACCACTTACCGGACACTCCGGAATAACCTGCCCGGCATGCCAGAACCACCTCTCAGAAGTGCCAGAAGCACGTGCTGGACATGCCGGAACAACCTATCGGACAGAACGGAACAACCTGCCGGACACACCAAAATCACCTGCGGGCTACGCCAGAACCACTTGGAGGACTCTCCGGGAAAACCTGCCGGGCATGCTGGAACCACCTCTCAGACGTGCCTGAACCACGTGGCGGACACTCCGGAAACGCATGTCGGGCCGGCCGGAACCACCTCTCAGACGTGCCAGAACCTCATGCCGGACACCCCAGAACCACCTGCTGGACAGACCGGAAACACCTGCCGGACACGCCGGAACCACATGTTCGACTCGCTGGAACCACATTCTGGACATGGCAAAATCACCTGCCGCCTATGCCAGAACCGCTTGGCGAACACTCCGGAATCACCTGTCAGGCATGCCGCAACCAGCTCTCAGACATGCCAGAACCACATGCCAATGACACCGGAAGCACCTGCCGAGCATGCCGGAAGCACCTGCTCGACTCGCCAGAACCACCTGTCGGACACGCCAAAATCACCTGCCGGCTACGCCACAGCCAGTTGGTGAACACTCCGGAAACACCTGCCGGGCTGGCTGGAACCACCTGCCAGTCACGCCAACATCACCTGCCAGCTACGCCAGAACCACTTGGCGGAGACTCCAGAAACACCTGTTGGGCCAGCCGGAACCACCTCTCAGACGTGCCAGAACCATGTGCCTGAGATGCTGGAACCACACACCGAACAGACCGAAACCACCTGCCAGACGCAACTGAAGCTCCTGCCGAGCACGCAGGAACAACCTGCTCGCCTCGCCGGAACCACCTGCCGGGCGCAGCGGAAGCACCTGCCGAGCGTGCCGGAGCCAGCTGCTCGCCTCGCCGGAACCACCTGCCGGGTGCAGCGGAAGCACCTGCCGAGCGTGCCGGAGCCACCTGCTCGCCTCGCCGGAACCACCTGCCGGGCCCAGCAGAAGCACGTGCCAAGCACGCCGGAGCCACCTGCTCGCCTCGCCGGAACCACCTGCCGGTCCAAGCGGAAGCACCTGCCGGGCGCGCCGGAGCCACCTGCTCGCCTCGGCGGAACCACGTGCCGGGCCCTAACCCTAAACCTAACCCTTACCCTATCCCCAAACCCTAACCCTAACCCTAACCCCTAACCCTAAGCCTAACCCTAAACCCTAACCCAACCGTAACCCTAACCCTAACCCTACCCCTAACCCTAACCCCTAACCCCAAACCCTAAACCCTAACCCTAACCGTAACCCTAACCCTATCCCTAACCCTAACCTGACGGACAGGCTGGAACCAGCTGCTCAACTCGCCGGAACCACCTGCCAGACATGCCAGAACCACCTGCCGAGCACGCCGGAGCCACCTGCTGGACTCACCAGAACCACCTGCCTGACAGGCCAAAATCAACAGCTGGCTATGAGAGAACCACCTGGCAGACAATCCGCAATAACCTGCCAGGCATGCAGGAACCACCTCTCAGACGTAAGAGAACCACGTGCCGGACACGCTGGAACCACGTCCTGGACAGACTGGAACCACCTGCCGGACATGCCTGGACCACCTGCCGAGCACGCCGGAACCACCTGCTCGACTCGCAGGACCCATGTGCCAGACACGCCAAAATGAACTGCCGGCTACACCAGAACCACTTACCGGACACTCCGGAATAACCTGCCCGGCATGCCAGAACCACCTCTCAGAAGTGCCAGAAGCACGTGCTGGACATGCCGGAACAACCTATCGGACAGAACGGAACAACCTGCCGGACACACCAAAATCACCTACGGGCTACGCCAGAACCAATTGGAGGACTCTCCAGGAAAACCTGCCGGGCATGCTGGAACCACATGTTCGACTCGCTGGAACCACATTCTGGACATGGCAAAATCACCTGCCGCCTATGCCAGAACCGCTTGGCGAACACTCCGGAATCACCTGTCAGGCATGCCGGAACCACCTCTCAGACCTGCCAGAACCACATGCCAATGACACCGGAAGCACCTGCCGAGCATGCCGGAAGCACCTGCTCGACTCGCCAGAACCACCTGTCGGACACGCCAAAATCACCTGCCGGCTACGCCACAGCCAGTTGGTGAACACTCCGGAAACACCTGCCGGGCTGGCTGGAACCACCTGCCAGTCACGCCAACATCACCTGCCAGCTACGCCAGAACCACTTGGCGGAGACTCCAGAAACACCTGTTGGCCAGCCGGAACCACCTCTCAGACGTGCCAGAACCATGTGCCTGAGATGCTGGAACCACACCCCGAACAGACCGAAACCACCTGCCAGACCCAACGGAACCACCTGCCGAGCACGCAGGAACAACCTGCTCGCCTCGCCGGAACCACCTGCCGGGCGCAGCGGAAGCACCTGCCGAGCGCGCCGGAGCCACCTGCTCGCCTCGCCGGAAACACCAGCCGGGCCCAGCGGAAGCACCTGCCGAGCGCGCCGGAGCCACCTGCTCGCCTCGCCGGAACCACCTGCCCGGCGCGCCGGAGCCACCTGCTCGCCTCCCCGGAACCACGTGCCGGGCCCTAACCCTAAACCTAACCCTTACCCTATCCCCAAACCCTAACCCTAACCCTAACCCCTAACCCTAAGCCTAACCCTAAACCCTAACCCAACCGTAACCCTAACCCTAACCCTACCCCTAACCCTAACCCCTAACCCCAAACCCTAAACCCTAACCCTAACCGTAACCCTAACCCTATCCCTAACCCTAACCTGACGGACAGGCTGGAACCAGCTGCTCAACTCGCCGGAACCACCTGCCAGACATGCCAGAACCACCTGCCGAGCACGCCGGAGCCACCTGCTGGACTCACCAGAACCACCTGCCTGACAGGCCAAAATCAACAGCTGGCTATGAGAGAACCACCTGGCAGACAATCCGCAATAACCTGCCAGGCATGCAGGAACCACCTCTCAGACGTAAGAGAACCACGTGCCGGACACGCTGGAACCACGTCCTGGACAGACTGGAACCACCTGCCGGACATGCCTGGACCACCTGCCGAGCACGCCGGAACCACCTGCTCGACTCGCAGGACCCATGTTTCAGACACGCCAAAATGAACTGCCGGCTACACCAGAACCACTTACCGGACACTCCGGAATAACCTGCCCGGCATGCCAGAACCACCTCTCAGAAGTGCCAGAAGCACGTGCTGGACATGCCGGAACAACATATCGGACAGAACGGAACAACCTGCCGGACACACCAAAATCACCTGCGGGCTACGCCAGAACCACTTGGAGGACTCTCCGGGAAAACCTGCCGGGCATGCTGGAACCACCTCTCAGACGTGCCTGAACCACGTGGCGGACACTCCGGAAACGCATGTCGGGCCGGCCGGAACCACCTCTCAGACGTGCCAGAACCTCATGCCGGACACCCCAGAACCACCTGCTGGACAGACCGGAAACACCTGCCGGACACGCCGGAACCACATGTTCGACTCGCTGGAACCACATTCTGGACATGGCAAAATCACCTGCCGCCTATGCCAGAACCGCTTGGCGAACACTCCGGAATCACATGTCAGGCATGCCGGAACCACCTCTCAGACCTGCCAGAACCACATGCCAATGACACCGGAAGCACCTGCCGAGCATGCCGGAAGCACCTGCTCGACTCGCCAGAACCACCTGTCTGACACGCAAAAATCACCTGCCGGCTACGCCACAGCCAGTTGGTGAACACTCCGGAAACACCTGCCGGGCTGGCTGGAACCACCTGCTAGTCACGCCAACATCACCTGCCAGCTACGCCAGAACCACTTGGCGGAGACTCCAGAAACACCTGTTGGGCCAGCCGGAACCACCTCTCAGACGTGCCAGAACCATGTGCCTGAGATGCTGGAACCACACCCCGAACAGACCGAAACCACCTGCCAGACCCAACTGAACCACCTGCCGAGCGCGCCGGAGCCACCTGCTCGACTCGCCGGATCCACCTGCCGGGCGCAGCGGAAGCCCCTGCCGGGCGCGCCGGATCCACCTGCTCGGCTCGCCGGAACCACCTGCCGGGCCCTAACCCTAACCCTAACCCTAACCCTATCCCCAAACCCTAACCCTAACCGTAACCCCTAACCCTAAGCCTAACCCTAAACCATAACCCAACCGTAACCCTAACCCTAACCCTACCCCTAACCCTAACCCCTAACCCCAAGCCCTAAACCCTAACCCTAACCGTAACCCCTATACCTAACCCTAACCTGACGGACAGGCTGGAACCAGCTGATCAACTCGCCGGAACCACCTGCCGGGCGCGCCGGAGCCACCTGCTCGCCTCGCCGGAACCACCTGCCAGGCCCAGCAGAAGCACCTGCCGGGCGCGCCGGAGCCACCTGCTCGCCTCGCCGGAACCACCTGCCGGGTGCAGCGGAAGCACCTGCCGAGCGCGCCGGAGCCACCTGCTCGCCTCGCCGAAACCACCTGCCGGGCCCAGCGGAAGCACGTGCCAAGCACGCAGGAGCCACCTGCTCGCCTCGCCGGAACCACCTGCCGGGCCCAGCGGAATCACCTGCCGAGCGCGCCGGAGCCACCTGCTCGCCTCGCCGGAACCACGTGACGGGCCCTAACCCTAACCCTAACCCTAACCCTATCCCCAAACCCTAACCCTAACCCTAACCCCTAACCCTAAGCCTAACCCTAAACCCTAACCCAACCGTAACCCTAAACCTAACCCTACCCCTAACCCTAACCCCTAACCCCAAACCCTAAACCCTAACCCTAACCGTAACCCTAACCCTATCCCTAACCCTAACCTGACGGACAGGCTGGAACCAGCTGCTCAACTCGCCGGAACCACCTGCCAGACATGCCAGAACCACCTGCCGAGCACGCCGGAGCCACCTGCTGGTCTCACCAGAACCACCTGCCTGACAGGCCAAAATCAACAGCTGGCTATGAGAGAACCACCTGGCAGACAATCCGCAATAACCTGCCAGGCATGCAGGAACCACCTCTCAGACGTAAGAGAACCACGTGCCGGACACGCTGGAACCACGTCCTGGACAGACTGGAACCACCTGCCGGACATGCCTGGACCACCTGCCGAGCACGCCGGAACCACCTGCTCGACTCGCAGGACCCATGTGCCAGACACGCCAAAATGAACTGCCGGCTACACCAGAACCACTTACCGGACACTCCGGAATAACCTGCCCGGCATGCCAGAACCACCTCTCAGAAGTGCCAGAAGCACGTGCTGGACATGCCGGAACAACCTATCGGACAGAACGGAACAACCTGCCGGACACACCAAAATCACCTGCGGGCTACGCCAGAACCACTTGGAGGACTCTCCGGGAAAACCTGCCGGGCATGCTGGAACCACCTCTCAGACGTGCCTGAACCACGTGGCGGACACTCCGGAAACGCATGTCGGGCCGGCCGGAACCACCTCTCAGACGTGCCAGAACCTCATGCCGGACACCCCAGAACCACCTGCTGGACAGACCGGAAACACCTGCCAGACACGCCGGAACCACATGTTCGACTCGCTGGAACCACATTCTGGACATGGCAAAATCACCTGCCGCCTATGCCAGAACCGCTTGGCGAACACTCCGGAATCACCTGTCAGGCATGCCGGAACCAGCTCTCAGACATGCCAGAACCACATGCCAATGACACCGGAAGCACCTGCCGAGCATGCCGGAAGCACCTGCTCGACTCGCCAGAACCACCTGTCGGACACGCCAAAATCACCTGCCGGCTACGCCACAGCCAGTTGGTGAACACTCCGGAAACACCTGCCGGGCTGGCTGGAACCACCTGCCAGTCACGCCAACATCACCTGCCAGCTACGCCAGAACCACTTGGCGGAGACTCCAGAAACACCTGTTGGGCCAGCCGGAACCACCTCTCAGACGTGCCAGAACCATGTGCCTGAGATGCTGGAACCACACCCCAAACAGACCGAAACCACCTGCCAGACCCAACTGAACCACATGCTAAGCACGCAGGAACAACCTGCTCGCCTCGCCGGAACCACATGCCGGGCGCAGCGGAAGCACCTGCCGAGCGCGCCGGAGCCACCTGCTCGCCTCGCCGGAACCACCTGCCCGGCGCGCCGGAGCCACCTGCTCGCCTCGCCGGAACCACCTGCCGGGCCCAGCGGAAGCACGTGCCAAGCACGCCGGAGCCACCTGCTCGCCTCGCCGGAACCACCTGCCGGGCCCAGCGGAAGCACCTGCCGAGCGCGCCGGAGCCACCTGCTCGCCTCGCCGGAACCACGCGCCGGGCCCTAACCCTAACCCTAACCCTAACCCTATCCCCAAACCCTAACCCTAACCCTAACCCCTAACCATAAGCCTAACCCTAAACCCTAACCCAACCGTAACCCTAACCCTAACCCTACCCCTAACCCTAACCCCTAACCCCAAACCCTAAACCCTAACCCTAACCGTAACCCTAACCCTATCCCTAACCCTAACCTGACGGACAGGCTGGAACCAGCTGCTCAACTCGCCGGAACCACCTGCCAGACATGCCAGAACCACCTGCCGAGCACGCCGGAGCCACCTGCTGGACTCACCAGAACCACCTGCCTGACAGGCCAAAATCAACAGCTGGCTATGAGAGAACCACCTGGCAGACAATCCGCAATAACCTGCCAGGCATGCAGGAACCACCTCTCAGACGTAAGAGAACCACGTGCCGGACACGCTGGAACCACGTCCTGGACAGACTGGAACCACCTGCCGGACATGCCTGGACCACCTGCCGAGCACGCCGGAACCACCTGCTCGACTCGCAGGACCCATGTGCCAGACACGCCAAAATGAACTGCCGGCTACACCAGAACCACTTACCGGACACTCCGGAATAACCTGCCCGGCATGCCAGAACCACCTCTCAGAAGTGCCAGAAGCACGTGCTGGACATGCCGGAACAACCTATCGGACAGAACGGAACAACCTGCCGGACACACCAAAATCACCTGCGGGCTACGCCAGAACCACTTGGAGGACTCTCCGGGAAAACCTGCCGGGCATGCTGGAACCACCTCTCAGACGTGCCTGAACCACGTGGCGGACACTCCGGAAACGCATGTCGGGCCGGCCGGAACCACCTCTCAGACGTGCCAGAACCTCATGCCGGACACCCCAGAACCACCTGCTGGACAGACCGGAAACACCTGCCGGACACGCCGGAACCACATGTTCGACTCGCTGGAACCACATTCTGGACATGGCAAAATCACCTGCCGCCTATGCCAGAACCGCTTGGCGAACACTCCGGAATCACATGTCAGGCATGCCGGAACCACATGCCAATGACACCGGAAGCACCTGCCGAGCATGCCGGAAGCACCTGCTCGACTCGCCAGAACCACCTGTCGGACACGCCAAAATCACCTGCCGGCTACGCCACAGCCAGTTGGTGAACACTCCGGAAACACCTGCCGGGCTGGCTGGAACCACCTGCCAGTCACGCCAACATCACCTGCCAGCTACGCCAGAACCACTTGGCGGAGACTCCAGAAACACCTGTTGGGCCAGCCGGAACCACCTCTCAGACGTGCCAGAACCATGTGCCTGAGATGCTGGAACCACACCCCAAACAGACCGAAACCACCTGCCAGACCCAACTGAACCACATGCTAAGCACGCAGGAACAACCTGCTCGCCTCGCCGGAACCACATGCCGGGCGCAGCGGAAGCACCTGCCGAGCGCGCCGGAGCCACCTGCTCGCCTCGCCGGAACCACCTGCCCGGCGCGCCGGAGCCACCTGCTCGCCTCGCCGGAACCACCTGCCAGGCCCAGCAGAAGCACCTGCCGGGCGCGCCGGAGCCACCTGCTCGCCTCGCCGGAACCACCTGCCGGGCCCAGCGGAAGCACGTGCCAAGCACGCCGGAGCCACCTGCTCGCCTCGCCGGAACCACCTGCCGGGCCCAGCGGAAGCACCTGCCGAGCGCGCCGGAGCCACCTGCTCGCCTCGCCGGAACCACGCGCCGGGCCCTAACCCTAACCCTAACCCTAACCCTATCCCCAAACCCTAACCCTAACCCTAACCCCTAACCCTAAGCCTAACCCTAAACCCTAACCCAACCGTAACCCTAACCCTAACCCTACCCCTAACCCTAACCCCTAACCCCAAACCCTAAACCCTAACCCTAACCGTAACCCTAACCCTATCCCTAACCCTAACCTGACGGACAGGCTGGAACCAGCTGCTCAACTCGCCGGAACCACCTGCCAGACATGCCAGAACCACCTGCCGAGCACGCCGGAGCCACCTGCTGGACTCACCAGAACCACCTGCCTGACAGGCCAAAATCAACAGCTGGCTATGAGAGAACCACCTGGCAGACAATCCGCAATAACCTGCCAGGCATGCAGGAACCACCTCTCAGACGTAAGAGAACCACGTGCCGGACACGCTGGAACCACGTCCTGGACAGACTGGAACCACCTGCCGGACATGCCTGGACCACCTGCCGAGCACGCCGGAACCACCTGCTCGACTCGCAGGACCCATGTGCCAGACACGCCAAAATGAACTGCCGGCTACACCAGAACCACTTACCGGACACTCCGGAATAACCTGCCCGGCATGCCAGAACCACCTCTCAGAAGTGCCAGAAGCACGTGCTGGACATGCCGGAACAACCTATCGGACAGAACGGAACAACCTGCCGGACACACCAAAATCACCTGCGGGCTACGCCAGAACCACTTGGAGGACTCTCCGGGAAAACCTGCCGGGCATGCTGGAACCACCTCTCAGACGTGCCTGAACCACGTGGCGGACACTCCGGAAACGCATGTCGGGCCGGCCGGAACCACCTCTCAGACGTGCCAGAACCTCATGCCGGACACCCCAGAACCACCTGCTGGACAGACCGGAAACACCTGCCGGACACGCCGGAACCACATGTTCGACTCGCTGGAACCACATTCTGGACATGGCAAAATCACCTGCCGCCTATGCCAGAACCGCTTGGCAAACACTCCGGAATCACATGTCAGGCATGCCGGAACCACATGCCAATGACACCGGAAGCACCTGCCGAGCATGCCGGAAGCACCTGCTCGACTCGCCAGAACCACCTGTCGGACACGCCAAAATCACCTGCCGGCTACGCCACAGCCAGTTGGTGAACACTCCGGAAACACCTGCCGGGCTGGCTGGAACCACCTGCCAGTCACGCCAACATCACCTGCCAGCTACGCCAGAACCACTTGGCGGAGACTCCAGAAACACCTGTTGGGCCAGCCGGAACCACCTCTCAGACGTGCCAGAACCATGTGCCTGAGATGCTGGAACCACACCCCAAACAGACCGAAACCACCTGCCAGACCCAACTGAACCACATGCTAAGCACGCAGGAACAACCTGCTCGCCTCGCCGGAACCACATGCCGGGCGCAGCGGAAGCACCTGCCGAGCGCGCCGGAGCCACCTGCTCGCCTCGCCGGAACCACCTGCCCGGCGCGCCGGAGCCACCTGCTCGCCTCGCCGGAACCACCTGCCAGGCCCAGCAGAAGCACCTGCCGGGCGCGCCGGAGCCACCTGCTCGCCTCGCCGGAACCACCTGCCGGGCCCAGCGGAAGCACGTGCCAAGCACGCCGGAGCCACCTGCTCGCCTCGCCGGAACCACCTGCCGGGCCCAGCGGAAGCACCTGCCGAGCGCGCCGGAGCCACCTGCTCGCCTCGCCGGAACCACGCGCCGGGCCCTAACCCTAACCCTAACCCTAACCCTATCCCCAAACCCTAACCCTAACCCTAACCCCTAACCCTAAGCCTAACCCTAAACCCTAACCCAACCGTAACCCTAACCCTAACCCTACCCCTAACCCTAACCCCTAACCCCAAACCCTAAACCCTAACCCTAACCGTAACCCTAACCCTATCCCTAACCCTAACCTGACGGACAGGCTGGAACCAGCTGCTCAACTCGCCGGAACCACCTGCCAGACATGCCAGAACCACCTGCCGAGCACGCCGGAGCCACCTGCTGGACTCACCAGAACCACCTGCCTGACAGGCCAAAATCAACAGCTGGCTATGAGAGAACCACCTGGCAGACAATCCGCAATAACCTGCCAGGCATGCAGGAACCACCTCTCAGACGTAAGAGAACCACGTGCCGGACACGCTGGAACCACGTCCTGGACAGACTGGAACCACCTGCCGGACATGCCTGGACCACCTGCCGAGCACGCCGGAACCACCTGCTCGACTCGCAGGACCCATGTGCCAGACACGCCAAAATGAACTGCCGGCTACACCAGAACCACTTACCGGACACTCCGGAATAACCTGCCCGGCATGCCAGAACCACCTCTCAGAAGTGCCAGAAGCACGTGCTGGACATGCCGGAACAACCTATCGGACAGAACGGAACAACCTGCCGGACACACCAAAATCACCTGCGGGCTACGCCAGAACCACTTGGAGGACTCTCCGGGAAAACCTGCCGGGCATGCTGGAACCACCTCTCAGACGTGCCTGAACCACGTGGCGGACACTCCGGAAACGCACGTCGGGCCGGCCGGAACCACCTCTCAGACGTGCCAGAACCTCATGCCGGACACCCCAGAACCACCTGCTGGACAGACCGGAAACACCTGCCGGACACGCCGGAACCACATGTTCGACTTGCTGGAACCACATTCTGGACATGGCAAAATCACCTGCCGCCTATGCCAGAACCGCTTGGCGAACACTCCGGAATCACCTGTCAGGCATGCCGGAACCACCTCTCAGACATGGCAGAACCACATGCCAATGACACCGGAAGCACCTGCCGAGCATGCCGGAAGCACCTGTTCGACTCGCCAGAACCACCTGTAGGACACGCCAAAATCACCTGCCGGCTACGCCACAGCCAGTTGGTGAACACTCCGGAAACACCTGCCGGGCTGGCTGGAACCACCTGCCAGTCACGCCAACATCACCTGCCAGCTACGCCAGAACCACTTGGCGGAGACTCCAGAAACACCTGTTGGGCCAGCCGGAACCACCTCTCAGACGTGCCAGAACCATGTGCCTGAGATGCTGGAACCACACCCCGAACAAACCGAAACCACCTGCCAGACCCAACTGAACCACCTGCCGAGCACGCAGGAACAACCTGCTCGCCTCGCCCGAACCACCTGCCGGGCGCAGCGGAAGCACCTGCCGAGCGCGCCGGAGCCACCTGCTCGCCTCGCCGGAACCACGTGCCGGGCCCTAACCCTAACCCTAACCCTAACCCTATCCCCAAACCCTAACCCTAACCCTAACCCCTAACCCTAAGCCTAACCCTAAACCCTAACCCAACCGTAACCCTAACCCTAACCCTACCCCTAACCCTAACCCCTAACCCCAAACCCTAAACCCTAACCCTAACCGTAACCCTAACCCTATCCCTAACCCTAACCTGACGGACAGGCTGGAACCAGCTGCTCAACTCGCCGGAACCACCTGCCAGACATGCCAGAACCACCTGCCGAGCACGCCGGAGCCACCTGCTGGACTCACCAGAACCACCTGCCTGACAGGCCAAAATCAACAGCTGGCTATGAGAGAACCACCTGGCAGACAATCCGCAATAACCTGCCAGGCATGCAGGAACCACCTCTCAGACGTAAGAGAACCACGTGCCGGACACGCTGGAACCACGTCCTGGACAGACTGGAACCACCTGCCGGACATGCCTGGACCACCTGCCGAGCACGCCGGAACCACCTGCTCGACTCGCAGGACCCATGTGCCAGACACGCCAAAATGAACTGCCGGCTACACCAGAACCACTTACCGGACACTCCGGAATAACCTGCCCGGCATGCCAGAACCACCTCTCAGAAGTGCCAGAAGCACGTGCTGGACATGCCGGAACAACCTATCGGACAGAACGGAACAACCTGCCGGACACACCAAAATCACCTGCGGGCTACGCCAGAACCACTTGGAGGACTCTCCGGGAAAACCTGCCGGGCATGCTGGAACCACCTCTCAGACGTGCCTGAACCACGTGGCGGACACTCCGGAAACGCATGTCGGGCCGGCCGGAACCACCTCTCAGACGTGCCAGAACCTCATGCCGGACACCCCAGAACCACCTGCTGGACAGACCGGAAACACCTGCCGGACACGCCGGAACCACATGTTCGACTCGCTGGAACCACATTCTGGACATGGCAAAATCACCTGCCGCCTATGCCAGAACCGCTTGGCAAACACTCCGGAATCACATGTCAGGCATGCCGGAACCACATGCCAATGACACCGGAAGCACCTGCCGAGCATGCCGGAAGCACCTGCTCGACTCGCCAGAACCACCTGTCGGACACGCCAAAATCACCTGCCGGCTACGCCACAGCCAGTTGGTGAACACTCCGGAAACACCTGCCGGGCTGGCTGGAACCACCTGCCAGTCACGCCAACATCACCTGCCAGCTACGCCAGAACCACTTGGCGGAGACTCCAGAAACACCTGTTGGGCCAGCCGGAACCACCTCTCAGACGTGCCAGAACCATGTGCCTGAGATGCTGGAACCACACCCCAAACAGACCGAAACCACCTGCCAGACCCAACTGAACCACATGCTAAGCACGCAGGAACAACCTGCTCGCCTCGCCGGAACCACATGCCGGGCGCAGCGGAAGCACCTGCCGAGCGCGCCGGAGCCACCTGCTCGCCTCGCCGGAACCACCTGCCCGGCGCGCCGGAGCCACCTGCTCGCCTCGCCGGAACCACCTGCCAGGCCCAGCAGAAGCACCTGCCGGGCGCGCCGGAGCCACCTGCTCGCCTCGCCGGAACCACCTGCCGGGCCCAGCGGAAGCACGTGCCAAGCACGCCGGAGCCACCTGCTCGCCTCGCCGGAACCACCTGCCGGGCCCAGCGGAAGCACCTGCCGAGCGCGCCGGAGCCACCTGCTCGCCTCGCCGGAACCACGCGCCGGGCCCTAACCCTAACCCTAACCCTAACCCTATCCCCAAACCCTAACCCTAACCCTAACCCCTAACCCTAAGCCTAACCCTAAACCCTAACCCAACCGTAACCCTAACCCTAACCCTACCCCTAACCCTAACCCCTAACCCCAAACCCTAAACCCTAACCCTAACCGTAACCCTAACCCTATCCCTAACCCTAACCTGACGGACAGGCTGGAACCAGCTGCTCAACTCGCCGGAACCACCTGCCAGACATGCCAGAACCACCTGCCGAGCACGCCGGAGCCACCTGCTGGACTCACCAGAACCACCTGCCTGACAGGCCAAAATCAACAGCTGGCTATGAGAGAACCACCTGGCAGACAATCCGCAATAACCTGCCAGGCATGCAGGAACCACCTCTCAGACGTAAGAGAACCACGTGCCGGACACGCTGGAACCACGTCCTGGACAGACTGGAACCACCTGCCGGACATGCCTGGACCACCTGCCGAGCACGCCGGAACCACCTGCTCGACTCGCAGGACCCATGTGCCAGACACGCCAAAATGAACTGCCGGCTACACCAGAACCACTTACCGGACACTCCGGAATAACCTGCCCGGCATGCCAGAACCACCTCTCAGAAGTGCCAGAAGCACGTGCTGGACATGCCGGAACAACCTATCGGACAGAACGGAACAACCTGCCGGACACACCAAAATCACCTGCGGGCTACGCCAGAACCACTTGGAGGACTCTCCGGGAAAACCTGCCGGGCATGCTGGAACCACCTCTCAGACGTGCCTGAACCACGTGGCGGACACTCCGGAAACGCACGTCGGGCCGGCCGGAACCACCTCTCAGACGTGCCAGAACCTCATGCCGGACACCCCAGAACCACCTGCTGGACAGACCGGAAACACCTGCCGGACACGCCGGAACCACATGTTCGACTCGCTGGAACCACATTCTGGACATGGCAAAATCACCTGCCGCCTATGCCAGAACCGCTTGGCGAACACTCCGGAATCACCTGTCAGGCATGCCGGAACCACCTCTCAGACATGGCAGAACCGCATGCCAATGACACCGGAAGCACCTGCCGAGCATGCCGGAAGCACCTGCTCGACTCGCCAGAACCACCTGTCGGACACGCCAAAATCACCTGCCGGCTACGCCACAGCCAGTTGGTGAACACTCCGGAAACACCTGCCGGGCTGGCTGGAACCACCTGCCAGTCACGCCAACCTCACATGCCAGCTACGCCAGAACCACTTGGCGGAGACTCCAGAAACACCTGTTGGGCCAGCCGGAACCACCTCTCAGACATGCCAGAACCATGTGCCTGAGATGCTGGAACCACACCCCAAAAAGACCGAAACCACCTGCCAGACCCAACTGAACCACCTGCCAAGCACGCAGGAACAACCTGCTCGCCTCGCCGGAACCACCTGCCGGGCGCAGCGGAAGCACCTGCCGAGCTCGCCGGAGCCATCTGCTCGCCTCGACGGAACCACCTGCCCGGCGCGCCGGAGCCACCTGCTCGCCTCGCCGGAACCACGTGCCGGGCCCTAACCCTAACCCTAACCCTAACCCTATCCCCAAACCCTAACCCTAACCCTAACCCCTAACCCTAAGCCTAACCCTAAACCCTACCCCAACCGTAGCCCTAACCCTAACCCTACCCCTAACCCTAACCCCTAACCCCAAACCCTAAACCCTAACCCTAACCGTAACCCTAACCCTATCCCTAACCCTAACCTGACGGACAGGCTGGAACCAGCTGCTCAACTCGCCGGAACCACCTGCCAGACATGCCAGAACCACCTGCCGAGCACGCCGGAGCCACCTGCTGGACTCACCAGAACCACCTGCCTGACAGGCCAAAATCAACAGCTGGCTATGAGAGAACCACCTGGCAGACAATCCGCAATAACCTGCCAGGCATGCAGGAACCACCTCTCAGACGTAAGAGAACCACGTGCCGGACACGCTGGAACCACGTCCTGGACAGACTGGAACCACCTGCCGGACATGCCTGGACCACCTGCCGAGCACGCCGGAACCACCTGCTCGACTCGCAGGACCCATGTGCCAGACACGCCAAAATGAACTGCCGGCTACACCAGAACCACTTACCGGACACTCCGGAATAACCTGCCCGGCATGCCAGAACCACCTCTCAGAAGTGCCAGAAGCACGTGCTGGACATGCCGGAACAACCTATCGGACAGAACGGAACAACCTGCCGGACACACCAAAATCACCTGCGGGCTACGCCAGAACCACTTGGAGGACTCTCCGGGAAAACCTGCCGGGCATGCTGGAACCACCTCTCAGACGTGCCTGAACCACGTGGCGGACACTCCGGAAACGCATGTCGGGCCGGCCGGAACCACCTCTCAGACGTGCCAGAACCTCATGCCGGACACCCCAGAACCACCTGCTGGACAGACCGGAAACACCTGCCGGACACGCCGGAACCACATGTTCGACTCGCTGGAACCACATTCTGGACATGGCAAAATCACCTGCCGCCTATGCCAGAACCGCTTGGCAAACACTCCGGAATCACATGTCAGGCATGCCGGAACCACATGCCAATGACACCGGAAGCACCTGCCGAGCATGCCGGAAGCACCTGCTCGACTCGCCAGAACCACCTGTCGGACACGCCAAAATCACCTGCCGGCTACGCCACAGCCAGTTGGTGAACACTCCGGAAACACCTGCCGGGCTGGCTGGAACCACCTGCCAGTCACGCCAACATCACCTGCCAGCTACGCCAGAACCACTTGGCGGAGACTCCAGAAACACCTGTTGGGCCAGCCGGAGCCACCTCTCAGACGTGCCAGAACCATGTGCCTGAGATGCTGGAACCACACCCCGAACAGACCGAAACCACCTGCCAGACGCAACTGAAGCACCTGCCGAGCACGCAGGAACAACCTGCTCGCCTCGCCAGAACCACCTGCCGGGCGCAGCGGAAGCACCTGCCGAGCGCGCCGGAGCCACCTGCTCGCCTTGCCGGAACCACCTGCCGGGCCCAGCGGAAGCACGTGCCAAGCACGCCGGAGCCACCTGCTCGCCTCGCCGGAACCACCTGCCGGGCGCGCCGGAGCCACCTGCTCGCCTCGGCGGAACCACGTGCCGGGCCCTAACCATAACACTAACCCTTACCCTATCCCCAAACCCTAACCCTAACCCTAACCCCTAACCCTAAGCCTAACCCTATACCCTAACCCAACCGTAACCCTAACCCTAACCCTACCCCTAACCCTAACCCCTAACCCCAAACCCTAAACCCTAACCCTAACCGTAACCCTAACCCTATCCCTAACCCTAACCTGACGGACAGGCTGGAACCAGCTGCTCAACTCGCCGGAACCACCTGCCAGACATGCCAGAACCACCTGCCGAGCACGCCGGAGCCACCTGCTGGACTCACCAGAACCACCTGCCTGACAGGCCAAAATCAACAGCTGGCTATGAGAGAACCACCTGGCAGACAATCCGCAATAACCTGCCAGGCATGCAGGAACCACCTCTCAGACGTAAGAGAACCACGTGCCGGACACGCTGGAACCACGTCCTGGACAGACTGGAACCACCTGCCGGACATGCCTGGACCACCTGCCGAGCACGCCGGAACCACCTGCTCGACTCGCAGGACCCATGTTTCAGACACGCCAAAATGAACTGCCGGCTACACCAGAACCACTTACCTGACACTCCGGAATAACCTGCCCGGCATGCCAGAACCACCTCTCAGAAGTGCCAGAAGCACGTGCTGGACATGCCGGAACAACCTATCGGACAGAACGGAACAACCTGCCGGACACACCAAAATCACCTGCGGGCTACGCCAGAACCACTTGGAGGACTCTCCGGGAAAACCTGCCGGGCATGCTGGAACCACCTCTCAGACGTGCCTGAACCACGTGGCGGACACTCCGGAAACGCATGTCGGGCCGGCCGGAACCACCTCTCAGACGTGCCAGAACCTCATGCCGGACACCCCAGAACCACCTGCTGGACAGACCGGAAACACCTGCCGGACACGCCGGAACCACATGTTCGACTCGCTGGAACCACATTCTGGACATGGCAAAATCACCTGCCGCCTATGCCAGAACCGCTTGGCGAACACTCCGGAATCACCTGTCAGGCATGCCGGAACCACCTCTCAGACCTGCCAGAACCACATGCCAATGACACCGGAAGAACCTGCCGAGGATGCCGGAAGCACCTGCTCGACTCGCCAGAACCACCTGTCGGACACGCCAAAATCACCTGCCGGCTACGCCACAGCCAGTTGGTGAACACTCCGGAAACACCTGCCGGGCTGGCTGGAACCACCTGCCAGTCACGCCAACATCACCTGCCAGCTACGCCAGAACCACTTGGCGGAGACTCCAGAAACACCTGTTGGGCCAGCCGGAACCACCTCTCAGACGTGCCAGAACCATGTGCCTGAGATGCTGGAACCACACCCCGAACAGACCGAAACCACCTGCCAGACCCAACTGAACCACCTGCCTAGCACGCAGGAACAACCTGCTCGCCTCGCTGGAACCACCTGCCGGGCGCAGCGGAAGCACCTGCCGAGCGCGCCGGAGCCACCTGCTCGCCTCGCCGGAACCACCTGCCGGGCCCAGCGGAAGCACCTGCCGGGCGCGCCGGAGCCACCTCCTCGGCTCGCCGGAACCACCTGCCGGGCCCTAACCCTAACCCTAACCCTAACCCTATCCCCAAACCCTAACCCTTACCCTAACCCCTAACCCTAAGCCTAACCCTAAACCCTAACCCAACCGTAACCCTAACCCTAACCCTACCCCTAACCCTAACCCCTAACCCCAAACCCTAAACCCTAACCCTAACCGTAACCCTAACCCTATCCCTAACCCTAACCTGACGGACAGGCTGGAACCAGCTGCTCAACTCGCCGGAACCACCTGCCAGACATGCCAGAACCACCTGCCGAGCACGCCGGAGCCACCTGCTGGACTCACCAGAACCACCTGCCTGACAGGCCAAAATCAACAGCTGGCTATGAGAGAACCACCTGGCAGACAATCCGCAATAACCTGCCAGGCATGCAGGAACCACCTCTCAGACGTAAGAGAACCACGTGCCGGACACGCTGGAACCACGTCCTGGACAGACTGGAACCACCTGCCGGACATGCCTGGACCACCTGCCGAGCACGCCGGAACCACCTGCTCGACTCGCAGGACCCATGTGCCAGACACGCCAAAATGAACTGCCGGCTACACCAGAACCACTTACCGGACACTCCGGAATAACCTGCCCGGCATGCCAGAACCACCTCTCAGAAGTGCCAGAAGCACGTGCTGGACATGCCGGAACAACCTATCGGACAGAACGGAACAACCTGCCGGACACACCAAAATCACCTGCGGGCTACGCCAGAACCACTTGGAGGACTCTCCGGGAAAACCTGCCGGGCATGCTGGAACCACCTCTCAGACGTGCCTGAACCACGTGGCGGACACTCCGGAAACGCATGTCGGGCCGGCCGGAACCACCTCTCAGACGTGCCAGAACCTCATGCCGGACACCCCAGAACCACCTGCTGGACAGACCGGAAACACCTGCCGGACACGCCGGAACCACATGTTCGACTCGCTGGAACCACATTCTGGACATGGCAAAATCACCTGCCGCCTATGCCAGAACCGCTTGGCAAACACTCCGGAATCACATGTCAGGCATGCCGGAACCACATGCCAATGACACCGGAAGCACCTGCCGAGCATGCCGGAAGCACCTGCTCGACTCGCCAGAACCACCTGTCGGACACGCCAAAATCACCTGCCGGCTACGCCACAGCCAGTTGGTGAACACTCCGGAAACACCTGCCGGGCTGGCTGGAACCACCTGCCAGTCACGCCAACATCACCTGCCAGCTACGCCAGAACCACTTGGCGGAGACTCCAGAAACACCTGTTGGGCCAGCCGGAACCACCTCTCAGACGTGCCAGAACCATGTGCCTGAGATGCTGGAACCACACCCCGAACAGACCGAAACCACCTGCCAGACGCAACTGAAGCACCTGCCGAGCACGCAGGAACAACCTGCTCGCCTCGCCAGAACCACCTGCCGGGCGCAGCGGAAGCACCTGCCGAGCGCGCCGGAGCCACCTGCTCGCCTTGCCGGAACCACCTGCCGGGCCCAGCGGAAGCACGTGCCAAGCACGCCGGAGCCACCTGCTCGCCTCGCCGGAACCACCTGCCGGGCGCGCCGGAGCCACCTGCTCGCCTCGGCGGAACCACGTGCCGGGCCCTAACCATAACACTAACCCTTACCCTATCCCCAAACCCTAACCCTAACCCTAACCCCTAACCCTAAGCCTAACCCTATACCCTAACCCAACCGTAACCCTAACCCTAACCCTACCCCTAACCCTAACCCCTAACCCCAAACCCTAAACCCTAACCCTAACCGTAACCCTAACCCTATCCCTAACCCTAACCTGACGGACAGGCTGGAACCAGCTGCTCAACTCGCCGGAACCACCTGCCAGACATGCCAGAACCACCTGCCGAGCACGCCGGAGCCACCTGCTGGACTCACCAGAACCACCTGCCTGACAGGCCAAAATCAACAGCTGGCTATGAGAGAACCACCTGGCAGACAATCCGCAATAACCTGCCAGGCATGCAGGAACCACCTCTCAGACGTAAGAGAACCACGTGCCGGACACGCTGGAACCACGTCCTGGACAGACTGGAACCACCTGCCGGACATGCCTGGACCACCTGCCGAGCACGCCGGAACCACCTGCTCGACTCGCAGGACCCATGTTTCAGACACGCCAAAATGAACTGCCGGCTACACCAGAACCACTTACCTGACACTCCGGAATAACCTGCCCGGCATGCCAGAACCACCTCTCAGAAGTGCCAGAAGCACGTGCTGGACATGCCGGAACAACCTATCGGACAGAACGGAACAACCTGCCGGACACACCAAAATCACCTGCGGGCTACGCCAGAACCACTTGGAGGACTCTCCGGGAAAACCTGCCGGGCATGCTGGAACCACCTCTCAGACGTGCCTGAACCACGTGGCGGACACTCCGGAAACGCATGTCGGGCCGGCCGGAACCACCTCTCAGACGTGCCAGAACCTCATGCCGGACACCCCAGAACCACCTGCTGGACAGACCGGAAACACCTGCCGGACACGCCGGAACCACATGTTCGACTCGCTGGAACCACATTCTGGACATGGCAAAATCACCTGCCGCCTATGCCAGAACCGCTTGGCGAACACTCCGGAATCACCTGTCAGGCATGCCGGAACCACCTCTCAGACCTGCCAGAACCACATGCCAATGACACCGGAAGAACCTGCCGAGGATGCCGGAAGCACCTGCTCGACTCGCCAGAACCACCTGTCGGACACGCCAAAATCACCTGCCGGCTACGCCACAGCCAGTTGGTGAACACTCCGGAAACACCTGCCGGGCTGGCTGGAACCACCTGCCAGTCACGCCAACATCACCTGCCAGCTACGCCAGAACCACTTGGCGGAGACTCCAGAAACACCTGTTGGGCCAGCCGGAACCACCTCTCAGACGTGCCAGAACCATGTGCCTGAGATGCTGGAACCACACCCCGAACAGACCGAAACCACCTGCCAGACCCAACTGAACCACCTGCCTAGCACGCAGGAACAACCTGCTCGCCTCGCTGGAACCACCTGCCGGGCGCAGCGGAAGCACCTGCCGAGCGCGCCGGAGCCACCTGCTCGCCTCGCTGGAACCACCTGCCGGGCCCTAACCCTAACCCTAACCCTAACCCTATCCCCAAACCCTAACCCTAACCCTAACCCCTAACCCTAAGCCTAACCCTAAACCCTAACCCAACCGTAACCCTAACCCTAACCCTACCCCTAACCCTAACCCCTAACCCCAAACCCTAAACCCTAACCCTAACCGTAACCCTAACCCTATCCCTAACCCTAACCTGACGGACAGGCTGGAACCAGCTGCTCAACTCGCCGGAACCACCTGCCAGACATGCCAGAACCACCTGCCGAGCACGCCGGAGCCACCTGCTGGACTCACCAGAACCTCCTGCCTGACAGGCCAAAATCAACAGCTGGCTATGAGAGAACCACCTGGCAGACAATCCGCAATAACCTGCCAGGCATGCAGGAACCACCTCTCAGACGTAAGAGAACCACGTGCCGGACACGCTGGAACCACGTCTTGGACAGACTGGAACCACCTGCCGGACATGCCTGGACCACCTGCCGAGCACGCCGGAACAACCTGCTCGACTCGCAGGACCCATGTTTCAGACACGCCAAAATGAACTGCCGGATACACCAGAACCACTTACCGGACACTCCGGAATAACCTGCCCGGCATGCCAGAACCACCTCTCAGAAGTGCCAGAAGCACGTGCTGGACATGCCGGAACAACCTATCGGACAGAACGGAACAACCTGCCGGACACACCAAAATCACCTGCGGGCTACGCCAGAACCACTTGGAGGACTCTCCGGGAAAACCTGCCGGGCATGCTGGAACCACCTCTCAGACGTGCCTGAACCACGTGGCGGACACTCCGGAAACGCATGTCGGGCCGGCCGGAACCACCTCTCAGACGTGCCAGAACCTCATGCCGGACACCCCAGAACCACCTGCTGGACAGACCGGAAACACCTGCCGGACACGCCGGAACCACATGTTCGACTCGCTGGAACCACATTCTGGACATGGCAAAATCACCTGCCGCCTATGCCAGAACCGCTTGGCGAACACTCCGGAATCACCTGTCAGGCATGCCGGAACCACCTCTCAGACCTGCCAGAACCACATGCCAATGACACCGGAAGCACCTGCCGAGCATGCCGGAAGCACCTGCTCGACTCGCCAGAACCACCTGTCGGACACGCCAAAATCACCTGCCGGCTACGCCACAGCCAGTTGGTGAACACTCCGGAAACACCTGCCGGGCTGGCTGGAACCACCTGCCAGTCACGCCAACATCACCTGCCAGCTACGCCAGAACCACTTGGCGGAGACTCCAGAAACACCTGTTGGGCCAGCCGGAACCACCTCTCAGACGTGCCAGAACCATGTGCCTGAGATGCTGGAACCACACCCCGAACAGACCGAAACCACCTGCCAGACCCAACTGAACCACCTGCCGAGCACGCAGGAACAACCTGCTCGCCTCGCCGGAACCACCTGCCGGGCGCAGCGGAAGCACCTGCCGAGCGCGCCGGAGCCACCTGCTCGCCTCGACGGAACCACCTGCCCGGCGCGCCGGAGCCCCCTGCTCGCCTCGCCGGAACCACGTGCCGGGCCCTAACCCTAACCCTAACCCTAACCCTATCCCCAAACCCTAACCCTAACCCTAACCCCTAACCCTAAGCCTAACCCTAAACCCTAACCCAACCGTAACCCTAACCCTAACCCTACCCCTAACCCTAACCCCTAACCCCAAACCCTAAACCCTAACCCTAACCGTAACCCTAACCCTATCCCTAACCCTAACCTGACGGACAGGCTGGAACCAGCTGCTCAACTCGCCGGAACCACCTGCCAGACATGCCAGAACCACCTGCCGAGCACGCCGGAGCCACCTGCTGGACTCACCAGAACCACCTGCCTGACAGGCCAAAATCAACAGCTGGCTATGAGAGAACCACCTGGCAGACAATCCGCAATAACCTGCCAGGCATGCAGGAACCACCTCTCAGACGTAAGAGAACCACGTGCCGGACACGCTGGAACCACGTCCTGGACAGACTGGAACCACCTGCCGGACATGCCTGGACCACCTGCCGAGCACGCCGGAACCACCTGCTCGACTCGCAGGACCCATGTTTCAGACACGCCAAAATGAACTGCCGGCTACACCAGAACCACTTACCGGACACTCCGGAATAACCTGCCCGGCATGCCAGAACCACCTCTCAGAAGTGCCAGAAGCACGTGCTGGACATGCCGGAACAACCTATCGGACAGAACGGAACAACCTGCCGGACACACCAAAATCACCTGCGGGCTACGCCAGAACCACTTGGAGGACTCTCCGGGAAAACCTGCCGGGCATGCTGGAACCACCTCTCAGACGTGCCTGAACCACGTGGCGGACACTCCGGAAACGCATGTCGGGCCGGCCGGAACCACCTCTCAGACGTGCCAGAACCTCATGCCGGACACCCCAGAACCACCTGCTGGACAGACCGGAAACACCTGCCGGACACGCCGGAACCACATGTTCGACTCGCTGGAACCACATTCTGGACATGGCAAAATCACCTGCCGCCTATGCCAGAACCGCTTGGCGAACACTCCGGAATCACCTGTCAGGCATGCCGGAACCACCTCTCAGACCTGCCAGAACCACATGCCAATGACACCGGAAGAACCTGCCGAGGATGCCGGAAGCACCTGCTCGACTCGCCAGAACCACCTGTCGGACACGCCAAAATCACCTGCCGGCTACGCCACAGCCAGTTGGTGAACACTCCGGAAACACCTGCCGGGCTGGCTGGAACCACCTGCCAGTCACGCCAACATCACCTGCCAGCTACGCCAGAACCACTTGGCGGAGACTCCAGAAACACCTGTTGGGCCAGCCGGAACCACCTCTCAGACGTGCCAGAACCATGTGCCTGAGATGCTGGAACCACACCCCGAACAGACCGAAACCACCTGCCAGACCCAACTGAACCACCTGCCTAGCACGCAGGAACAACCTGCTCGCCTCGCTGGAACCACCTGCCGGGCGCAGCGGAAGCACCTGCCGAGCGCGCCGCAGCCACCTGCTCGCCTCGCCGGAACCACCTGCCGGGCCCAGCGGAAGCACCTGCCGGGCGCGCCGGAGCCACCTCCTCGGCTCGCCGGAACCACCTGCCGGGCCCTAACCCTAACCCTAACCCTAACCCTAACCCTATCCCCAAACCCTAACCCTAACCCTAACCCCTAACCCTAAGCCTAACCCTAAACCCTAACCCAACCGTAACCCTAACCCTAACCCTACCCCTAACCCTAACCCCTAACCCCAAACCCTAAACCCTAACCCTAACCGTAACCCTAACCCTATCCCTAACCCTAACCTGACGGACAGGCTGGAACCAGCTGCTCAACTCGCCGGAACCACCTGCCAGACATGCCAGAACCACCTGCCGAGCACGCCGGAGCCACCTGCTGGACTCACCAGAACCACCTGCCTGACAGGCCAAAATCAACAGCTGGCTATGAGAGAACCACCTGGCAGACAATCCGCAATAACCTGCCAGGCATGCAGGAACCACCTCTCAGACGTAAGAGAACCACGTGCCGGACACGCTGGAACCACGTCCTGGACAGACTGGAACCACCTGCCGGACATGCCTGGACCACCTGCCGAGCACGCCGGAACCACCTGCTCGACTCGCAGGACCCATGTGCCAGACACGCCAAAATGAACTGCCGGCTACACCAGAACCACTTACCGGACACTCCGGAATAACCTGCCCGGCATGCCAGAACCACCTCTCAGAAGTGCCAGAAGCACGTGCTGGACATGCCGGAACAACCTATCGGACAGAACGGAACAACCTGCCGGACACACCAAAATCACCTGCGGGCTACGCCAGAACCACTTGGAGGACTCTCCGGGAAAACCTGCCGGGCATGCTGGAGCCACCTCTCAGACGTGCCTGAACCACGTGGCGGACACTCCGGAAACGCATGTCGGGCCGGCCGGAACCACCTCTCAGACGTGCCAGAACCTCATGCCGGACACCCCAGAACCACCTGCTGGACAGACCGGAAACACCTGCCGGACACGCCGGAACCACATGTTCGACTCGCTGGAACCACATTCTGGACATGGCAAAATCACCTGCCGCCTATGCCAGAACCGCTTGGCGAACACTCCGGAATCACCTGTCAGGCATGCCGGAACCACCTCTCAGACCTGCCAGAACCACATGCCAATGACACCGGAAGCACCTGCCGAGCATGCCGGAAGCACCTGCTCGACTCGCCAGAACCACCTGTCGGACACGCCAAAATCACCTGCCGGCTACGCCACAGCCAGTTGGTGAACACTCCGGAAACACCTGCCGGGCTGGCTGGAACCACCTGCCAGTCACGCCAACATCACCTGCCAGCTACGCCAGAACCACTTGGCGGAGACTCCAGAAACACCTGTTGGGCCAGCCGGAACCACCTCTCAGACGTGCCAGAACCATGTGCCTGAGATGCTGGAACCACACCCCGAACAGACCGAAACCACCTGCCAGACCCAACTGAACCACCTGCCTAGCACGCAGGAACAACCTGCTCGCCTCGCTGGAACCACCTGCCGGGCGCAGCGGAAGCACCTGCCGAGCGCGCTGGAGCCACCTGCTCGCCTCGCCGGAACCACCTGCCGGGCCCAGCGGAAGCACCTGCCGGGCGCGCCGGAGCCACCTCCTCGGCTCGCCGGAACCACCTGCCAGGCCCTAACCCTAACCCTAACCCTAACCCTATCCCCAAACCCTAACCCTAACCCTAACCCCTAACCCTAAGCCTAACCCTAAACCCTAACCCAACCGTAACCCTAACCCTAACCCTACCCCTAACCCTAACCCCTAACCCCAAACCCTAAACCCTAACCCTAACCGTAACCCTAACCCTATCCCTAACCCTAACCTGACGGACAGGCTGGAACCAGCTGCTCAACTCGCCGGAACCACCTGCCAGACATGCCAGAACCACCTGCCGAGCACGCCGGAGCCACCTGCTGGACTCACCAGAACCACCTGCCTGACAGGCCAAAATCAACAGCTGGCTATGAGAGAACCACCTGGCAGACAATCCGCAATAACCTGCCAGGCATGCAGGAACCACCTCTCAGACGTAAGAGAACCACGTGCCGGACACGCTGGAACCACGTCCTGGACAGACTGGAACCACCTGCCGGACATGCCTGGACCACCTGCCGAGCACGCTGGAACCACCTGCTCGACTCGCAGGACCCATGTTTCAGACACGCCAAAATGAACTGCCGGCTACACCAGAACCACTTACCGGACACTCCGGAATAACCTGCCCGGCATGCCAGAACCACCTCTCAGAAGTGCCAGAAGCACGTGCTGGACATGCCGGAACAACCTATCGGACAGAACGGAACAACCTGCCGGACACACCAAAATCACCTGCGGGCTACGCCAGAACCACTTGGAGGACTCTCCGGGAAAACCTGCCGGGCATGCTGGAACCACCTCTCAGACGTGCCTGAACCACGTGGCGGACACTCCGGAAACGCATGTCGGGCCGGCCGGAACCACCTCTCAGACGTGCCAGAACCTCATGCCGGACACCCCAGAACCACCTGCTGGACAGACCGGAAACACCTGCCGGACACGCCGGAACAACATGTTCGACTCGCTGGAACCACATTCTGGACATGGCAAAATCACCTGCCGCCTATGCCAGAACCGCTTGGCGAACACTCCGGAATCACCTGTCAGGCATGCCGGAACCACCTCTCAGACCTGCCAGAACCACATGCCAATGACACCGGAAGAACCTGCCGAGGATGCCGGAAGCACCTGCTCGACTCGCCAGAACCACCTGTCGGACACGCCAAAATCACCTGCCGGCTACGCCACAGCCAGTTGGTGAACACTCCGGAAACACCTGCCGGGCTGGCTGGAACCACCTGCCAGTCACGCCAACATCACCTGCCAGCTACGCCAGAACCACTTGGCGGAGACTCCAGAAACACCTGTTGGGCCAGCCGGAACCACCTCTCAGACGTGCCAGAACCATGTGCCTGAGATGCTGGAACCACACCCCGAACAGACCGAAACCACCTGCCAGACCCAACTGAACCACCTGCCTAGCACGCAGGAACAACCTGCTCGCCTCGCTGGAACCACCTGCCGGGCGCAGCGGAAGCACCTGCCGAGCGCGCCGGAGCCACCTGCTCGCCTCGCCGGAACCACCTGCCGGGCCCAGCGGAAGCACCTGCCGGGCGCGCCGGAGCCACCTCCTCGGCTCGCCGGAACCACCTGCCGGGCCCTAACCCTAACCCTAACCCTAACCCTATCCCCAAACCCTAACCCTAACCCTAACCCCTAACCCTAAGCCTAACCCTAAACCCTAACCCAACCGTAACCCTAACCCTAACCCTACCCCTAACCCTAACCCCTAACCCCAAACCCTAAACCCTAACCCTAACCGTAACCCTAACCCTATCCCTAACCCTAACCTGACGGACAGGCTGGAACCAGCTGCTCAACTCGCCGGAACCACCTGCCAGACATGCCAGAACCACCTGCCGAGCACGCCGGAGCCACCTGCTGGACTCACCAGAACCACCTGCCTGACAGGCCAAAATCAACAGCTGGCTATGAGAGAACCACCTGGCAGACAATCCGCAATAACCTGCCAGGCATGCAGGAACCACCTCTCAGACGTAAGAGAACCACGTGCCGGACACGCTGGAACCACGTCCTGGACAGACTGGAACCACCTGCCGGACATGCCTGGACCACCTGCCGAGCACGCCGGAACCACCTGCTCGACTCGCAGGACCCATGTGCCAGACACGCCAAAATGAACTGCCGGCTACACCAGAACCACTTACCGGACACTCCGGAATAACCTGCCCGGCATGCCAGAACCACCTCTCAGAAGTGCCAGAAGCACGTGCTGGACATGCCGGAACAACCTATCGGACAGAACGGAACAACCTGCCGGACACACCAAAATCACCTGCGGGCTACGCCAGAACCACTTGGAGGACTCTCCGGGAAAACCTGCCGGGCATGCTGGAGCCACCTCTCAGACGTGCCTGAACCACGTGGCGGACACTCCGGAAACGCATGTCGGGCCGGCCGGAACCACCTCTCAGACGTGCCAGAACCTCATGCCGGACACCCCAGAACCACCTGCTGGACAGACCGGAAACACCTGCCGGACACGCCGGAACCACATGTTCGACTCGCTGGAACCACATTCTGGACATGGCAAAATCACCTGCCGCCTATGCCAGAACCGCTTGGCGAACACTCCGGAATCACCTGTCAGGCATGCCGGAACCACCTCTCAGACCTGCCAGAACCACATGCCAATGACACCGGAAGCACCTGCCGAGCATGCCGGAAGCACCTGCTCGACTCGCCAGAACCACCTGTCGGACACGCCAAAATCACCTGCCGGCTACGCCACAGCCAGTTGGTGAACACTCCGGAAACACCTGCCGGGCTGGCTGGAACCACCTGCCAGTCACGCCAACATCACCTGCCAGCTACGCCAGAACCACTTGGCGGAGACTCCAGAAACACCTGTTGGGCCAGCCGGAACCACCTCTCAGACGTGCCAGAACCATGTGCCTGAGATGCTGGAACCACACCCCAAACAGACCGAAACCACCTGCCAGACCCAACTGAACCACATGCTAAGCACGCAGGAACAACCTGCTCGCCTCGCCGGAACCACATGCCGGGCGCAGCGGAAGCACCTGCCGAGCGCGCCGGAGCCACCTGCTCGCCTCGCCGGAACCACCTGCCCGGCGCGCCGGAGCCACCTGCTCGCCTCGCCGGAACCACCTGCCAGGCCCAGCAGAAGCACCTGCCGGGCGCGCCGGAGCCACCTGCTCGCCTCGCCGGAACCACCTGCCGGGCCCAGCGGAAGCACGTGCCAAGCACGCCGGAGCCACCTGCTCGCCTCGCCGGAACCACCTGCCGGGCCCAGCGGAAGCACCTGCCGAGCGCGCCGGAGCCACCTGCTCGCCTCGCCGGAACCACGCGCCGGGCCCTAACCCTAACCCTAACCCTAACCCTATCCCCAAACCCTAACCCTAACCCTAACCCCTAACCCTAAGCCTAACCCTAAACCCTAACCCAACCGTAACCCTAACCCTAACCCTACCCCTAA
This sequence comes from Equus asinus, assembly GCF_041296235.1. Taxonomy (NCBI): domain Eukaryota; kingdom Metazoa; phylum Chordata; class Mammalia; order Perissodactyla; family Equidae; genus Equus; species Equus asinus. The sequence goes on along the minus strand of NC_091807.1, from coordinate 43,436,607 downwards.
CCCTAACCCCTAACCCCAAACCCTAAACCCTAACCCTAACCGTAACCCTAACCCTATCCCTAACCCTAACCTGACGGACAGGCTGGAACCAGCTGCTCAACTCGCCGGAACCACCTGCCAGACATGCCAGAACCACCTGCCGAGCACGCCGGAGCCACCTGCTGGACTCACCAGAACCACCTGCCTGACAGGCCAAAATCAACAGCTGGCTATGAGAGAACCACCTGGCAGACAATCCGCAATAACCTGCCAGGCATGCAGGAACCACCTCTCAGACGTAAGAGAACCACGTGCCGGACACGCTGGAACCACGTCCTGGACAGACTGGAACCACCTGCCGGACATGCCTGGACCGCCTGCCGAGCACGCCGGAACCACCTGCTCGACTCGCAGGACCCATGTGCCAGACACGCCAAAATGAACTGCCGGCTACACCAGAACCACTTACCGGACACTCCGGAATAACCTGCCCGGCATGCCAGAACCACCTCTCAGAAGTGCCAGAAGCACGTGCTGGACATGCCGGAACAACCTATCGGACAGAACGGAACAACCTGCCGGACACACCAAAATCACCTGCGGGCTACGCCAGAACCACTTGGAGGACTCTCCGGGAAAACCTGCCGGGCATGCTGGAACCACCTCTCAGACGTGCCTGAACCACGTGGCGGACACTCCGGAAACGCACGTCGGGCCGGCCGGAACCACCTCTCAGACGTGCCAGAACCTCATGCCGGACACCCCAGAACCACCTGCTGGACAGACCGGAAACACCTGCCGGACACGCCGGAACCACATGTTCGACTCGCTGGAACCACATTCTGGACATGGCAAAATCACCTGCCGCCTATGCCAGAACCGCTTGGCGAACACTCCGGAATCACCTGTCAGGCATGCCGGAACCACCTCTCAGACATGGCAGAACCGCATGCCAATGACACCGGAAGCACCTGCCGAGCATGCCGGAAGCACCTGCTCGACTCGCCAGAACCACCTGTCGGACACGCCAAAATCACCTGCCGGCTACGCCACAGCCAGTTGGTGAACACTCCGGAAACACCTGCCGGGCTGGCTGGAACCACCTGCCAGTCACGCCAACCTCACATGCCAGCTACGCCAGAACCACTTGGCGGAGACTCCAGAAACACCTGTTGGGCCAGCCGGAACCACCTCTCAGACATGCCAGAACCATGTGCCTGAGATGCTGGAACCACACCCCAAACAGACCGAAACCACCTGCCAGACCCAACTGAACCACCTGCCAAGCACGCAGGAACAACCTGCTCGCCTCGCCGGAACCACCTGCCGGGCGCAGCGGAAGCACCTGCCGAGCTCGCCGGAGCCATCTGCTCGCCTCGACGGAACCACCTGCCCGGCGCGCCGGAGCCACCTGCTCGCCTCGCCGGAACCACGTGCCGGGCCCTAACCCTAACCCTAACCCTAACCCTATCCCCAAACCCTAACCCTAACCCTAACCCCTAACCCTAAGCCTAACCCTAAACCCTACCCCAACCGTAGCCCTAACCCTAACCCTACCCCTAACCCTAACCCCTAACCCCAAACCCTAAACCCTAACCCTAACCGTAACCCTAACCCTATCCCTAACCCTAACCTGACGGACAGGCTGGAACCAGCTGCTCAACTCGCCGGAACCACCTGCCAGACATGCCAGAACCACCTGCCGAGCACGCCGGAGCCACCTGCTGGACTCACCAGAACCACCTGCCTGACAGGCCAAAATCAACAGCTGGCTATGAGAGAACCACCTGGCAGACAATCCGCAATAACCTGCCAGGCATGCAGGAACCACCTCTCAGACGTAAGAGAACCACGTGCCGGACACGCTGGAACCACGTCCTGGACAGACTGGAACCACCTGCCGGACATGCCTGGACCACCTGCCGAGCACGCCGGAACCACCTGCTCGACTCGCAGGACCCATGTGCCAGACACGCCAAAATGAACTGCCGGCTACACCAGAACCACTTACCGGACACTCCGGAATAACCTGCCCGGCATGCCAGAACCACCTCTCAGAAGTGCCAGAAGCACGTGCTGGACATGCCGGAACAACCTATCGGACAGAACGGAACAACCTGCCGGACACACCAAAATCACCTGCGGGCTACGCCAGAACCACTTGGAGGACTCTCCGGGAAAACCTGCCGGGCATGCTGGAACCACCTCTCAGACGTGCCTGAACCACGTGGCGGACACTCCGGAAACGCATGTCGGGCCGGCCGGAACCACCTCTCAGACGTGCCAGAACCTCATGCCGGACACCCCAGAACCACCTGCTGGACAGACCGGAAACACCTGCCGGACACGCCGGAACCACATGTTCGACTCGCTGGAACCACATTCTGGACATGGCAAAATCACCTGCCGCCTATGCCAGAACCGCTTGGCAAACACTCCGGAATCACATGTCAGGCATGCCGGAACCACATGCCAATGACACCGGAAGCACCTGCCGAGCATGCCGGAAGCACCTGCTCGACTCGCCAGAACCACCTGTCGGACACGCCAAAATCACCTGCCGGCTACGCCACAGCCAGTTGGTGAACACTCCGGAAACACCTGCCGGGCTGGCTGGAACCACCTGCCAGTCACGCCAACATCACCTGCCAGCTACGCCAGAACCACTTGGCGGAGACTCCAGAAACACCTGTTGGGCCAGCCGGAACCACCTCTCAGACGTGCCAGAACCATGTGCCTGAGATGCTGGAACCACACCCCGAATAGACCGAAACCACCTGCCAGACGCAACTGAAGCACCTGCCGAGCACGCAGGAACAACCTGCTCGCCTCGCCAGAACCACCTGCCGGGCGCAGCGGAAGCACCTGCCGAGCGCGCCGGAGCCACCTGCTCGCCTTGCCGGAACCACCTGCCGGGCCCAGCGGAAGCACGTGCCAAGCACGCCGGAGCCACCTGCTCGCCTCGCCGGAACCACCTGCCGGGCGCGCCGGAGCCACCTGCTCGCCTCGGCGGAACCACGTGCCGGGCCCTAACCATAACACTAACCCTTACCCTATCCCCAAACCCTAACCCTAACCCTAACCCCTAACCCTAAGCCTAACCCTATACCCTAACCCAACCGTAACCCTAACCCTAACCCTACCCCTAACCCTAACCCCTAACCCCAAACCCTAAACCCTAACCCTAACCGTAACCCTAACCCTATCCCTAACCCTAACCTGACGGACAGGCTGGAACCAGCTGCTCAACTCGCCGGAACCACCTGCCAGACATGCCAGAACCACCTGCCGAGCACGCCGGAGCCACCTGCTGGACTCACCAGAACCACCTGCCTGACAGGCCAAAATCAACAGCTGGCTATGAGAGAACCACCTGGCAGACAATCCGCAATAACCTGCCAGGCATGCAGGAACCACCTCTCAGACGTAAGAGAACCACGTGCCGGACACGCTGGAACCACGTCCTGGACAGACTGGAACCACCTGCCGGACATGCCTGGACCACCTGCCGAGCACGCCGGAACCACCTGCTCGACTCGCAGGACCCATGTTTCAGACACGCCAAAATGAACTGCCGGCTACACCAGAACCACTTACCTGACACTCCGGAATAACCTGCCCGGCATGCCAGAACCACCTCTCAGAAGTGCCAGAAGCACGTGCTGGACATGCCGGAACAACCTATCGGACAGAACGGAACAACCTGCCGGACACACCAAAATCACCTGCGGGCTACGCCAGAACCACTTGGAGGACTCTCCGGGAAAACCTGCCGGGCATGCTGGAACCACCTCTCAGACGTGCCTGAACCACGTGGCGGACACTCCGGAAACGCATGTCGGGCCGGCCGGAACCACCTCTCAGACGTGCCAGAACCTCATGCCGGACACCCCAGAACCACCTGCTGGACAGACCGGAAACACCTGCCGGACACGCCGGAACCACATGTTCGACTCGCTGGAACCACATTCTGGACATGGCAAAATCACCTGCCGCCTATGCCAGAACCGCTTGGCGAACACTCCGGAATCACCTGTCAGGCATGCCGGAACCACCTCTCAGACCTGCCAGAACCACATGCCAATGACACCGGAAGAACCTGCCGAGGATGCCGGAAGCACCTGCTCGACTCGCCAGAACCACCTGTCGGACACGCCAAAATCACCTGCCGGCTACGCCACAGCCAGTTGGTGAACACTCCGGAAACACCTGCCGGGCTGGCTGGAACCACCTGCCAGTCACGCCAACATCACCTGCCAGCTACGCCAGAACCACTTGGCGGAGACTCCAGAAACACCTGTTGGGCCAGCCGGAACCACCTCTCAGACGTGCCAGAACCATGTGCCTGAGATGCTGGAACCACACCCCGAACAGACCGAAACCACCTGCCAGACCCAACTGAACCACCTGCCTAGCACGCAGGAACAACCTGCTCGCCTCGCTGGAACCACCTGCCGGGCGCAGCGGAAGCACCTGCCGAGCGCGCCGGAGCCACCTGCTCGCCTCGCCGGAACCACCTGCCGGGCCCAGCGGAAGCACCTGCCGGGCGCGCCGGAGCCACCTCCTCGGCTCGCCGGAACCACCTGCCGGGCCCTAACCCTAACCCTAACCCTAACCCTATCCCCAAACCCTAACCCTAACCCTAACCCCTAACCCTAAGCCTAACCCTAAACCCTAACCCAACCGTAACCCTAACCCTAACCCTACCCCTAACCCTAACCCCTAACCCCAAACCCTAAACCCTAACCCTAACCGTAACCCTAACCCTATCCCTAACCCTAACCTGACGGACAGGCTGGAACCAGCTGCTCAACTCGCCGGAACCACCTGCCAGACATGCCAGAACCACCTGCCGAGCACGCCGGAGCCACCTGCTGGACTCACCAGAACCACCTGCCTGACAGGCCAAAATCAACAGCTGGCTATGAGAGAACCACCTGGCAGACAATCCGCAATAACCTGCCAGGCATGCAGGAACCACCTCTCAGACGTAAGAGAACCACGTGCCGGACACGCTGGAACCACGTCTTGGACAGACTGGAACCACCTGCCGGACATGCCTGGACCACCTGCCGAGCACGCCGGAACAACCTGCTCGACTCGCAGGACCCATGTTTCAGACACGCCAAAATGAACTGCCGGATACACCAGAACCACTTACCGGACACTCCGGAATAACCTGCCCGGCATGCCAGAACCACCTCTCAGAAGTGCCAGAAGCACGTGCTGGACATGCCGGAACAACCTATCGGACAGAACGGAACAACCTGCCGGACACACCAAAATCACCTGCGGGCTACGCCAGAACCACTTGGAGGACTCTCCGGGAAAACCTGCCGGGCATGCTGGAACCACCTCTCAGACGTGCCTGAACCACGTGGCGGACACTCCGGAAACGCATGTCGGGCCGGCCGGAACCACCTCTCAGACGTGCCAGAACCTCATGCCGGACACCCCAGAACCACCTGCTGGACAGACCGGAAACACCTGCCGGACACGCCGGAACCACATGTTCGACTCGCTGGAACCACATTCTGGACATGGCAAAATCACCTGCCGCCTATGCCAGAACCGCTTGGCGAACACTCCGGAATCACCTGTCAGGCATGCCGGAACCACCTCTCAGACCTGCCAGAACCACATGCCAATGACACCGGAAGCACCTGCCGAGCATGCCGGAAGCACCTGCTCGACTCGCCAGAACCACCTGTCGGACACGCCAAAATCACCTGCCGGCTACGCCACAGCCAGTTGGTGAACACTCCGGAAACACCTGCCGGGCTGGCTGGAACCACCTGCCAGTCACGCCAACATCACCTGCCAGCTACGCCAGAACCACTTGGCGGAGACTCCAGAAACACCTGTTGGGCCAGCCGGAACCACCTCTCAGACGTGCCAGAACCATGTGCCTGAGATGCTGGAACCACACCCCGAACAGACCGAAACCACCTGCCAGACCCAACTGAACCACCTGCCGAGCACGCAGGAACAACCTGCTCGCCTCGCCGGAACCACCTGCCGGGCGCAGCGGAAGCACCTGCCGAGCGCGCCGGAGCCACCTGCTCGCCTCGACGGAACCACCTGCCCGGCGCGCCGGAGCCCCCTGCTCGCCTCGCCGGAACCACGTGCCGGGCCCTAACCCTAACCCTAACCCTAACCCTATCCCCAAACCCTAACCCTAACCCTAACCCCTAACCCTAAGCCTAACCCTAAACCCTAACCCAACCGTAACCCTAACCCTAACCCTACCCCTAACCCTAACCCCTAACCCCAAACCCTAAACCCTAACCCTAACCGTAACCCTAACCCTATCCCTAACCCTAACCTGACGGACAGGCTGGAACCAGCTGCTCAACTCGCCGGAACCACCTGCCAGACATGCCAGAACCACCTGCCGAGCACGCCGGAGCCACCTGCTGGACTCACCAGAACCACCTGCCTGACAGGCCAAAATCAACAGCTGGCTATGAGAGAACCACCTGGCAGACAATCCGCAATAACCTGCCAGGCATGCAGGAACCACCTCTCAGACGTAAGAGAACCACGTGCCGGACACGCTGGAACCACGTCCTGGACAGACTGGAACCACCTGCCGGACATGCCTGGACCACCTGCCGAGCACGCCGGAACCACCTGCTCGACTCGCAGGACCCATGTTTCAGACACGCCAAAATGAACTGCCGGCTACACCAGAACCACTTACCGGACACTCCGGAATAACCTGCCCGGCATGCCAGAACCACCTCTCAGAAGTGCCAGAAGCACGTGCTGGACATGCCGGAACAACCTATCGGACAGAACGGAACAACCTGCCGGACACACCAAAATCACCTGCGGGCTACGCCAGAACCACTTGGAGGACTCTCCGGGAAAACCTGCCGGGCATGCTGGAACCACCTCTCAGACGTGCCTGAACCACGTGGCGGACACTCCGGAAACGCATGTCGGGCCGGCCGGAACCACCTCTCAGACGTGCCAGAACCTCATGCCGGACACCCCAGAACCACCTGCTGGACAGACCGGAAACACCTGCCGGACACGCCGGAACCACATGTTCGACTCGCTGGAACCACATTCTGGACATGGCAAAATCACCTGCCGCCTATGCCAGAACCGCTTGGCGAACACTCCGGAATCACCTGTCAGGCATGCCGGAACCACCTCTCAGACCTGCCAGAACCACATGCCAATGACACCGGAAGAACCTGCCGAGGATGCCGGAAGCACCTGCTCGACTCGCCAGAACCACCTGTCGGACACGCCAAAATCACCTGCCGGCTACGCCACAGCCAGTTGGTGAACACTCCGGAAACACCTGCCGGGCTGGCTGGAACCACCTGCCAGTCACGCCAACATCACCTGCCAGCTACGCCAGAACCACTTGGCGGAGACTCCAGAAACACCTGTTGGGCCAGCCGGAACCACCTCTCAGACGTGCCAGAACCATGTGCCTGAGATGCTGGAACCACACCCCGAACAGACCGAAACCACCTGCCAGACCCAACTGAACCACCTGCCTAGCACGCAGGAACAACCTGCTCGCCTCGCTGGAACCACCTGCCGGGCGCAGCGGAAGCACCTGCCGAGCGCGCCGGAGCCACCTGCTCGCCTCGCCGGAACCACCTGCCGGGCCCAGCGGAAGCACCTGCCGGGCGCGCCGGAGCCACCTCCTCGGCTCGCCGGAACCACCTGCCGGGCCCTAACCCTAACCCTAACCCTAACCCTATCCCCAAACCCTAACCCTAACCCTAACCCCTAACCCTAAGCCTAACCCTAAACCCTAACCCAACCGTAACCCTAACCCTAACCCTACCCCTACCCCTAACCCTAACCCCTAACCCCAAACCCTAAACCCTAACCCTAACCCTATCCCTAACCCTAACCTGACGGACAGGCTGGAACCAGCTGCTCAACTCGCCGGAACCACCTGCCAGACATGCCAGAACCACCTGCCGAGCACGCCGGAGCCACCTGCTGGACTCACCAGAACCACCTGCCTGACAGGCCAAAATCAACAGCTGGCTATGAGAGAACCACCTGGCAGACAATCCGCAATAACCTGCCAGGCATGCAGGAACCACCTCTCAGACGTAAGAGAACCACGTGCCGGACACGCTGGAACCACGTCCTGGACAGACTGGAACCACCTGCCGGACATGCCTGGACCACCTGCCGAGCACGCCGGAACCACCTGCTCGACTCGCAGGACCCATGTGCCAGACACGCCAAAATGAACTGCCGGCTACACCAGAACCACTTACCGGACACTCCGGAATAACCTGCCCGGCATGCCAGAACCACCTCTCAGAAGTGCCAGAAGCACGTGCTGGACATGCCGGAACAACCTATCGGACAGAACGGAACAACCTGCCGGACACACCAAAATCACCTGCGGGCTACGCCAGAACCACTTGGAGGACTCTCCGGGAAAACCTGCCGGGCATGCTGGAGCCACCTCTCAGACGTGCCTGAACCACGTGGCGGACACTCCGGAAACGCATGTCGGGCCGGCCGGAACCACCTCTCAGACGTGCCAGAACCTCATGCCGGACACCCCAGAACCACCTGCTGGACAGACCGGAAACACCTGCCGGACACGCCGGAACCACATGTTCGACTCGCTGGAACCACATTCTGGACATGGCAAAATCACCTGCCGCCTATGCCAGAACCGCTTGGCGAACACTCCGGAATCACCTGTCAGGCATGCCGGAACCACCTCTCAGACCTGCCAGAACCACATGCCAATGACACCGGAAGCACCTGCCGAGCATGCCGGAAGCACCTGCTCGACTCGCCAGAACCACCTGTCGGACACGCCAAAATCAGCTGCCGGCTACGCCACAGCCAGTTGGTGAACACTCCGGAAACACCTGCCGGGCTGGCTGGAACCACCTGCCAGCTACGCCAGAACCACTTGGCGGAGACTCCAGAAACACCTGTTGGGCCAGCCGGAACCACCTCTCAGACGTGCCAGAACCATGTGCCTGAGATGCTGGAACCACACCCCGAACAGACCGAAACCACCTGCCAGACCCAACTGAACCACCTGCCGAGCACGCAGGAACAACCTGCTCGCCTCGCCGGAACCACCTGCCGGGCGCAGCGGAAGCACCTGCCGAGCGCGCCGGAGCCACCTGCTCGCCTCGACGGAACCACCTGCCCGGCGCGCCGGAGCCCCCTGCTCGCCTCGCCGGAACCACGTGCCGGGCCCTAACCCTAACCCTAACCCTAACCCTATCCCCAAACCCTAACCCTAACCCTAACCCCTAACCCTAAGCCTAACCCTAAACCCTAACCCAACCGTAACCCTAACCCTAACCCTACCCCTAACCCTAACCCCTAACCCCAAACCCTAAACCCTAACCCTAACCGTAACCCTAACCCTATCCCTAACCCTAACCTGACGGACAGGCTGGAACCAGCTGCTCAACTCGCCGGAACCACCTGCCAGACATGCCAGAACCACCTGCCGAGCACGCCGGAGCCACCTGCTGGACTCACCAGAACCACCTGCCTGACAGGCCAAAATCAACAGCTGGCTATGAGAGAACCACCTGGCAGACAATCCGCAATAACCTGCCAGGCATGCAGGAACCACCTCTCAGACGTAAGAGAACCACGTGCCGGACACGCTGGAACCACGTCCTGGACAGACTGGAACCACCTGCCGGACATGCCTGGACCACCTGCCGAGCACGCCGGAACCACCTGCTCGACTCGCAGGACCCATGTTTCAGACACGCCAAAATGAACTGCCGGCTACACCAGAACCACTTACCGGACACTCCGGAATAACCTGCCCGGCATGCCAGAACCACCTCTCAGAAGTGCCAGAAGCACGTGCTGGACATGCCGGAACAACCTATCGGACAGAACGGAACAACCTGCCGGACACACCAAAATCACCTGCGGGCTACGCCAGAACCACTTGGAGGACTCTCCGGGAAAACCTGCCGGGCATGCTGGAACCACCTCTCAGACGTGCCTGAACCACGTGGCGGACACTCCGGAAACGCATGTCGGGCCGGCCGGAACCACCTCTCAGACGTGCCAGAACCTCATGCCGGACACCCCAGAACCACCTGCTGGACAGACCGGAAACACCTGCCGGACACGCCGGAACCACATGTTCGACTCGCTGGAACCACATTCTGGACATGGCAAAATCACCTGCCGCCTATGCCAGAACCGCTTGGCGAACACTCCGGAATCACCTGTCAGGCATGCCGGAACCACCTCTCAGACCTGCCAGAACCACATGCCAATGACACCGGAAGAACCTGCCGAGGATGCCGGAAGCACCTGCTCGACTCGCCAGAACCACCTGTCGGACACGCCAAAATCACCTGCCGGCTACGCCACAGCCAGTTGGTGAACACTCCGGAAACACCTGCCGGGCTGGCTGGAACCACCTGCCAGTCACGCCAACATCACCTGCCAGCTACGCCAGAACCACTTGGCGGAGACTCCAGAAACACCTGTTGGGCCAGCCGGAACCACCTCTCAGACGTGCCAGAACCATGTGCCTGAGATGCTGGAACCACACCCCGAACAGACCGAAACCACCTGCCAGACCCAACTGAACCACCTGCCTAGCACGCAGGAACAACCTGCTCGCCTCGCTGGAACCACCTGCCGGGCGCAGCGGAAGCACCTGCCGAGCGCGCCGCAGCCACCTGCTCGCCTCGCCGGAACCACGTGCCGGGCCCAGCGGAAGCACCTGCCGGGCGCGCCGGAGCCACCTCCTCGGCTCGCCGGAACCACCTGCCGGGCCCTAACCCTAACCCTAACCCTAACCCTATCCCCAAACCCTAACCCTAACCCTAACCCCTAACCCTAAGCCTAACCCTAAACCCTAACCCAACCGTAACCCTAACCCTAACCCTACCCCTAACCCTAACCCCTAACCCCAAACCCTAAACCCTAACCCTAACCGTAACCCTAACCCTATCCCTAACCCTAACCTGACGGACAGGCTGGAACCAGCTGCTCAACTCGCCGGAACCACCTGCCAGACATGCCAGAACCACCTGCCGAGCACGCCGGAGCCACCTGCTGGACTCACCAGAACCACCTGCCTGACAGGCCAAAATCAACAGCTGGCTATGAGAGAACCACCTGGCAGACAATCCGCAATAACCTGCCAGGCATGCAGGAACCACCTCTCAGACGTAAGAGAACCACGTGCCGGACACGCTGGAACCACGTCCTGGACAGACTGGAACCACCTGCCGGACATGCCTGGACCACCTGCCGAGCACGCCGGAACCACCTGCTCGACTCGCAGGACCCATGTGCCAGACACGCCAAAATGAACTGCCGGCTACACCAGAACCACTTACCGGACACTCCGGAATAACCTGCCCGGCATGCCAGAACCACCTCTCAGAAGTGCCAGAAGCACGTGCTGGACATGCCGGAACAACCTATCGGACAGAACGGAACAACCTGCCGGACACACCAAAATCACCTGCGGGCTACGCCAGAACCACTTGGAGGACTCTCCGGGAAAACCTGCCGGGCATGCTGGAGCCACCTCTCAGACGTGCCTGAACCACGTGGCGGACACTCCGGAAACGCATGTCGGGCCGGCCGGAACCACCTCTCAGACGTGCCAGAACCTCATGCCGGACACCCCAGAACCACCTGCTGGACAGACCGGAAACACCTGCCGGACACGCCGGAACCACATGTTCGACTCGCTGGAACCACATTCTGGACATGGCAAAATCACCTGCCGCCTATGCCAGAACCGCTTGGCGAACACTCCGGAATCACCTGTCAGGCATGCCGGAACCACCTCTCAGACCTGCCAGAACCACATGCCAATGACACCGGAAGCACCTGCCGAGCATGCCGGAAGCACCTGCTCGACTCGCCAGAACCACCTGTCGGACACGCCAAAATCACCTGCCGGCTACGCCACAGCCAGTTGGTGAACACTCCGGAAACACCTGCCGGGCTGGCTGGAACCACCTGCCAGTCACGCCAACATCACCTGCCAGCTACGCCAGAACCACTTGGCGGAGACTCCAGAAACACCTGTTGGGCCAGCCGGAACCACCTCTCAGACGTGCCAGAACCATGTGCCTGAGATGCTGGAACCACACCCCGAACAGACCGAAACCACCTGCCAGACCCAACTGAACCACCTGCCTAGCACGCAGGAACAACCTGCTCGCCTCGCTGGAACCACCTGCCGGGCGCAGCGGAAGCACCTGCCGAGCGCGCTGGAGCCACCTGCTCGCCTCGCCGGAACCACCTGCCGGGCGCAGCGGAAGCACCTGCCGAGCGCGCCGGAGCCACCTGCTCGCCTCGACGGAACCACCTGCCCGGCGCGCCGGAGCCCCCTGCTCGCCTCGCCGGAACCACGTGCCGGGCCCTAACCCTAACCCTAACCCTAACCCTATCCCCAAACCCTAACCCTAACCCTAACCCCTAACCCTAAGCCTAACCCTAAACCCTAACCCAACCGTAACCCTAACCCTAACCCTACCCCTAACCCTAACCCCTAACCCCAAACCCTAAACCCTAACCCTAACCGTAACCCTAACCCTATCCCTAACCCTAACCTGACGGACAGGCTGGAACCAGCTGCTCAACTCGCCGGAACCACCTGCCAGACATGCCAGAACCACCTGCCGAGCACGCCGGAGCCACCTGCTGGACTCACCAGAACCACCTGCCTGACAGGCCAAAATCAACAGCTGGCTATGAGAGAACCACCTGGCAGACAATCCGCAATAACCTGCCAGGCATGCAGGAACCACCTCTCAGACGTAAGAGAACCACGTGCCGGACACGCTGGAACCACGTCCTGGACAGACTGGAACCACCTGCCGGACATGCCTGGACCACCTGCCGAGCACGCCGGAACCACCTGCTCGACTCGCAGGACCCATGTTTCAGACACGCCAAAATGAACTGCCGGCTACACCAGAACCACTTACCGGACACTCCGGAATAACCTGCCCGGCATGCCAGAACCACCTCTCAGAAGTGCCAGAAGCACGTGCTGGACATGCCGGAACAACCTATCGGACAGAACGGAACAACCTGCCGGACACACCAAAATCACCTGCGGGCTACGCCAGAACCACTTGGAGGACTCTCCGGGAAAACCTGCCGGGCATGCTGGAACCACCTCTCAGACGTGCCTGAACCACGTGGCGGACACTCCGGAAACGCATGTCGGGCCGGCCGGAACCACCTCTCAGACGTGCCAGAACCTCATGCCGGACACCCCAGAACCACCTGCTGGACAGACCGGAAACACCTGCCGGACACGCCGGAACCACATGTTCGACTCGCTGGAACCACATTCTGGACATGGCAAAATCACCTGCCGCCTATGCCAGAACCGCTTGGCGAACACTCCGGAATCACCTGTCAGGCATGCCGGAACCACCTCTCAGACCTGCCAGAACCACATGCCAATGACACCGGAAGAACCTGCCGAGGATGCCGGAAGCACCTGCTCGACTCGCCAGAACCACCTGTCGGACACGCCAAAATCACCTGCCGGCTACGCCACAGCCAGTTGGTGAACACTCCGGAAACACCTGCCGGGCTGGCTGGAACCACCTGCCAGTCACGCCAACATCACCTGCCAGCTACGCCAGAACCACTTGGCGGAGACTCCAGAAACACCTGTTGGGCCAGCCGGAACCACCTCTCAGACGTGCCAGAACCATGTGCCTGAGATGCTGGAACCACACCCCGAACAGACCGAAACCACCTGCCAGACCCAACTGAACCACCTGCCTAGCACGCAGGAACAACCTGCTCGCCTCGCTGGAACCACCTGTCGGGCGCAGCGGAAGCACCTGCCGAGCGCGCCGCAGCCACCTGCTCGCCTCGCCGGAACCACCTGCCGGGCCCAGCGGAAGCACCTGCCGGGCGCGCCGGAGCCACCTCCTCGGCTCGCCGGAACCACCTGCCGGGCCCTAACCCTAACCCTAACCCTAACCCTATCCCCAAACCCTAACCCTAACCCTAACCCCTAACCCTAAGCCTAACCCTAAACCCTAACCCAACCGTAACCCTAACCCTAACCCTACCCCTAACCCTAACCCCTAACCCCAAACCCTAAACCCTAACCCTAACCGTAACCCTAACCCTATCCCTAACCCTAACCTGACGGACAGGCTGGAACCAGCTGCTCAACTCGCCGGAACCACCTGCCAGACATGCCAGAACCACCTGCCGAGCACGCCGGAGCCACCTGCTGGACTCACCAGAACCACCTGCCTGACAGGCCAAAATCAACAGCTGGCTATGAGAGAACCACCTGGCAGACAATCCGCAATAACCTGCCAGGCATGCAGGAACCACCTCTCAGACGTAAGAGAACCACGTGCCGGACACGCTGGAACCACGTCCTGGACAGACTGGAACCACCTGCCGGACATGCCTGGACCACCTGCCGAGCACGCCGGAACCACCTGCTCGACTCGCAGGACCCATGTGCCAGACACGCCAAAATGAACTGCCGGCTACACCAGAACCACTTACCGGACACTCCGGAATAACCTGCCCGGCATGCCAGAACCACCTCTCAGAAGTGCCAGAAGCACGTGCTGGACATGCCGGAACAACCTATCGGACAGAACGGAACAACCTGCCGGACACACCAAAATCACCTGCGGGCTACGCCAGAACCACTTGGAGGACTCTCCGGGAAAACCTGCCGGGCATGCTGGAGCCACCTCTCAGACGTGCCTGAACCACGTGGCGGACACTCCGGAAACGCATGTCGGGCCGGCCGGAACCACCTCTCAGACGTGCCAGAACCTCATGCCGGACACCCCAGAACCACCTGCTGGACAGACCGGAAACACCTGCCGGACACGCCGGAACCACATGTTCGACTCGCTGGAACCACATTCTGGACATGGCAAAATCACCTGCCGCCTATGCCAGAACCGCTTGGCGAACACTCCGGAATCACCTGTCAGGCATGCCGGAACCACCTCTCAGACCTGCCAGAACCACATGCCAATGACACCGGAAGCACCTGCCGAGCATGCCGGAAGCACCTGCTCGACTCGCCAGAACCACCTGTCGGACACGCCAAAATCACCTGCCGGCTACGCCACAGCCAGTTGGTGAACACTCCGGAAACACCTGCCGGGCTGGCTGGAACCACCTGCCAGTCACGCCAACATCACCTGCCAGCTACGCCAGAACCACTTGGCGGAGACTCCAGAAACACCTGTTGGGCCAGCCGGAACCACCTCTCAGACGTGCCAGAACCATGTGCCTGAGATGCTGGAACCACACCCCGAACAGACCGAAACCACCTGCCAGACCCAACTGAACCACCTGCCTAGCACGCAGGAACAACCTGCTCGCCTCGCTGGAACCACCTGCCGGGCGCAGCGGAAGCACCTGCCGAGCGCGCTGGAGCCACCTGCTCGCCTCGCCGGAACCACCTGCCGGGCCCAGCGGAAGCACCTGCCGGGCGCGCCGGAGCCACCTCCTCGGCTCGCCGGAACCACCTGCCAGGCCCTAACCCTAACCCTAACCCTAACCCTATCCCCAAACCCTAACCCTAACCCTAACCCCTAACCCTAAGCCTAACCCTAAACCCTAACCCAACCGTAACCCTAACCCTAACCCTACCCCTAACCCTAACCCCTAACCCCAAACCCTAAACCCTAACCCTAACCGTAACCCTAACCCTATCCCTAACCCTAACCTGACGGACAGGCTGGAACCAGCTGCTCAACTCGCCGGAACCACCTGCCAGACATGCCAGAACCACCTGCCGAGCACGCCGGAGCCACCTGCTGGACTCACCAGAACCACCTGCCTGACAGGCCAAAATCAACAGCTGGCTATGAGAGAACCACCTGGCAGACAATCCGCAATAACCTGCCAGGCATGCAGGAACCACCTCTCAGACGTAAGAGAACCACGTGCCGGACACGCTGGAACCACGTCCTGGACAGACTGGAACCACCTGCCGGACATGCCTGGACCACCTGCCGAGCACGCTGGAACCACCTGCTCGACTCGCAGGACCCATGTTTCAGACACGCCAAAATGAACTGCCGGCTACACCAGAACCACTTACCGGACACTCCGGAATAACCTGCCCGGCATGCCAGAACCACCTCTCAGAAGTGCCAGAAGCACGTGCTGGACATGCCGGAACAACCTATCGGACAGAACGGAACAACCTGCCGGACACACCAAAATCACCTGCGGGCTACGCCAGAACCACTTGGAGGACTCTCCGGGAAAACCTGCCGGGCATGCTGGAACCACCTCTCAGACGTGCCTGAACCACGTGGCGGACACTCCGGAAACGCATGTCGGGCCGGCCGGAACCACCTCTCAGACGTGCCAGAACCTCATGCCGGACACCCCAGAACCACCTGCTGGACAGACCGGAAACACCTGCCGGACACGCCGGAACCACATGTTCGACTCGCTGGAACCACATTCTGGACATGGCAAAATCACCTGCCGCCTATGCCAGAACCGCTTGGCGAACACTCCGGAATCACCTGTCAGGCATGCCGGAACCACCTCTCAGACCTGCCAGAACCACATGCCAATGACACCGGAAGAACCTGCCGAGGATCCCGGAAGCACCTGCTCGACTCGCCAGAACCACCTGTCGGACACGCCAAAATCACCTGCCGGCTACGCCACAGCCAGTTGGTGAACACTCCGGAAACACCTGCCGGGCTGGCTGGAACCACCTGCCAGTCACGCCAACATCACCTGCCAGCTACGCCAGAACCACTTGGCGGAGACTCCAGAAACACCTGTTGGGCCAGCCGGAACCACCTCTCAGACGTGCCAGAACCATGTGCCTGAGATGCTGGAACCACACCCCGAACAGACCGAAACCACCTGCCAGACTCAACTGAACCACCTGCCTAGCACGCAGGAACAACCTGCTCGCCTCGCTGGAACCACCTGCCGGGCGCAGCGGAAGCACCTGCCGAGCGCGCCGGAGCCACCTGCTCGCCTCGCCGGAACCACCTGCCGGGCCCAGCGGAAGCACCTGCCGGGCGCGCCGGAGCCACCTCCTCGGCTCGCCGGAACCACCTGCCGGGCCCTAACCCTAACCCTAACCCTAACCCTATCCCCAAACCCTAACCCTAACCCTAAGCCCTAACCCTAAGCCTAACCCTAAACCCTAACCCAACCGTAACCCTAACCCTAACCCTACCCCTAACCCTAACCCCTAACCCCAAACCCTAAACCCTAACCCTAACCGTAACCCTAACCCTATCCCTAACCCTAACCTGACGGACAGGCTGGAACCAGCTGCTCAACTCGCCGGAACCACCTGCCAGACATGCCAGAACCACCTGCCGAGCACGCCGGAGCCACCTGCTGGACTCACCAGAACCACCTGCCTGACAGGCCAAAATCAACAGCTGGCTATGAGAGAACCACCTGGCAGACAATCCGCAATAACCTGCCAGGCATGCAGGAACCACCTCTCAGACGTAAGAGAACCACGTGCCGGACACGCTGGAACCACGTCCTGGACAGACTGGAACCACCTGCCGGACATGCCTGGACCACCTGCCGAGCACGCTGGAACCACCTGCTCGACTCGCAGGACCCATGTTTCAGACACGCCAAAATGAACTGCCGGCTACACCAGAACCACTTACCGGACACTCCGGAATAACCTGCCCGGCATGCCAGAACCACCTCTCAGAAGTGCCAGAAGCACGTGCTGGACATGCCGGAACAACCTATCGGACAGAACGGAACAACCTGCCGGACACACCAAAATCACCTGCGGGCTACGCCAGAACCACTTGGAGGACTCTCCGGGAAATCCTGCCGGGCATGCTGGAACCACCTCTCAGACGTGCCTGAACCACGTGGCGGACACTCCGGAAACGCATGTCGGGCCGGCCGGAACCACCTCTCAGACGTGCCAGAACCTCATGCCGGACACCCCAGAACCACCTGCTGGACAGACCGGAAACACCTGCCGGACACGCCGGAACCACATGTTCGACTCGCTGGAACCACATTCTGGACATGGCAAAATCACCTGCCGCCTATGCCAGAACCGCTTGGCGAACACTCCGGAATCACCTGTCAGGCATGCCGGAACCACCTCTCAGACCTGCCAGAACCACATGCCAATGACACCGGAAGAACCTGCCGAGGATGCCGGAAGCACCTGCTCGACTCGCCAGAACCACCTGTCGGACACGCCAAAATCACCTGCCGGCTACGCCACAGCCAGTTGGTGAACACTCCGGAAACACCTGCCGGGCTGGCTGGAACCACCTGCCAGTCACGCCAACATCACCTGCCAGCTACGCCAGAACCACTTGGCGGAGACTCCAGAAACACCTGTTGGGCCAGCCGGAACCACCTCTCAGACGTGCCAGAACCATGTGCCTGAGATGCTGGAACCACACCCCGAACAGACCGAAACCACCTGCCAGACCCAACTGAACCACCTGCCTAGCACGCAGGAACAACCTGCTCGCCTCGCTGGAACCACCTGCCGGGCGCAGCGGAAGCACCTGCCGAGCGCGCCGGAGCCACCTGCTCGCCTCGCCGGAACCACCTGCCGGGCCCAGCGGAAGCACCTGCCGGGCGCGCCGGAGCCACCTCCTCGGCTCGCCGGAACCACCTGCCGGGCCCTAACCCTAACCCTAACCCTAACCCTATCCCCAAACCCTAACCCTAACCCTAACCCCTAACCCTAAGCCTAACCCTAAACCCTAACCCAACCGTAACCCTAACCCTAACCCTACCCCTAACCCTAACCCCTAACCCCAAACCCTAAACCCTAACCCTAACCGTAACCCTAACCCTATCCCTAACCCTAACCTGACGGACAGGCTGGAACCAGCTGCTCAACTCGCCGGAACCACCTGCCAGACATGCCAGAACCACCTGCCGAGCACGCCGGAGCCACCTGCTGGACTCACCAGAACCACCTGCCTGACAGGCCAAAATCAACAGCTGGCTATGAGAGAACCACCTGGCAGACAATCCGCAATAACCTGCCAGGCATGCAGGAACCACCTCTCAGACGTAAGAGAACCACGTGCCGGACACGCTGGAACCACGTCCTGGACAGACTGGAACCACCTGCCGGACATGCCTGGACCACCTGCCGAGCACGCCGGAACCACCTGCTCGACTCGCAGGACCCATGTGCCAGACACGCCAAAATGAACTGCCGGCTACACCAGAACCACTTACCGGACACTCCGGAATAACCTGCCCGGCATGCCAGAACCACCTCTCAGAAGTGCCAGAAGCACGTGCTGGACATGCCGGAACAACCTATCGGACAGAACGGAACAACCTGCCGGACACACCAAAATCACCTGCGGGCTACGCCAGAACCACTTGGAGGACTCTCCGGGAAAACCTGCCGGGCATGCTGGAGCCACCTCTCAGACGTGCCTGAACCACGTGGCGGACACTCCGGAAACGCATGTCGGGCCGGCCGGAACCACCTCTCAGACGTGCCAGAACCTCATGCCGGACACCCCAGAACCACCTGCTGGACAGACCGGAAACACCTGCCGGACACGCCGGAACCACATGTTCGACTCGCTGGAACCACATTCTGGACATGGCAAAATCACCTGCCGCCTATGCCAGAACCGCTTGGCGAACACTCCGGAATCACCTGTCAGGCATGCCGGAACCACCTCTCAGACCTGCCAGAACCACATGCCAATGACACCGGAAGCACCTGCCGAGCATGCCGGAAGCACCTGCTCGACTCGCCAGAACCACCTGTCGGACACGCCAAAATCACCTGCCGGCTACGCCACAGCCAGTTGGTGAACACTCCGGAAACACCTGCCGGGCTGGCTGGAACCACCTGCCAGTCACGCCAACATCACCTGCCAGCTACGCCAGAACCACTTGGCGGAGACTCCAGAAACACCTGTTGGGCCAGCCGGAACCACCTCTCAGACGTGCCAGAACCATGTGCCTGAGATGCTGGAACCACACCCCGAACAGACCGAAACCACCTGCCAGACCCAACTGAACCACCTGCCTAGCACGCAGGAACAACCTGCTCGCCTCGCTGGAACCACCTGCCGGGCGCAGCGGAAGCACCTGCCGAGCGCGCCGGAGCCACCTGCTCGCCTCGCCGGAACCACCTGCCGGGCCCAGCGGAAGCACCTGCCGGGCGCGCCGGAGCCACCTCCTCGGCTCGCCGGAACCACCTGCCAGGCCCTAACCCTAACCCTAACCCTAACCCTATCCCCAAACCCTAACCCTAACCCTAACCCCTAACCCTAAGCCTAACCCTAAACCCTAACCCAACCGTAACCCTAACCCTAACCCTACCCCTAACCCTAACCCCTAACCCCAAACCCTAAACCCTAACCCTAACCGTAACCCTAACCCTATCCCTAACCCTAACCTGACGGACAGGCTGGAACCAGCTGCTCAACTCGCCGGAACCACCTGCCAGACATGCCAGAACCACCTGCCGAGCACGCCGGAGCCACCTGCTGGACTCACCAGAACCACCTGCCTGACAGGCCAAAATCAACAGCTGGCTATGAGAGAACCACCTGGCAGACAATCCGCAATAACCTGCCAGGCATGCAGGAACCACCTCTCAGACGTAAGAGAACCACGTGCCGGACACGCTGGAACCACGTCCTGGACAGACTGGAACCACCTGCCGGACATGCCTGGACCACCTGCCGAGCACGCCGGAACCACCTGCTCGACTCGCAGGACCCATGTGCCAGACACGCCAAAATGAACTGCCGGCTACACCAGAACCACTTACCGGACACTCCGGAATAACCTGCCCGGCATGCCAGAACCACCTCTCAGAAGTGCCAGAAGCACGTGCTGGACATGCCGGAACAACCTATCGGACAGAACGGAACAACCTGCCGGACACACCAAAATCACCTGCGGGCTACGCCAGAACCACTTGGAGGACTCTCCGGGAAAACCTGCCGGGCATGCTGGAACCACCTCTCAGACGTGCCTGAACCACGTGGCGGACACTCCGGAAACGCATGTCGGGCCGGCCGGAACCACCTCTCAGACGTGCCAGAACCTCATGCCGGACACCCCAGAACCACCTGCTGGACAGACCGGAAACACCTGCCGGACACGCCGGAACCACATGTTCGACTCGCTGGAACCACATTCTGGACATGGCAAAATCACCTGCCGCCTATGCCAGAACCGCTTGGCGAACACTCCGGAATCACCTGTCAGGCATGCCGGAACCACCTCTCAGACCTGCCAGAACCACATGCCAATGACACCGGAAGAACCTGCCGAGGATGCCGGAAGCACCTGCTCGACTCGCCAGAACCACCTGTCGGACACGCCAAAATCACCTGCCGGCTACGCCACAGCCAGTTGGTGAACACTCCGGAAACACCTGCCGGGCTGGCTGGAACCACCTGCCAGTCACGCCAACATCACCTGCCAGCTACGCCAGAACCACTTGGCGGAGACTCCAGAAACACCTGTTGGGCCAGCCGGAACCACCTCTCAGACGTGCCAGAACCATGTGCCTGAGATGCTGGAACCACAGCCCGAACAGACCGAAACCACCTGCCAGACCCAACTGAACCACCTGCCGAGCACGCAGGAACAACCTGCTCGCCTCGCCGGAACCACGTGCCGGGCCCTAACCCTAACCCTAACCCTAACCCTATCCCCAAACCCTAACCCTAACCCTAACCCCTAACCCTAAGCCTAACCCTAAACCCTAACCCAACCGTAACCCTAACCCTAACCCTACCCCTAACCCTAACCCCTAACCCCAAACCCTAAACCCTAACCCTAACCGTAACCCTAACCCTATCCCTAACCCTAACCTGACGGACAGGCTGGAACCAGCTGCTCAACTCGCCGGAACCACCTGCCAGACATGCCAGAACCACCTGCCGAGCACGCCGGAGCCACCTGCTGGACTCACCAGAACCACCTGCCTGACAGGCCAAAATCAACAGCTGGCTATGAGAGAACCACCTGGCAGACAATCCGCAATAACCTGCCAGGCATGCAGGAACCACCTCTCAGACGTAAGAGAACCACGTGCCGGACACGCTGGAACCACGTCCTGGACAGACTGGAACCACCTGCCGGACATGCCTGGACCACCTGCCAAGCACGCCGGAACCACCTGCTCGACTCGCAGGACCCATGTTTCAGACACGCCAAAATGAACTGCCGGCTACACCAGAACCACTTACCGGACACTCCGGAATAACCTGCCCGGCATGCCAGAACCACCTCTCAGAAGTGCCAGAAGCACGTGCTGGACATGCCGGAACAACCTATCGGACAGAACGGAACAACCTGCCGGACACACCAAAATCACCTGCGGGCTACGCCAGAACCACTTGGAGGACTCTCCGGGAAAACCTGCCGGGCATGCTGGAACCACCTCTCAGACGTGCCTGAACCACGTGGCGGACACTCCGGAAACGCATGTCGGGCCGGCCGGAACCACCTCTCAGACGTGCCAGAACCTCATGCCGGACACCCCAGAACCACCTGCTGGACAGACCGGAAACACCTGCCGGACACGCCGGAACCACATGTTCGACTCGCTGGAACCACATTCTGGACATGGCAAAATCACCTGCCGCCTATGCCAGAACCGCTTGGCGAACACTCCGGAATCACCTGTCAGGCATGCCGGAACCACCTCTCAGACCTGCCAGAACCACATGCCAATGACACCGGAAGAACCTGCCGAGGATGCCGGAAGCACCTGCTCGACTCGCCAGAACCACCTGTCGGACACGCCAAAATCACCTGCCGGCTACGCCACAGCCAGTTGGTGAACACTCCGGAAACACCTGCCGGGCTGGCTGGAACCACCTGCCAGTCACGCCAACATCACCTGCCAGCTACGCCAGAACCACTTGGCGGAGACTCCAGAAACACCTGTTGGGCCAGCCGGAACCACCTCTCAGACGTGCCAGAACCATGTGCCTGAGATGCTGGAACCACACCCCGAACAGACCGAAACCACCTGCCAGACCCAACTGAACCACCTGCCGAGCACGCAGGAACAACCTGCTCGCCTCGCCGGAACCACCTGCCGGGCGCAGCGGAAGCACCTGCCGAGCGCGCCGGAGCCACCTGCTCGCCTCGACGGAACCACCTGCCCGGCGCGCCGGAGCCCCCTGCTCGCCTCGCCGGAACCACGTGCCGGGCCCTAACCCTAACCCTAACCCTAACCCTATCCCCAAACCCTAACCCTAACCCTAACCCCTAACCCTAAGCCTAACCCTAAACCCTAACCCAACCGTAACCCTAACCCTAACCCTACCCCTAACCCTAACCCCTAACCCCAAACCCTAAACCCTAACCCTAACCGTAACCCTAACCCTATCCCTAACCCTAACCTGACGGACAGGCTGGAACCAGCTGCTCAACTCGCCGGAACCACCTGCCAGACATGCCAGAACCACCTGCCGAGCACGCCGGAGCCACCTGCTGGACTCACCAGAACCACCTGCCTGACAGGCCAAAATCAACAGCTGGCTATGAGAGAACCACCTGGCAGACAATCCGCAATAACCTGCCAGGCATGCAGGAACCACCTCTCAGACGTAAGAGAACCACGTGCCGGACACGCTGGAACCACGTCCTGGACAGACTGGAACCACCTGCCGGACATGCCTGGACCACCTGCCGAGCACGCCGGAACCACCTGCTCGACTCGCAGGACCCATGTTTCAGACACGCCAAAATGAACTGCCGGCTACACCAGAACCACTTACCGGACACTCCGGAATAACCTGCCCGGCATGCCAGAACCACCTCTCAGAAGTGCCAGAAGCACGTGCTGGACATGCCGGAACAACCTATCGGACAGAACGGAACAACCTGCCGGACACACCAAAATCACCTGCGGGCTACGCCAGAACCACTTGGAGGACTCTCCGGGAAAACCTGCCGGGCATGCTGGAACCACCTCTCAGACGTGCCTGAACCACGTGGCGGACACTCCGGAAACGCATGTCGGGCCGGCCGGAACCACCTCTCAGACGTGCCAGAACCTCATGCCGGACACCCCAGAACCACCTGCTGGACAGACCGGAAACACCTGCCGGACACGCCGGAACCACATGTTCGACTCGCTGGAACCACATTCTGGACATGGCAAAATCACCTGCCGCCTATGCCAGAACCGCTTGGCGAACACTCCGGAATCACCTGTCAGGCATGCCGGAACCACCTCTCAGACCTGCCAGAACCACATGCCAATGACACCGGAAGAACCTGCCGAGGATGCCGGAAGCACCTGCTCGACTCGCCAGAACCACCTGTCGGACACGCCAAAATCACCTGCCGGCTACGCCACAGCCAGTTGGTGAACACTCCGGAAACACCTGCCGGGCTGGCTGGAACCACCTGCCAGTCACGCCAACATCACCTGCCAGCTACGCCAGAACCACTTGGCGGAGACTCCAGAAACACCTGTTGGGCCAGCCGGAACCACCTCTCAGACGTGCCAGAACCATGTGCCTGAGATGCTGGAACCACACCCCGAACAGACCGAAACCACCTGCCAGACCCAACTGAACCACCTGCCTAGCACGCAGGAACAACCTGCTCGCCTCGCTGGAACCACCTGCCGGGCGCAGCGGAAGCACCTGCCGAGCGCGCCGGAGCCACCTGCTCGCCTCGCCGGAACCACCTGCCGGGCCCAGCGGAAACACCTGCCGGGCGCGCCGGAGCCACCTCCTCGGCTCGCCGGAACCACCTGCCGGGCCCTAACCCTAACCCTAACCCTAACCCTATCCCCAAACCCTAACCCTAACCCTAACCCCTAACCCTAAGCCTAACCCTAAACCCTAACCCAACCGTAACCCTAACCCTAACCCTACCCCTAACCCTAACCCCTAACCCCAAACCCTAAACCCTAACCCTAACCGTAACCCTAACCCTATCCCTAACCCTAACCTGACGGACAGGCTGGAACCAGCTGCTCAACTCGCCGGAACCACCTGCCAGACATGCCAGAACCACCTGCCGAGCACGCCGGAGCCACCTGCTGGACTCACCAGAACCACCTGCCTGACAGGCCAAAATCAACAGCTGGCTATGAGAGAACCACCTGGCAGACAATCCGCAATAACCTGCCAGGCATGCAGGAACCACCTCTCAGACGTAAGAGAACCACGTGCCGGACACGCTGGAACCACGTCCTGGACAGACTGGAACCACCTGCCGGACATGCCTGGACCACCTGCCGAGCACGCCGGAACCACCTGCTCGACTCGCAGGACCCATGTGCCAGACACGCCAAAATGAACTGCCGGCTACACCAGAACCACTTACCGGACACTCCGGAATAACCTGCCCGGCATGCCAGAACCACCTCTCAGAAGTGCCAGAAGCACGTGCTGGACATGCCGGAACAACCTATCGGACAGAACGGAACAACCTGCCGGACACACCAAAATCACCTGCGGGCTACGCCAGAACCACTTGGAGGACTCTCCGGGAAAACCTGCCGGGCATGCTGGAACCACCTCTCAGACGTGCCTGAACCACGTGGCGGACACTCCGGAAACGCATGTCGGGCCGGCCGGAACCACCTCTCAGACGTGCCAGAACCTCATGCCGGACACCCCAGAACCACCTGCTGGACAGACCGGAAACACCTGCCGGACACGCCGGAACCACATGTTCGACTCGCTGGAACCACATTCTGGACATGGCAAAATCACCTGCCGCCTATGCCAGAACCGCTTGGCGAACACTCCGGAATCACCTGTCAGGCATGCCGGAACCACCTCTCAGACCTGCCAGAACCACATGCCAATGACACCGGAAGAACCTGCCGAGGATGCCGGAAGCACCTGCTCGACTCGCCAGAACCACCTGTCGGACACGCCAAAATCACCTGCCGGCTACGCCACAGCCAGTTGGTGAACACTCCGGAAACACCTGCCGGGCTGGCTGGAACCACCTGCCAGTCACGCCAACATCACCTGCCAGCTACGCCAGAACCACTTGGCGGAGACTCCAGAAACACCTGTTGGGCCAGCCGGAACCACCTCTCAGACGTGCCAGAACCATGTGCCTGAGATGCTGGAACCACACCCCGAACAGACCGAAACCACCTGCCAGACCCAACTGAACCACCTGCCTAGCACGCAGGAACAACCTGCTCGCCTCGCTGGAACCACCTGCCGGGCGCAGCGGAAGCACCTGCCGAGCGCGCCGGAGCCACCTGCTCGCCTCGCCGGAACCACCTGCCGGGCCCAGCGGAAGCACCTGCCGGGCGCGCCGGAGCCACCTCCTCGGCTCGCCGGAACCACCTGCCGGGCCCTAACCCTAACCCTAACCCTAACCCTATCCCCAAACCCTAACCCTAACCCTAACCCCTAACCCTAAGCCTAACCCTAAACCCTAACCCAACCGTAACCCTAACCCTAACCCTACCCCTAACCCTAACCCCTAACCCCAAACCCTAAACCCTAACCCTAACCGTAACCCTAACCCTATCCCTAACCCTAACCTGACGGACAGGCTGGAACCAGCTGCTCAACTCGCCGGAACCACCTGCCAGACATGCCAGAACCACCTGCCGAGCACGCCGGAGCCACCTGCTGGACTCACCAGAACCACCTGCCTGACAGGCCAAAATCAACAGCTGGCTATGAGAGAACCACCTGGCAGACAATCCGCAATAACCTGCCAGGCATGCAGGAACCACCTCTCAGACGTAAGAGAACCACGTGCCGGACACGCTGGAACCACGTCCTGGACAGACTGGAACCACCTGCCGGACATGCCTGGACCACCTGCCGAGCACGCCGGAACCACCTGCTCGACTCGCAGGACCCATGTGCCAGACACGCCAAAATGAACTGCCGGCTACACCAGAACCACTTACCGGACACTCCGGAATAACCTGCCCGGCATGCCAGAACCACCTCTCAGAAGTGCCAGAAGCACGTGCTGGACATGCCGGAACAACCTATCGGACAGAACGGAACAACCTGCCGGACACACCAAAATCACCTGCGGGCTACGCCAGAACCACTTGGAGGACTCTCCGGGAAAACCTGCCGGGCATGCTGGAACCACCTCTCAGACGTGCCTGAACCACGTGGCGGACACTCCGGAAACGCATATAGGGCCGGCCGGAACCACCTCTCAGACGTGCCAGAACCTCATGCCGGACACCCCAGAACCACCTGCTGGACAGACTGGAAACACCTGCCGGACACGCCGGAACCACATGTTCGACTCGCTGGAACCACATTCTGGACATGGCAAAATCACCTGCCGCCTATGCCAGAACCGCTTGGCGAACACTCCGGAATCACCTGTCAGGCATGCCGGAACCACCTCTCAGACCTGCCAGAACCACATGCCAATGACACCGGAAGCACCTGCCGAGCATGCCGGAAGCACCTGCTCGACTCGCCAGAACCACCTGTAGGACACGCCAAAATCACCTGCCGGCTACGCCACAGCCAGTTGGTGAACACTCCGGAAACACCTGCCGGGCTGGCTGGAACCACCTGCCAGTCACGCCAACATCACCTGCCAGCTACGCCAGAACCACTTGGCGGAGACTCCAGAAACACCTGTTGGGCCAGCCGGAACCACCTCTCAGACGTGCCAGAACCATGCGCCTGAGATGCTGGAACCACACCCCGAACAGACCGAAACCACCTGCCAGACCCAACTGAACCACCTGCCGAGCACGCAGGAACAACCTGCTCGCCTCGCCGGAACCACCTGCCGGGCGCAGCGGAAGCACCTGCCGAGCGCGCCGGAGCCACCTGCTCGCCTCGACGGAACCACCTGCCCGGCGCGCCGGAGCCCCCTGCTCGCCTCGCCGGAACCACGTGCCGGGCCCTAACCCTAACCCTAACCCTAACCCTATCCCCAAACCCTAACCCTAACCCTAACCCCTAACCCTAAGCCTAACCCTAAACCCTAACCCAACCGTAACCCTAACCCTAACCCTACCCCTAACCCTAACCCCTAACCCCAAACCCTAAACCCTAACCCTAACCGTAACCCTAACCCTATCCCTAACCCTAACCTGACGGACAGGCTGGAACCAGCTGCTCAACTCGCCGGAACCACCTGCCAGACATGCCAGAACCACCTGCCGAGCACGCCGGAGCCACCTGCTGGACTCACCAGAACCACCTGCCTGACAGGCCAAAATCAACAGCTGGCTATGAGAGAACCACCTGGCAGACAATCCGCAATAACCTGCCAGGCATGCAGGAACCACCTCTCAGACGTAAGAGAACCACGTGCCGGACACGCTGGAACCACGTCCTGGACAGACTGGAACCACCTGCCGGACATGCCTGGACCACCTGCCGAGCACGCCGGAACCACCTGCTCGACTCGCAGGACCCATGTGCCAGACACGCCAAAATGAACTGCCGGCTACACCAGAACCACTTACCGGACACTCCGGAATAACCTGCCCGGCATGCCAGAACCACCTCTCAGAAGTGCCAGAAGCACGTGCTGGACATGCCGGAACAACCTATCGGACAGAACGGAACAACCTGCCGGACACACCAAAATCACCTGCGGGCTACGCCAGAACCACTTGGAGGACTCTCCGGGAAAACCTGCCGGGCATGCTGGAACCACCTCTCAGACGTGCCTGAACCACGTGGCGGACACTCCGGAAACGCATGTAGGGCCGGCCGGAACCACCTCTCAGACGTGCCAGAACCTCATGCCGGACACCCCAGAACCACCTGCTGGACAGACCGGAAACACCTGCCGGACACGCCGGAACCACATGTTCGACTCGCTGGAACCACATTCTGGACATGGCAAAATCACCTGCCGCCTATGCCAGAACCGCTTGGCGAACACTCCGGAATCACCTGTCAGGCATGCCGGAACCACCTCTCAGACATGGCAGAACCGCATGCCAATGACACCGGAAGCACCTGCCGAGCATGCCGGAAGCACCTGCTCGACTCGCCAGAACCACCTGTCGGACACGCCAAAATCACCTGCCGGCTACGCCACAGCCAGTTGGTGAACACTCCGGAAACACCTGCCGGGCTGGCTGGAACCACCTGCCAGTCACGCCAACATCACATGCCAGCTACGCCAGAACCACTTGGCGGAGACTCCAGAAACACCTGTTGGGCCAGCCGGAACCACCTCTCAGACATGCCAGAACCATGTGCCTGAGATGCTGGAACCACACCCCAAACAGACCGAAACCACCTGCCAGACCCAACTGAACCACCTGCCAAGCACGCAGGAACAACCTGCTCGCCTCGCCGGAACCACCTGCCGGGCGCAGCGGAAGCACCTGCCGAGCGCGCCGGAGCCACCTGCTCGCCTCGACGGAACCACCTGCCCGGCGCGCCGGAGCCACCTGCTCGCCTCTCCGGAACCACGTGCCGGGCCCTAACCCTAACCCTAACCCTAACCCTATCCCCAAACCCTAACCCTAACCCTAACCCCTAACCCTAAGCCTAACCCTAAACCCTAACCCAACCGTAACCCTAACCCTAACCCTACCCCTAACCCTAACCCCTAACCCCAAACCCTAAACCCTAACCCTAACCGTAACCCTAACCCTATCCCTAACCCTAACCTGACGGACAGGCTGGAACCAGCTGCTCAACTCGCCGGAACCACCTGCCAGACATGCCAGAACCACCTGCCGAGCACGCCGGAGCCACCTGCTGGACTCACCAGAACCACCTGCCTGACAGGCCAAAATCAACAGCTGGCTATGAGAGAACCACCTGGCAGACAATCCGCAATAACCTGCCAGGCATGCAGGAACCACCTCTCAGACGTAAGAGAACCACGTGCCGGACACGCTGGAACCACGTCCTGGACAGACTGGAACCACCTGCCGGACATGCCTGGACCACCTGCCGAGCACGCCGGAACCACCTGCTCGACTCGCAGGACCCATGTGCCAGACACGCCAAAATGAACTGCCGGCTACACCAGAACCACTTACCGGACACTCCGGAATAACCTGCCCGGCATGCCAGAACCACCTCTCAGAAGTGCCAGAAGCACGTGCTGGACATGCCGGAACAACCTATCGGACAGAACGGAACAACCTGCCGGACACACCAAAATCACCTGCGGGCTACGCCAGAACCACTTGGAGGACTCTCCGGGAAAACCTGCCGGGCATGCTGGAACCACCTCTCAGACGTGCCTGAACCACGTGGCGGACACTCCGGAAACGCATGTCGGGCCGGCCGGAACCACCTCTCAGACGTGCCAGAACCTCATGCCGGACACCCCAGAACCACCTGCTGGACAGACCGGAAACACCTGCCGGACACGCCGGAACCACATGTTCGACTCGCTGGAACCACATTCTGGACATGGCAAAATCACCTGCCGCCTATGCCAGAACCGCTTGGCGAACACTCCGGAATCACCTGTCAGGCATGCCGGAACCACCTCTCAGACATGGCAGAACCACATGCCAATGACACCGGAAGCACCTGCCGAGCATGCCGGAAGCACCTGCTCGACTCGCCAGAACCACCTGTCGGACACGCCAAAATCACCTGCCGGCTACGCCACAGCCAGTTGGTGAACACTCCGGAAACACCTGCCGGGCTGGCTGGAACCACCTGCCAGTCACGCCAACATCACCTGCCAGCTACGCCAGAACCACTTGGCGGAGACTCCAGAAACACCTGTTGGGCCAGCCGGAACCACCTCTCAGACGTGCCAGAACCATGTGCCTGAGATGCTGGAACCACACCCAGAACAGACCGAAACCACCTGCCAGACCCAACTGAACCACCTGCCGAGCACGCAAGAACAACCTGCTCGCCTCGCCGGAACCACCTGCCGGGCGCAGCGGAAGCACCTGCCGAGCGCGCCGGAGCCACCTGCTCGCCTCGACGGAACCACCTGCCCGGCGCGCCGGAGCCACTTGCTCGCCTCGCCGGAACCACGTGCCGGGCCCTAACCCTAACCCTAACCCTAACCCTATCCCCAAACCCTAACCCTAACCCTAACCCCTAACCCTAAGCCTAACCCTAAACCCTAACCCAACCGTAACCCTAACCCTAACCCTACCCCTAACCCTAACCCCTAACCCCAAACCCTAAACCCTAACCCTAACCGTAACCCTAACCCTATCCCTAACCCTAACCTGACGGACAGGCTGGAACCAGCTGCTCAACTCGCCGGAACCACCTGCCAGACATGCCAGAACCACCTGCCGAGCACGCCGGAGCCACCTGCTGGACTCACCAGAACCACCTGCCTGACAGGCCAAAATCAACAGCTGGCTATGAGAGAACCACCTGGCAGACAATCCGCAATAACCTGCCAGGCATGCAGGAACCACCTCTCAGACGTAAGAGAACCACGTGCCGGACACGCAGGAACCACGTCCTGGACAGACTGGAACCACCTGCCGGACATGCCTGGACCACCTGCCGAGCACGCCGGAACCACCTGCTCGACTCGCAGGACCCATGTGCCAGACACGCCAAAATGAACTGCCGGCTACACCAGAACCACTTACCGGACACTCCGGAATAACCTGCCCGGCATGCCAGAACCACCTCTCAGAAGTGCCAGAAGCACGTGCTGGACATGCCGGAACAACCTATCGGACAGAACGGAACAACCTGCCGGACACACCAAAATCACCTGCGGGCTACGCCAGAACCACTTGGAGGACTCTCCGGGAAAACCTGCCGGGCATGCTGGAACCACCTCTCAGACGTGCCTGAACCACGTGGCGGACACTCCGGAAACGCATGTCGGGCCGGCCGGAACCACCTCTCAGACGTGCCAGAACCTCATGCCGGACACCCCAGAACCACCTGCTGGACAGACCGGAAACACCTGCCGGACACGCCGGAACCACATGTTCGACTCGCTGGAACCACATTCTGGACATGGCAAAATCACCTGCCGCCTATGCCAGAACCGCTTGGCGAACACTCCGGAATCACCTGTCAGGCATGCCGGAACCACCTCTCAGACCTGCCAGAACCACATGCCAATGACACCGGAAGAACCTGCCGAGGATGCCGGAAGCACCTGCTCGACTCGCCAGAACCACCTGTCGGACACGCCAAAATCACCTGCCGGCTACGCCACAGCCAGTTGGTGAACACTCCGGAAACACCTGCCGGGCTGGCTGGAACCACCTGCCAGTCACGCCAACATCACCTGCCAGCTACGCCAGAACCACTTGGCGGAGACTCCAGAAACACCTGTTGGGCCAGCCGGAACCACCTCTCAGACGTGCCAGAACCATGTGCCTGAGATGCTGGAACCACACCCCGAACAAACCGAAACCACCTGCCAGACCCAACTGAACCACCTGCCTAGCACGCAGGAACAACCTGCTCGCCTCGCTGGAACCACCTGCCGGGCGCAGCGGAAGCACCTGCCGATCGCGCCGGAGCCACCAGCTCGCCTCGCCGGAACCACCTGCCGGGCCCAGCGGAAGCACCTGCCGGGCGCGCCGGAGCCACCTCCTCGGCTCGCCGGAACCACCTGCCGGGCCCTAACCCTACCCCTAACCCTAACCCTATCCCCAAACCCTAACCCTAACCCTAACCCCTAACCCTAAGCCTAACCCTAAACCCTAACCCAACCGTAACCCTAACCCTAACCCTACCCCTAACCCTAACCCCTAACCCCAAACCCTAAACCCTAACCCTAACCGTAACCCTAACCCTATCCCTAACCCTAACCTGACGGACAGGCTGGAACCAGCTGCTCAACTCGCCGGAACCACCTGCCAGACATGCCAGAACCACCTGCCGAGCACGCCGGAGCCACCTGCTGGACTCACCAGAACCACCTGCCTGACAGGCCAAAATCA
The DNA here is from genome assembly GCF_041296235.1 of Equus asinus. Lineage (NCBI taxonomy): Eukaryota > Metazoa > Chordata > Mammalia > Perissodactyla > Equidae > Equus > Equus asinus. The sequence continues at coordinate 43,403,810 of NC_091807.1, read as the reverse complement.
ACAGCTGGCTATGAGAGAACCACCTGGCAGACAATCCGCAATAACCTGCCAGGCATGCAGGAACCACCTCTCAGACGTAAGAGAACCACGTGCCGGACACGCTGGAACCACGTCCTGGACAGACTGGAACCACCTGCCGGACATGCCTGGACCACCTGCCGAGCACGCTGGAACCACCTGCTCGACTCGCAGGACCCATGTTTCAGACACGCCAAAATGAACTGCCGGCTACACCAGAACCACTTACCGGACACTCCGGAATAACCTGCCCGGCATGCCAGAACCACCTCTCAGAAGTGCCAGAAGCACGTGCTGGACATGCCGGAACAACCTATCGGACAGAACGGAACAACCTGCCGGACACACCAAAATCACCTGCGGGCTACGCCAGAACCACTTGGAGGACTCTCCGGGAAAACCTGCCGGGCATGCTGGAACCACCTCTCAGACGTGCCTGAACCACGTGGCGGACACTCCGGAAACGCATGTCGGGCCGGCCGGAACCACCTCTCAGACGTGCCAGAACCTCATGCCGGACACCCCAGAACCACCTGCTGGACAGACCGGAAACACCTGCCGGACACGCCGGAACAACATGTTCGACTCGCTGGAACCACATTCTGGACATGGCAAAATCACCTGCCGCCTATGCCAGAACCGCTTGGCGAACACTCCGGAATCACCTGTCAGGCATGCCGGAACCACCTCTCAGACCTGCCAGAACCACATGCCAATGACACCGGAAGAACCTGCCGAGGATGCCGGAAGCACCTGCTCGACTCGCCAGAACCACCTGTCGGACACGCCAAAATCACCTGCCGGCTACGCCACAGCCAGTTGGTGAACACTCCGGAAACACCTGCCGGGCTGGCTGGAACCACCTGCCAGTCACGCCAACATCACCTGCCAGCTACGCCAGAACCACTTGGCGGAGACTCCAGAAACACCTGTTGGGCCAGCCGGAACCACCTCTCAGACGTGCCAGAACCATGTGCCTGAGATGCTGGAACCACACCCCGAACAGACCGAAACCACCTGCCAGACCCAACTGAACCACCTGCCTAGCACGCAGGAACAACCTGCTCGCCTCGCTGGAACCACCTGCCGGGCGCAGCGGAAGCACCTGCCGAGCGCGCCGGAGCCACCTGCTCGCCTCGCCGGAACCACCTGCCGGGCCCAGCGGAAGCACCTGCCGGGCGCGCCGGAGCCACCTCCTCGGCTCGCCGGAACCACCTGCCGGGCCCTAACCCTAACCCTAACCCTAACCCTATCCCCAAACCCTAACCCTAACCCTAACCCCTAACCCTAAGCCTAACCCTAAACCCTAACCCAACCGTAACCCTAACCCTAACCCTACCCCTAACCCTAACCCCTAACCCCAAACCCTAAACCCTAACCCTAACCGTAACCCTAACCCTATCCCTAACCCTAACCTGACGGACAGGCTGGAACCAGCTGCTCAACTCGCCGGAACCACCTGCCAGACATGCCAGAACCACCTGCCGAGCACGCCGGAGCCACCTGCTGGACTCACCAGAACCACCTGCCTGACAGGCCAAAATCAACAGCTGGCTATGAGAGAACCACCTGGCAGACAATCCGCAATAACCTGCCAGGCATGCAGGAACCACCTCTCAGACGTAAGAGAACCACGTGCCGGACACGCTGGAACCACGTCCTGGACAGACTGGAACCACCTGCCGGACATGCCTGGACCACCTGCCGAGCACGCCGGAACCACCTGCTCGACTCGCAGGACCCATGTGCCAGACACGCCAAAATGAACTGCCGGCTACACCAGAACCACTTACCGGACACTCCGGAATAACCTGCCCGGCATGCCAGAACCACCTCTCAGAAGTGCCAGAAGCACGTGCTGGACATGCCGGAACAACCTATCGGACAGAACGGAACAACCTGCCGGACACACCAAAATCACCTGCGGGCTACGCCAGAACCACTTGGAGGACTCTCCGGGAAAACCTGCCGGGCATGCTGGAGCCACCTCTCAGACGTGCCTGAACCACGTGGCGGACACTCCGGAAACGCATGTCGGGCCGGCCGGAACCACCTCTCAGACGTGCCAGAACCTCATGCCGGACACCCCAGAACCACCTGCTGGACAGACCGGAAACACCTGCCGGACACGCCGGAACCACATGTTCGACTCGCTGGAACCACATTCTGGACATGGCAAAATCACCTGCCGCCTATGCCAGAACCGCTTGGCGAACACTCCGGAATCACCTGTCAGGCATGCCGGAACCACCTCTCAGACCTGCCAGAACCACATGCCAATGACACCGGAAGCACCTGCCGAGCATGCCGGAAGCACCTGCTCGACTCGCCAGAACCACCTGTCGGACACGCCAAAATCACCTGCCGGCTACGCCACAGCCAGTTGGTGAACACTCCGGAAACACCTGCCGGGCTGGCTGGAACCACCTGCCAGTCACGCCAACATCACCTGCCAGCTACGCCAGAACCACTTGGCGGAGACTCCAGAAACACCTGTTGGGCCAGCCGGAACCACCTCTCAGACGTGCCAGAACCATGTGCCTGAGATGCTGGAACCACACCCCGAACAGACCGAAACCACCTGCCAGACCAAACTGAACCACCTGCCTAGCACGCAGGAACAACCTGCTCGCCTCGCTGGAACCACCTGCCGGGCGCAGCGGAAGCACCTGCCGAGCGCGCCGGAGCCACCTGCTCGCCTCGCCGGAACCACCTGCCGGGCCCAGCGGAAGCACCTGCCGGGCGCGCCGGAGCCACCTCCTCGGCTCGCCGGAACCACCTGCCAGGCCCTAACCCTAACCCTAACCCTAACCCTATCCCCAAACCCTAACCCTAACCCTAACCCCTAACCCTAAGCCTAACCCTAAACCCTAACCCAACCGTAACCCTAACCCTAACCCTACCCCTAACCCTAACCCCTAACCCCAAACCCTAAACCCTAACCCTAACCGTAACCCTAACCCTATCCCTAACCCTAACCTGACGGACAGGCTGGAACCAGCTGCTCAACTCGCCGGAACCACCTGCCAGACATGCCAGAACCACCTGCCGAGCACGCCGGAGCCACCTGCTGGACTCACCAGAACCACCTGCCTGACAGGCCAAAATCAACAGCTGGCTATGAGAGAACCACCTGGCAGACAATCCGCAATAACCTGCCAGGCATGCAGGAACCACCTCTCAGACGTAAGAGAACCACGTGCCGGACACGCTGGAACCACGTCCTGGACAGACTGGAACCACCTGCCGGACATGCCTGGACCACCTGCCGAGCACGCCGGAACCACCTGCTCGACTCGCAGGACCCATGTGCCAGACACGCCAAAATGAACTGCCGGCTACACCAGAACCACTTACCGGACACTCCGGAATAACCTGCCCGGCATGCCAGAACCACCTCTCAGAAGTGCCAGAAGCACGTGCTGGACATGCCGGAACAACCTATCGGACAGAACGGAACAACCTGCCGGACACACCAAAATCACCTGCGGGCTACGCCAGAACCACTTGGAGGACTCTCCGGGAAAACCTGCCGGGCATGCTGGAACCACCTCTCAGACGTGCCTGAACCACGTGGCGGACACTCCGGAAACGCATGTCGGGCCGGCCGGAACCACCTCTCAGACGTGCCAGAACCTCATGCCGGACACCCCAGAACCACCTGCTGGACAGACCGGAAACACCTGCCGGACACGCCGGAACCACATGTTCGACTCGCTGGACCCACATTCTGGACATGGCAAAATCACCTGCCGCCTATGCCAGAACCGCTTGGCGAACACTCCGGAATCACCTGTCAGGCATGCCGGAACCACCTCTCAGACATGGCAGAACCACATGCCAATGACACAGGAAGCACCTGCCGAGCATGCCGGAAGCACCTGCTCGACTCGCCAGAACCACCTGTAGGACACGCCAAAATCACCTGCCGGCTACGCCACAGCCAGTTGGTGAACACTCCGGAAACACCTGCCGGGCTGGCTGGAACCACCTGCCAGTCACGCCAACATCACCTGCCAGCTACGCCAGAACCACTTGGCGGAGACTCCAGAAACACCTGTTGGGCCAGCCGGAACCACCTCTCAGACGTGCCAGAACCATGTGCCTGAGATGCTGGAACCACACCCCGAACAGACCGAAACCACCTGCCAGACCCAACTGAACCACCTGCCTAGCACGCAGGAACAACCTGCTCGCCTCGCTGGAACCACCTGCCGGGCGCAGCGGAAGCACCTGCCGAGCGCGCCGGAGCCACCTGCTCGCCTCGCCGGAACCACCTGCCGGGCCCAGCGGAAGCACCTGCCGGGCGCGCCGGAGCCACCTCCTCGGCTCGCCGGAACCACCTGCCGGGCCCTAACCCTAACCCTAACCCTAACCCTATCCCCAAACCCTAACCCTAACCCTAACCCCTAACCCTAAGCCTAACCCTAAACCCTAACCCAACCGTAACCCTAACCCTAACCCTACCCCTAACCCTAACCCCTAACCCCAAACCCTAAACCCTAACCCTAACCGTAACCCTAACCCTATCCCTAACCCTAACCTGACGGACAGGCTGGAACCAGCTGCTCAACTCGCCGGAACCACCTGCCAGACATGCCAGAACCACCTGCCGAGCACGCCGGAGCCACCTGCTGGACTCACCAGAACCACCTGCCTGACAGGCCAAAATCAACAGCTGGCTATGAGAGAACCACCTGGCAGACAATCCGCAATAACCTGCCAGGCATGCAGGAACCACCTCTCAGACGTAAGAGAACCACGTGCCGGACACGCTGGAACCACGTCCTGGACAGACTGGAACCACCTGCCGGACATGCCTGGACCACCTGCCGAGCACGCCGGAACCACCTGCTCGACTCGCAGGACCCATGTTTCAGACACGCCAAAATGAACTGCCGGCTACACCAGAACCACTTACCGGACACTCCGGAATAACCTGCCCGGCATGCCAGAACCACCTCTCAGAAGTGCCAGAAGCACGTGCTGGACATGCCGGAACAACCTATCGGACAGAACGGAACAACCTGCCGGACACACCAAAATCACCTGCGGGCTACGCCAGAACCACTTGGAGGACTCTCCGGGAAAACCTGCCGGGCATGCTGGAACCACCTCTCAGACGTGCCTGAACCACGTGGCGGACACTCCGGAAACGCATGTCGGGCCGGCCGGAACCACCTCTCAGACGTGCCAGAACCTCATGCCGGACACCCCAGAACCACCTGCTGGACAGACCGGAAACACCTGCCGGACACGCCGGAACAACATGTTCGACTCGCTGGAACCACATTCTGGACATGGCAAAATCACCTGCCGCCTATGCCAGAACCGCTTGGCGAACACTCCGGAATCACCTGTCAGGCATGCCGGAACCACCTCTCAGACCTGCCAGAACCACATGCCAATGACACCGGAAGAACCTGCCGAGGATGCCGGAAGCACCTGCTCGACTCGCCAGAACCACCTGTCGGACACGCCAAAATCACCTGCCGGCTACGCCACAGCCAGTTGGTGAACACTCCGGAAACACCTGCCGGGCTGGCTGGAACCACCTGCCAGTCACGCCAACATCACCTGCCAGCTACGCCAGAACCACTTGGCGGAGACTCCAGAAACACCTGTTGGGCCAGCCGGAACCACCTCTCAGACGTGCCAGAACCATGTGCCTGAGATGCTGGAACCACACCCCGAACAGACCGAAACCACCTGCCAGACCCAACTGAACCACCTGCCTAGCACGCAGGAACAACCTGCTCGCCTCGCTGGAACCACCTGCCGGGCGCAGCGGAAGCACCTGCCGAGCGCGCCGGAGCCACCTGCTCGCCTCGCCAGAACCACCTGCCGGGCCCAGCGGAAGCACCTGCCGGGCGCGCCGGAGCCACCTCCTCGGCTCGC